>NW_012101410.1:3563328-3565555 GCF_000951045.1 Mandrillus leucophaeus
GATGGGAAATTTTGAAAGGAAAAAAATCTCACAACTTTACTGCCCTGTCTTAATGTTCGAGCTATAATTCAGATCAACATGGTATTTTTAATCTATTAGTGTCACTGTGCAAAATTTGGATACATTTTCTTATGGCTGGACTGAGGGCCAAGGTCTGAATGTCTTCAGACCAAAGGAGGATGTTTGGGAGGAAAAAAGAGAAATGTCTGAGTGTTCCTCCAGCCTCTCCTTAGATGCACTCTCAACTCTGCATGGCTTGTGCCATCGTTCCCCATGTACCAAAAAGGAGCACACCCAGCCTTGCTTGGGTATGGAAAGTGAATTACAGAAGCTTGGCCCCCAGAAAGGAAAAGAGCTTATTCCCTAAGACTGAATTTTAATTGCCCTGTCTGGGCTGTTAGACGTCAGATCATACCTTAAGATGCAACAGTACTTTTGATTACACATCTTTATCACTTCGTGAATTCTTTGGTTCTTTGTCATCAATATCATAATTAGACCCCAATTTTTTCATTGTTTCAAAACTAGGAGGTACTCAAACTAACACTGGAGACCTTTCTGAATTTACATTCTTTTCTCTAAATTTGTGCCCCTTTCTGGGATCTCCCTCCTGATCAATGATATTGTGCAAAAACCCTAGTCAGTACCTACTCTTCACTCCATTCGGTCTTCTGTGAAGTCCATGATTCTGCCTGTGAAATAGTACCCAGATCCATCCCTACCTTTCTATCCTCACAGTTCTAGTGCAGGCCCCTGCTCCTCTCACTGGGACTCCCACAGAGGCCTCCTAAATGGCCTGCTGATCTCCAAGGCCACAGGCACTGCCGTAGTGAAGGTCACATCCCACCCCAGCTCAGAGGCTATGCTGGCTTCACACTCCCCATCTAAACCTCCCCTCAACCCTTGCCCATGGCATCAGGCCCTCCCATCTCTGGTCTAATCTCTTTTCCTTGCCCTTGTACTCTCTCTAACCAGACTCCACTCAGTGTCTTACACATGCACATAAATTCCCACCTTATTATCTTTGATTTCCCTTTTTCTTTTACCTTTCCACTCCCACACACCTTTATTCTCTCCCTTAACAAATGCAAATTAATACTACAATGTCTAACTTTAAAAGCATCTGCTCCATAAAACCCTTCTCTATCATTCTGACTAGAATTAATCCCTCCTTGCCCTATAAGTTCAAAATCCCATCTCTGAAATCCTCTATAGCATTTGCAATTAGTAGCTTATATCTGGATAGAACTTTGTAGCTTATGACCTATTTCCCAATAACTTATCTCATTTGTTTGTAACGTAGTGAGGCACATGTTTTACAAATGAGGAAACTGGGCTGGGTGAGAGGCAGTGGGAGGGGCTGTTTAACATTATGTCAGAGACAGCTCTTGATGCATTTTCCTCCTCTATGATGATAGAAGCTTTTAGCTGGGAACATGACTACCTAGCAAAAGACTCATTTCCCAGACTCCTTTGTAGTCAGGTGTGGCCATGTGACTAAGTTCTAACCAATGGAAGGTGGATGGGAGTGCTGGGTGCAATTTCTGAGCCCAGTGCTTAAGGGGTGGGCCTGGCCCTTATTCCCTTCTCTGCTGACTGGAATGTAGACATGAGGAACCAGAGTACTTGTTTGGTCACAAGATGGAAAATGCATTTAAGGATGGAAGAGCAGCAAGTTAGAAGGAGCCTGGGTCTCTGCTGAATGTGGAGCCACTAAACCAGCCACAGACTGCCTCCTTGGGCTGAATGTGGAGCCACTAAACCAGCCACAGACTGCCTCCTTGGACTTTAAAGTGAGAGAAGGAAACAACTATATTGTTTAAGCTGTTACTATTGTGGCCCTCTTTGTTATAGCAGCTGAACTTACGTCTTAACTAATACAAATAACTTGCCCAAGGTTATAGGGCAGTTAGTGGTAGAGCAAGCATAATTCTAGAATCCAAGCTCTTTCCAATAGATTCAATTGCACGGTTTTATTATCATAATTTGGCTCCTGGATACACACCTTTTCTTTCTCTTTACCTTTTCTTCCCTCTCTCCTTGCTTCATTGTAAATACCTTGGTCACTTATTAAGAGACTATTTACTGAATGCCTTTAGTGTATCAGGCACTGTTTTAGGAGCTGGGAATACCTAAGTAAATAAGTATATTCATCCATTTTCATACTACTATGAAGAAATACCTGAGACTGGGTAATTTATAAAGAAAAAGAAGTTTAATGGTCTCA
>NW_012101410.1:3566095-3568841 GCF_000951045.1 Mandrillus leucophaeus
AAGAAGGTCACCCTGTGATTATGTTGATTAAAATCATTCCAGGCAGAGAGAACAGTAAGAACAAAGGTACTGAGGCAGGAATAAAAGTGGCTTCTTGGAGAAATAGTGAAAAGACAAAAACCTTTAAAAAAAAAAAAACAAAAAACTCTTACTTGGCCGGGTGCAGCGACTTACACCTGTAATCTCAGTACTTTAGGAGGCTGAGGCAGGTGGATCCCTTGAGGCCAGGGGTTCGAGATGAGCCTGGGGAAAATGGTGAAACCCCATCTCTACTAAGAATACAAAAATTCGTTGGGCATGGTGGTGCGCAGCTGTGGTCCCAGCTCCTTAGGAGGCTGAGGCACAAGAATTGTTTGAACCTAGAAGGTGGAGGTTGCAGTGAGCCAAGATCACTCCACTGCACTCCTACCTGGGCCACAGAGTGATCCTCTGTCTGAAAAACAAAAATACAAACAACAACTTCGAAAACCCTTCTTCCACCACTACACTGTGTCATACATGCATGCAGCAGGTGCTTAGTAAATGTTTGATGAACTGGACAAGACAAATATCTAGTGCTTGATACCTAGATCTCTGTGCAGCTGTCCAACATTCCGGAAGACAATGGGTTCTAGACATGCCCATATTTTTCAGCACTGTGGCTTGTGCTGCTCACTGGATAATGCTTCATTCTTCCTACAATAACTAGGATGACCCATTACCAAGATAAAAGTTTCTTGTTTTTTCACTTGAAAATCCTTCAACATGCAACAAGTCATGGGAACCCATTCTATCCCCTTCAGAGGCCTTTGAGTTCTAGCTCAGCATGAGTGTCAGTCAGGTATTTCTGCAAATATGCTATGTAACAAACCACCCCAAAATGCAGTGGCTTACCATAAGTTTATTTTCTTGCTTTACATTTCTGCAGGTCAGCTGTGGCTCTGCTGGGCTGGCCTCAGATTGTCTGAGCTTGGATCCAGACTGGTTTCAAGTCTGCTACTATTTACTCAAACCACTAAGATCCCAAGAAGAGAGTGGCTTTGGTGAGATCAGCTAGCTGATATGAAAACCCCAGATGAAACCAGGTCTCCTCATGCCCAAATGAACCTTCAAACTAAGAGCAAACTGGCAAAGCAAACAGTGAGAAAGGGGGTGACATGAATTCCTCATTGTCTTTGAATAAGTGGTTAACTAGGGCGTGTTTCTCATGACAGATAGCAGATACACAAAAACACGAGCACATTTAACCTCTGCTCACATCGCATCTGCTGACATTCCACTGGTCAAGGCAAGTCACTCGGTCAAGTCTAATGCCAATGAGGCAGGGAGGGAAGTGTACTTCGCTCTCAGCAGAAGGGAGATAAGAATGATATTTACTGACCAGTCATCAGTCTATCCTGGCATATAGACAATTCTGACTTTGCTCAGATTTAGAAACTTCATCTGTAGCCAGAGATTTCCCCAATAATGTGTTCCTTGATGGAAACTTTCTCCACTCTTTAGATTTACTAAGACTTCACTTTGGGGACTGTCCTCATCTCTAAGCTGTAAGATGCTGTGCAGCAACTTTATCCCTCCTTGGATGAGGGGAACCTCCTTGCCACATCATTTGCATCCATCCCACTTCCAGCTGGGAGCCTGGAACCCAAAGCTCAGAAGTCTCTTTCAAGGCCATACAAGGTAATCAAGGCTTTGATGGTAAGCAAGGCCATCAGGATTTGGGGAGCAACCTCTCTAACCAGATGCTGAGGGGACCTCAGAGGAACACAGAGCATAACCTTCTGGAATAAATTGTAAGGACTAGTCCCTGTCAAGCGTCCTCTGCATCTTTAAGGATATGGAGATGAATGTGTTTTGTTACAGCAAAGAAAATGAGCGAACCATCGTAAGGGCAAATTGCAGCTCCAGTTGGAAATGGAGATGTAGGGAAGATGCTTCCATAAATATCAGGAGGTGAATTCGTGTGACCCTCTTTCTCAGTGTTTGCTTTACCAGCCTGCTGTCAGTTTGAAGGCTCATTTGGGAGTGAGGAGACCTGGTTCTGTCTTGGGCTTTCACATCAGCTAGCCATGTGAACCCACTGAAGTCATGTCTCTTTTACGGGCCTTAGTGGGTCTGACTGTAGCAGTTGTTCTCTGAATCCCAGGCAGGTCCCAGCAACAAATGAATCTGCAAGTGCCGCTAGAGGGAGAGTCGCTCTTGGATGATTGGTCTGCAAGGACTTGCGGGGGGAGAAACTATTGAAACTGTTCCAAAAAGATGGGAAGGTTTAGATTCAAAGACAAAGACAGAGAGGGAGAAAAGGGTCATATTCTGAACATCTATGTTAGGCAATACTAGAGGTTTCATATATGTAACCAGATATTAGAACAATACTTTTCCAGCATCAGTTTCACCTAACAAGTGTATATGATGGGCATCGAGATTCCAAAGGAACTGTGAGAATGACACTTTCCCAGGCTGACTGGCAAAGAAAATGATCTCATCACTGATAATCTACTATGATACTCAGTTCCTGGCCCTCTCAGCAGACCAAGGGTTTAAACTAGAGTGAAGAAAGAGGGGAGGAGATTTCTTTGTTGCCTCAGGGAGAGAGATCTGTGTGCCACCTTCTGATCCCAAACCCAGGGCTTTGAAATGTTGGAGCCTCAGAGAACTGGAGCCTCACTCATGCCTGAGAAATCTTACATGGACCTGGGTAGAGGGTGGGAAATTAGCCCCACCCAGGGAGTCCTGAACAGGAGCAAAGGTTGATTAAATGCTCTAA
>NW_012101410.1:3571951-3574535 GCF_000951045.1 Mandrillus leucophaeus
AGTCCCTGTCAAGCGTCCTCTGCATCTTTAAGGATATGGAGATGAATGTGTTTTGTTACAGCAAAGAAAATGAGCGAACCATCGTAAGGGCAAATTGCAGCTCCAGTTGGAAATGGAGATGTAGGGAAGATGCTTCCATAAATATCAGGAGGTGAATTCGTGTGACCCTCTTTCTCAGTGTTTGCTTTACCAGCCTGCTGTCAGTTTGAAGGCTCATTTGGGAGTGAGGAGACCTGGTTCTGTCTTGGGCTTTCACATCAGCTAGCCATGTGAACCCACTGAAGTCATGTCTCTTTTACGGGCCTTAGTGGGTCTGACTGTAGCAGTTGTTCTCTGAATCCCAGGCAGGTCCCAGCAACAAATGAATCTGCAAGTGCCGCTAGAGGGAGAGTCGCTCTTGGATGATTGGTCTGCAAGGACTTGCGGGGGGAGAAACTATTGAAACTGTTCCAAAAAGATGGGAAGGTTTAGATTCAAAGACAAAGACAGAGAGGGAGAAAAGGGTCATATTCTGAACATCTATGTTAGGCAATACTAGAGGTTTCATATATGTAACCAGATATTAGAACAATACTTTTCCAGCATCAGTTTCACCTAACAAGTGTATATGATGGGCATCGAGATTCCAAAGGAACCGTGAGAATGACACTTTCCCAGGCTGACTGGCAAAGAAAATGATCTCATCACTGATAATCTACTATGATACTCAGTTCCTGGCCCTCTCAGCAGACCAAGGGTTTAAACTAGAGTGAAGAAAGAGGGGAGGAGATTTCTTTGTTGCCTCAGGGAGAGAGATCTGTGTGCCACCTTCTGATCCCAAACCCAGGGCTTTGAAATGTTGGAGCCTCAGAGAACTGGAGCCTCACTCATGCCTGAGAAATCTTACATGGACCTGGGTAGAGGGTGGGAAATTAGCCCCACCCAGGGAGTCCTGAACAGGAGCAAAGGTTGATTAAATGCTCTAATGGGGTTCCAGGACAAGGCTGGGATTTGCCACCCCACAGAAATGGTCAGAGCTTGAAGGAGACAGAACTTCCCCTATCCAGAGGTGGCCATGCCAGAGAGTCCCCATAATGATAGAGTGCAGAGTCAAGACCATCAAAGGCTGCATCTGGAGGGGAGAGCAGATAAGCTGGTCTCCAAAACTGCACTGTCTTCTGAAGAGAAGGGCACAACAGAGGGAGCTGCCTGCTACCCATCTATAAGCTGAGGCACCCCTCTGAACAGAGAGGTACTAGCCAGAGCTAAGGGGGCTGCAGAAGACAGGCCCAGCAGGCTCTTTGAAGAGCCTGGAAAGGTGCCTGTCGATAAAAGCCATCTGGACCATCACTAGGCAGACCAAGAGAGAGCAGAGTCATTCACACAAGTGTGAGCAGTCCTTTCCCATACCTCTCCTCCTTCCCCCAGCTCTGGTTGAAGACAAGTCCAAACTACAGCAAAGAGTGGATGAGGAGGTGAGCAGGCAGGCCAGGGGAGGACAGGAGGTGAGCAGGCAGGTTGGAGGGGGGGAGAAGCCAGCAATGCCGTGCTTCCCCCACTGCCGGAGACAGTTCAAAGCAGGCCTAAGCCAAGTCAAGATTGGAGTTATGTTGAATAGCTTGGACAGGGCATTCTAATTACTGATTGGACTTTGAGATTTTCTGTCATTGCAGCACTTTGTTATTCAAAGGTGAGCAGAAAAGTCAAGGAATCTGCTAGACTAGGTAGGGGAAGACAACCTGTACTGAACAAAGATTAAAGGCAGGTGGGAGACAAAAAATAAAAGTATGTTTTGTTAGATCAGGTGTAATGTTGTGGTGTTTGTTTGCTTGCTTGTTTGTTTTTGAGATACAGTCTTGCTCTGTCACCCAGGTTGTAGTAAAATGGTGCAAATCTTGGCTCACTTCAACCTCTACCTCCCGGGTTCAAGTAATTCTTGTAGTTCAGCCTCCTGAATAGCTGAGATTACAGGCGTCTGCCACCGCATCCAGCTAATTTTTGTACTTTTAGTAGAGATGGGGTTTCACCATGTTAGCCAGGCTGATCTTGAATTCCTGACCTCAGGTGATCCACCCTCTCAGCCTCCTAGAGTGCTGGGATTACAGGCATGAGCCACCATGCCCAGCCTTAGATCAGGTGTAATGTTTATTCAATATTCTGGTTGCATGAATATTAGCTTATTCAGCCCTCACTTTTCATAAGACTTGGCTTCCTAACAGTGTTTAGGAAAGACCTTTCTGGTCATGATATGAGTATGCTGAGGAAAAAAGGTCTTCTTTGAATAAATGAACTTTTTTTTAACCGCTGAACAAATTGAACTTGTTTATTTATCACAGGATTGCTCAGAGCCTTTAATATACTAATGTGCATTTTTGATGTAGAAGAGGAAGACTTCTCAGGGAGCACTTCCCATGCTCATTTGATTGCATGTGTTCTTAGATTGTATTTAGGAGCTTCAATGAAGAGTTTAGAAAATGCTCTCCTGTAACACAGCAATAGCATCTGTCTTTGGTAGATGAAGAATGTCTTGGTTGCATCTTTTATTCTGAAAAGAGTAGAGACAGGCCCAGGTCACCTTAGGAGATGATGACTTATTAAAAGGATA
>NW_012101410.1:3574585-3585562 GCF_000951045.1 Mandrillus leucophaeus
GTGCAAATCTTGGCTCACTTCAACCTCTACCTCCCGGGTTCAAGTAATTCTTGTAGTTCAGCCTCCTGAATAGCTGAGATTACAGGCGTCTGCCACCGCATCCAGCTAATTTTTGTACTTTTAGTAGAGATGGGGTTTCACCATGTTAGCCAGGCTGATCTTGAATTCCTGACCTCAGGTGATCCACCCCCCTCAGCCTCCTAGAGTGCTGGGATTACAGGCATGAGCCACCATGCTCAGCCTTAGATCAGGTGTAATGTTTATTCAATATTCTGGTTGCATGAATATTAGCTTATTCAGCCCTCACTTTTCATAAGACTTGGCTTCCTAACAGTGTTTAGGAAAGACCTTTCTGGTCATGATATGGGTATGCTGAGGAAAAAAGGTCTTCCTTGAATAAATGAACTTTTTTTTAACCGCTGAACAAATTGAACTTGTTTATTTATCACAGGATTGCTCAGAGCCTTTAATATACTAATGTGCATTTTTGATGTAGAAGAGGAAGACTTCTCAGGGAGCACTTCCCATGCTCATTTGATTGCATGTGTTCTTAGATTGTATTTAGGAGCTTCAATGAAGAGTTTAGAAAATGCTCTCCTGTAACACAGCAATAGCATCTGTCTTTGGTAGATGAAGAATGTCTTGGTTGCATCTTTTATTCTGAAAAGAGTAGAGACAGGCCCAGGTCACCTTAGGAGATGATGACTTATTAAAAGGATAAACATGGAAATAAGGAAGTCAAGGTTCTCAAGCAGAGGGGTCAGACCCCAAGGGACTAGAACAAAATTTGGTAATTGAAAAGTCATTCAAAAGACAACACAGCTCTTTGGCAATGATTTATTGGATATGACACCAAAAGCACAGGAAACAAAAGAAAATAATAAATTGGATTACATCAAAATTTAAAACATCTGTGCATCAAAGGACACAGTCAAGAGTGTAAAGGTGGCCCATAGGATGGGAGAAAATATTTGCAAATCATATATCCAGTAAGAGATTAATATCTAGAATATACAAAAAACTGCTATAACTCAACAACAAAAAAAGCAAACAACCCTAATTTAAAAATGAGCAAAGGACTTGAACAGACATTTCTTCAAAAGATATACAAATGGCCGATAAGTGTATGAAACAATACCCTTTCATGATCCAATCAGCCCAGGCCAGAGTGGTACTATCATATGGTAGGCAGGAAAGCTGAGAAAGGTACTATGACAGACATGGCTAGTTGTTTGACAAGGGTGCCATGACAATTCACTGGGGGAAAGATTAGTCCTTTCAAAAAACAGTACCAGGACAACTGGCTACCCACATGCAAAAGAATGAAGTTGAACCTATACCTCATGCCTCATATAAAAATTCACTCAAAGTAGATAACAGACTCAAACATAAGGGCTACAAAACTTTTACATGAAAACAAAGGTATAAATATCTATGATCTTGGATTAGACAATGGTTTCTTAGATATGATATTAAAATCACAAGTAACAAAAATAAATTGACCAATTGGATATCATCAAAATAAAAAATATTTGTGCCTCAAGGGACAACCATGAAGAAAGTGAAAACACAACCCAGAAAATGGGAGAAAATAATTGCAAATCATATTTATGGTAAGGAACCTGTACTCAGAATATATATTTTAAAAAATTCTTACAACTCAATTATAAAAATATTGACAACTAAATTTAAAATGGGCAAAGGATCTGAATAGACATTTTTCAAAGAAGATATACAAACGGTCAAAAAGTCTCCACATCATTAGTCATCAGGGAAATGAAAAAAAAAAAACCACAATGAGATTCTACTTCATGTCCACTATAATGAAAAGGACAGATTATAATACATGTTGGCAAGGACATGGAGAAATTAGAACACTCATACACTGCTAGAGGGAATGTAAAACGGTATAGCCCTTTTGGAAAAGTCTGTCAGTTCTTCAAAAGGTTAAGCATAGTTACCATATGATCCAGCCATTCTACTCCTAGTTATATAACCAAGAGAAATAAAAACATTTCCACACAAAAACTTGTGCACAAATGCTCATCGCAGCATTATTCACAATACCCCAGGAGAAACAACCCAAATGTCCATCAACTGATAAATAAATAAACAACAGTGGCATAATCAAACAATGGTATATTACTTGGCAATACAAAGGAGGAAAGTACTTATGACACATGCTGCACCAGGGATGAAATTTGAAGAGATCATGCTAAGTGAAAGAAACCAGTCACGAAGGACCACATATTGCACAATCCTAGTTATATGAAACGTCCAGAGCAGGCAAATCTATAGGGACAGAAAGTAGATTAGTGGTTGCCTACGGCTGTACGGAATGAAGAGATGAAAGGGAAGTACAAGGGGTTGGGAATGACTAAGGAGTCCACAAGGTTTCTTTTTAGGATAATGAAAAATGTTACAAAGTCGGTAGCAGATGCACAACCACGTGAACATACTAAAAGTCATTGAATTGTACACTTTGAGTGAATTGTGTGGTATGTGAATTACATCCTTTTTAAAATGGTTATTTGCTACATAATATTCATTCTCTTCTTCCCGAACAACCCCACACTCATTTGATTCAAGACACTCCACCAAAGAACTACATTTCCCAGCCTCCCTAGCTAAGTATAGCCACATTACAACTTCCGGTCAATAAAATGCAAGCAGATATTTTCTGTGGAACATCCAAGAAGGCTGCTTAAAGGGAATCAACTGAACTACACTTGTTCTTTAGTCTTTTTTTATTTTCTCCTGCAGCTGGCCTAGAACTCAAATATGACAACTAGCAGGTATTTGGGGTTGTGAATTGACCTTGAGGGTGAAGATCACATGCTGAGAAAGACAAAGAACTTGGGTCCCCGATAATCCCATGGAAACACACCCTATCTATCAGTCTTGGATTGCTCACCTCTAGACTTCTTTTGTGTGAATGAGAAACAAACTTCTATCTTGTTTAAATTCCTGTTATTGTTGGTTTTCCTCTTTTATGGAACAGATCCTAATCCTAACTGACAGCCTAATCCTAATTACCCAAGGTTACTAGTACACAATACAGTCGATACCCAAAGCCATTTCCCTTACTTCTCCAACATGCTGGCATTTCTGTAGATCGAATGACTTGAGGTTCAGAGGTGAGGAAATCATTCTGTGAAGACAAGATTGCCTGAAATAAAAAGCTCCTATGGGAAATAACACGGGAAGGACAGAGTGGCAACAGATCGCAGAGACTGAGACGTTGAGGAGATGACACTTTATCCTGCAGGTAAAAAGCCATAGAATACAAGCATGAAAGGAATACTTGGTAAAGATTAACCTGTACACATACTACACTAAATTGTTAGATTAAGGCAAGCTCAATTTGCCCAGTGGGAGAAGAGAGAACAAATATAGTAATGGACTTAGAAACATTAACTGTTGCGGCCACGTAAATTAAGTCACAACAAACCGTCCTCGAATCAACTCAGAGAATCCTCAAAAAAGCAAATGAGAGCAAAACACATTTATTTACACAAATGTGGAGAGAAGGATTTTTTTCCCTCCCAATTTGGCAAAATACTCCTTTTTTCTAGCCCATCTCATCCCTGCCTCATGGGATTCCCTAGGGCACATTCATTATACCACAGGTTTCTGGCTGACTCTGCAGGTCTCAGAAGTCTAGGTTGCCATCAGAAACTGGCCTGTATGGGCTGGGTATCTAAAAGTTCGATTTCTTTTTTCTATTATCACTTTTTTTTTCCCCCCAAGGGCTTCAAAACCCATCTTTTAGTAGCTGATCAGGTTCCTATAACTCTTCTGTAAAGTTCAGGAGGAGGTGGGGAATTGATTTGAAATATTTTCAATTCTCGTGTGTGTGGAGGATGTCCATTTCTTTGGTCAGCTGGCGCCCTCTGTACTTGGGGAAAGACGCTTCCCCTATTTCACGTGGTTCTGGTGGGACTGCCAATCACAGCGCCTTCTTCAGCCTCCTGGTCACATGACTGGAACCTGGCCTATCACAAAACTCCATTCTCCAGCCTCCAATGATTGAGAAGACCACAGGACCCAAGCAGGACCAATCAGAGCTTTCCGTGGAGGCAAGGTTAATAGGAATGCTGAGAAGGAGGTTATGTTCTCTCTCTGGGTTGGTGGATTATTAGGGTTATGGAGCCTGGCGCTGCCAGGAACTGTTTTTCCCACCTCGTGGAAAGAACTTCCTGGAGGGTAGGCAGGACTGAGAGTTAGAATGAAAATGACAGAACCCTGTCCACAGTGTTAAAGTACTCAAATCTAGCTAGGACTGCAAGCAGCTCAACTCTTGGACTTGTAAGTTACATGAACCGAAAAAGAAATTAATTAGATTTCTGTCACTTGCAGCTGCAACAGTTCTGACTAATAATACAAAGTCCAGACAAAACAGGGTATCAAGGCACATCTGTCCAAGCAACGCAACAGGTCTTTATCTCAATGTTTTCAAAAGGGAATGTCAGGTCAACCCAGGGTTCTGGAAATATTTGGCGAAAGGTGAATAATATATATAGAAAGTGGCTTGGGTTTTCTGGCTCTGTCATTCTTGCTAGCTACCTAGGATCAGAGTGATTGCAAAAATCAGATTCTGGCCCATGTGGGGTGCAAACTAGGTCTCTGGCATCATGTAACTGAGCTAATTTTGAAGGCATAGGCTCTCCTCAATTCTTAAAATAAAAAGCCCCCCACACTTGTGTCAATCATGTAGCCAATTAAGAGGCCTCGAAATGACAAACCACCGCATTGTCAAGGTAGATTAAAGACACAGAAGAAGTTTCTGATGGTTGGGATAATTAGACTGTCATCCTGCTGCATGGCCCGATCTGCTTGCCAGGGAGGGGGATGTGGAGAAGCCCAGGATTATTTTAACAGGTGGTTTAGGGAGCAAACTCCCCTGAACGCTCACCTGCTTGGCCCAGAGCAGGGATTGAAATACCAAAACCAGGAGACTGGGGGTGAGGTGTGTTTCTGTGTGTGCCTATGTGTTTTTATTCCTGATGTATAGTTACGGCCAAGGTGTACTGTAATCAAGCAGCTCCATCTGTTTGCAAAACACAGGCACCTTCCACAACTCATCTGCCCCAAGGGGCTTTACTTGAGATGAAGTTTATTTGCCAAACAATTTACTTCCTTTCCTTTCCTCAGGGACCCTATTTAAACCTTTGAATGCACGTATCAAATTTCAGATTTGATTTCTCCCAACCCACACCTCTTCCCAGCCAGTCCACAGAAATCCCCATGAACGGTGATTACCTTCCTCGCCCCAGAGATGGAGAGAACTCCAGTTGAACACGATTACTCAGCTCCCAAAGACTAAATAGAGGAACTATCCCTAATTTACAGAGAGTTAGGACCCTCCCATCCACACCCTCCTTGGGAGAGGTGGGTCTTTATTGCTTTGCTGCAGGGAGTCACAAATCTAGTGCTAAAAAAAAATTCAAATTTATATACACATGATGGCCCCAAAGGCAAAATCTGTAAGAGGTGCCAAACACTGTCAGAAACACAGTGAGATGAAGAAAATGTTATTTGTTGTTACCTTCTCAAGGAGATCTGTGTGTGTTGCAGGAATATTTTAATACACTGCTTGCAATTCATGGTAGCTTAAGCCACTTTCCCAAGAGTATGGGGCCAAAAAGCAGCAAGGCTTTTATCTTGCTGGGTGTTGGGTATAGAGCCGGTGCCACAGGGGAATTGCTTTATATGACTGGAGCAGTTTGGGTAGGGGGTGCAGACAACAGTCTTCCTCTCACCTACCCTTTTGTGTTTGTACCTATTGCTGCCATAACAAATTATCACAAACTCAGTGGCTTAAAACAACAGAAATGTATCCTTTTAAAGCTCTAGAGGCCAGAAGTCCGAAATATTCCTACTGGGCTAAGATCAAGGTGTGAGTTGTGCAGAGTTGTGCTCCCTCTGGAGGTCCTAGGGGAGAATCTCTTTCTATACCTTTCCAACTTCTTGAGCAGCATTCCTTGGCTCATGGCCCCTTATTCCACCTTCAAAGCCAGCAATGTGACATCTTCTCTCTCTGATTCCTTCTTTTTGCCCCCATCACATGGCTTTTTCCTCTTCTGTCAGTAGTCACATCTCCCTGTGTCTGCCTCTTATGTGGACGCTGGTGATTACATGGAGCCTACTCAAATAATTTCCCCATCTCAAAATTCCCAATATATTCACATCTGCAAAGACCCTTATTTTTTATAACATAACACTGAGAGGTTCCAGGGTTTAGGAACTGGTATCTTTGGAGGTCACTATTCAGCGAATGATGCTTCCTGTTATGGGTTGAAGAGTTACGTCCCGCTTATCGATTAGGGGAAGCAAGCACTCTCAGCCTGGTGGTGGGAGTTCAAATTGATGCCGGACAACTTGGCAGTCTCTATCAAGAGTAAAATATATTTTCTCTTGCGTTCAGCAGTTTCTTCTAGGAATTCATCAGTTCAGCTTCTAAGAATTCATCATGGAGATGTATTTGAAAATGGATGTGTAAGGATTTTTTTTTCTAGAATTGTTATCACAGCCCAACTTTCTAAACAGCCTGCATGGTCCAGCTATGAGGGCTGGTTGGACAAATTAAGGAACATCCATAGCATAAAATGCTGTGCAATTGTAGAAGAGAATGAGATAGAGCTGTGTAAGTTAATGTGGAAGCCTTTAAGATAAGGGAGTAAAATAAGGTCATAATATGCAGAGTAATTCTCATATGTGGGGACAAAAGAAGAGGGGTGTGTGTGTGTGTGTGTGTGTGTGTGTGTGTGTGTGTGTGTGTATTTGTATAGACCTACAATATTCCTGGAAACAGAGGACAGGTTGTTCCCTCTGTGGAGGGTGACTAGGAAGAGGGAGATATGGAATAAAAATGGTTTTAAGTTTTTACAATGGGTATTTATTACTTTTAAAAGCAGTTAATAAAAAAGAGAGCACAAACATTGGTTTGAAACAGCTAGTTTTCAAGAAGTGACTTTGATTAACCTATCCAAGGCACCCATAATTTCTGGTCTTATCTCCCCAACTCCCCAACCCTCATCACCAACACTGAGGTCTTTCCTACAACCCCACCAAATCACAGTACCTTTCTCCTTGGAGGCTCCCACAGGTGTCCTTTGAAGCCAGATTGATTTCTGCAGGTTACAAATGGGAATTTGAGGGGGACATTTACAATGGGGGAAAAATATTAATAATTGTCTCTGATCATAAACCAGGACTGGGAGAGGGGTGGCAGGAAAAGAATCTCAGCCTAGAGTTGAATACTTTGGAGTTCAAATTCTGGTCATGTGACCTTGAGCAAGTCACCCAACCATTCTGAACCTCAGTTTCCTCATCCACAAGATAGGAATAATAATATAAACTCAGGACTGTGGTGAAAATCAAAATTAAAAGTGAGACTATAGGAGATTGTGTTTTGGAAGCTTTAGACCCTCCCCCAGTGGACACTCTCTCTGGGGATTGCCCTGACCCCGTGCTCAGACTGTATTGCTAGGGAAAAGACTTAGATCTGAGGAATATAGGGTTAATAGTACAAGATCTTCAGAACTTGCGGCTGCTTTGTTACCTAGAGGAAGGCACAAGGTCTGTGTGCCTGAGTTTCTAGTCTATAAAACAGAATTCGTAAAACACAAAGTTAATAGATAAGACCGTGTAGGGTTTAATTGACCTTGGAGTACATTGAGAACCTCTTTAAATAAAAACAAAAATGTTAAAGGTTATGAGCTACCCACGGTCTCTTGACTATTGATGCTAACCAACAGTACTGCTCCAACTCAAAACCAACATTCTTGGCTCAAACCACTGCATGTCCAGAGCCAGAGGGTAAATAAATACACAAGACAATCGCAAGGGGATCACAAGGTGACCAAGGCTGGCTGTGAATTGGAGCCAAGTAAGTGAATTGGAAGTAGAGCACAGCCACATGAGGCAAACAAACTCTGCTCCAGGCGTGTGGATAGGCTCAGAGCTTCTTATGCCCGCACTGACTGGACTCGCTGGCTGGGCTTGGGCCATGTGAGCAGAAGCCTGGAATGCTTCAGCCTCATTGCACAATACCTTGTAGCCATCCCGAACCGAATGCCGAAGCAGGAAGAGGTGTCTGTCCAGACTGCAAAGGAGGACAACTTTTCTTAGAAGGCCCCCAGGTCCCATGTAGCCTTAAAAAGATCAGTGCTGTTCAGTGTCCTTAGACTATGTTTGAAGTGAAGAATTCCCTTTCCCGGAGTTGTTATAGTGGAGTGCCAGTCCCGTACCTGAGTCCTGGCCTTGACATTTACTAAGTGGGTAACCTTGGGCAAGTTGTTAAACTCTCTGAGACTTAATTTCTTCATTTGCACAATGGGTGTCACACCGAATTTCCTAATTTCGAAGATGACATTTTGCAACATTTCTGAAACCATGCTGGGTCTTATGATTAAGGTGTATATTTAATTTGCCATTGCTTCTTTTATTCTTAGACTCTTGCAGGATCACTGATATTTTTAACAACTATATTAACATTTCTTTATTAGCAGCTTTATTCACACACCATACAATTCACCAATTTAAATTTTACGGTTCGGTGATTTTCAGTATATTCACAGAGTTGTACATTCATTACTACAATAATTTTAGAACATCTTCCCCAAAAGAAAACCTCTACCGTTTAGCTATCGTATGACCCCAGTCTTTCTGTCTTTATAGTCAGGCTTTTTCTGGACATTTGCTACAAATGAGTCATATGATATGTGGTCCTTTGTGTCTGGCTTCTTTCATTTGGCATGTTTTCTAGATTCATCCATGTTGTGACATGCATCAATAATTTCTTTTTATGTCTGAATTAATATTCCATCATATGAACATGCCATATTTTATTTATCTATTCATCAGTTGATATTTGTTTCTTTGTGTCTATTTTATGAATAAAACTACTATGAACATTCATGTACAAGCTTTCGTCTGAACGTGTTTTAATTTTTCTTGGATACGTAACTAGGAGTGAAATTGTTGGGTCATATGTTAACTTGGTAACAATGGTTAACTCTTTGAGAAACTACCAGACTTTTCCAAAGTGGCTGCACCATTTTATTTATTTATCTGTTTGTTTGTTTGTTTGAGGTGGAGCCTCACTCTGTCGCCCAGGATGGAGTGCAGTGGTGCGATCTCGGCTCACTGCAACCTCTGCCTCCTGGGTTCAAGCCATTCTCCTGCCTCAGCCTCCTGAGTAGCTGAGACTACAGGTGCCCGCCACCACACCTGGCTAATTTTTGTATTTTTATTAGAGATGGGGTTTTGCCATGTTGATCAGGCTGGTCTTGAACTCCTCACTTCAGGTGATCCACCCTCCTCAGTCTCCCAAAATGCTGAGATTACAGGCGTGAGCCACCGTGCCTCGCCAGCTGCACCATTTTATATTCCTGCCCGCATTGTATGATAATTCCAATTTCTCTGTATCTTTTCCAACACTTTTTATTGTCTGATTTTTTAAATTATAGCCATCCTGTGAATGTGAAGTATTATCTCATTGTAGTTTAATTTGCATTTCCCTGATGACAAATGATGGTAACATATTTGCCTATTGGTCATTTGTATATCTTCTTTGGAGAAAGGTCTCTTCAGAAACTTCGCCCATTTTTAAGTTGAGTTGTCTTTTTATTACTTAGTTGTAAGAGTTTTTAAAATATGTTTTAGACACAAGCGCCTTACTGATATATTATTTGTAAATATTTTCTTCCATTCTGTGGGTTGTCTTTCCGTTTTCTTGATGGTGTCCTTTTAATCATGAATGTTAATTTTGACAAAGCCCAAACAATCTCTTTTTCTGTTTGTTGCTGTGCTTTTGGTGTCATAATTAAGGAATCATTTTTAAATAAAAATCACAATGGTTTGCCTTCTTTCTAAGATTAAGGTTTTATTTCTTACAGTTAGGTCTATGATCCATTTTGAGTTCATGTTTATAGGTAATGTGAGGCAGGGGTCCAGATTCATTCTTTTGCATGTGGATTTCCAGTTGTCCCAACACTATTTGTTGAAAAGAATACTCCTTCCTCATTGAATTTTCTTGGCACTCATCTTGAAAATCAATTGATCCTACATGTGACAGTTTATTTCTGGACCTCAATTCCATTTCACTGGTCTGTCTGTCCATCCTCATATAGACAGTACCACATGGTCTTGAGCACTGCAGAATTGTACTTAGCTCTAAAATCAGGGAATGTGAGTCCTGCAATGTCGTTCTGCTTTTTCAAGATTGTTTTAGCTGTTCTCAGTCCCTTACACTTCCCTAAGAATTTTAGGATCAGCTTGTCAATATCTGCAAAAAGGCATCTGAGATTTTGATAGGGAATGTGTTCAATCTCTAGATCAGTTTAGGGAATATTGCTATCTGAGCAATGTTAACTCTTCTAATCCATGAACATCGGATATTCTTCTATTCATTTAGACCTTCAATTTTTTCCAACAATGATTTATATTCTTTTGGGTATAAGGTTTGCACTTTTTTAAAAAATTTATTTTTGAGACAGAGTCTCACTCTGTCGCCCAGGCTGGAGTGCAGCAGTGCTATCTTGGCTCACTGCAGCCTCTGCCTCCTGAGTTCAAGAGATCCTCCCACCTCAACCCTCTGAGTAGTTGGGATTACAGTTGCATGCCACCATATCTGGCTAATTTTTGTATTTTTAGTAGAGACAGGGTTTTGCTATGTTGGCCAGGCTGATCTTGAACCCCCGGCCTCAAGTGATCCACCCGCCTCAGCCTCCTAAAGTGCTGAGATTACAGGCGTGAGCCACTGTGCCCAACCTCCTTCTTTCATTTATTTCTAAGTATTTTCTTCCTTTTTACACTATTGAAATGGAATCGTTTTCTCAATTTTATTTTCATTGTTCAATGCTAGTATATGGAAATACAATTGATTTTTGTACATTGATTTTGTACTCTGAAACTCTGCTGAACTTGTTTGTTCTAATAAATTTTTAGTGGATTCCTTAGGATTATCTGTAT
>NW_012101410.1:3586652-3597745 GCF_000951045.1 Mandrillus leucophaeus
CACTACCACACCCGGCAATATTTTTGTGTTTTTTGTAGAAATGGGGTTTCACTATATTGCCTAAGCTGGTCTCAAACTCCTGAGCTCATGTGATCTGCCTGCCTCGGCCCCTGATGTGCTGGGATTACAGGTGCGAGCCACCATGCCCAGCTGAATAAATTCTCTGAGCAAGCCTTTGAGCTTTTCACAGAACCAGGTAAACTATTTGTCACAAAGAACAGACTTGATAAAGACACTTTACTACTAATCTCAACCTTTTAGCAAAACTGTCACATGTGACATGCTATCCGGCCTGTACACTACCACCTTTCCTATGTTTGGAAGATGCTGAGCAGGAGAGAATGACACCAACACGTTCATGAGAGAAGAAAGTGAAACACAGAGCCCAGGGGCCACCCAGATCCCTGGTTTCAGCTGTCCCTGCGTGGCTTTATGTCTTCCACAAATTGAACATGGTGCTGAAAGAAAAGAAACACTGCTATCCCCACATTCTTTTACAACTTCACGAGAAAGCCATATTCGCCAGCTTAATCAAAGAGACTTTGTCAGTATCTAATGTCACAACACAGATCAGCCCACGCAATATTGTCTGTCACTCCCTGATGCAGCTTGAAGAGAGATATTGACAAAGTATGGCATGATGTGGCATAATTAGATGGCAAGCATGCCCCCCAGGGTATGACAAATGCCACACTCAACTCAGAGAAGCTTCACTGCCAGGAGTCTTCTCACCAGTGATAGTAACATGACAAAGCTTTCATGTTAGGACATCCTCTCTCTCCTTCAACACCCTCCCCACTCCAAATTCTGATTTAGGGCATCGCTCACTAACAGAAACCAGAACTTTTCACTGAAGAAAAAAAAGAAAAAAGCAATAATCCATTTTATTTGTGAAACCAAATCTACGTAAATCAGCACAGTCCCTGGCACAAGCTAAATGCTCAATACACATTCACTCTTGTTCAGTTATTACTGTTCTCAATGGGGCGCTTAATGGAGGTATCCATCTGGGAATCGAAGTTCTCCAGCTGAACAGAGCTTTGGGCTGGGTTTCCTCGGGAGAGATGAGTGGGGATTTCCTGGTTTTGTTTCAGAGAAATAACCAGGACAGCTGTGAGCCATTTTGTACAAACTGTGCCCCTGTGCACACAGGTGGAATTAGTTGCTCATCAGAGTCAATAGGCGTGTAGGTAGCTCAGGAACTCAAGCAAGGCAGATGCTAATCAAGATTCATTTCTGAAAAGATTAGATGTCCCTAACGCATCCAGTGCTATTCCAGGTGCTGGGAATACAAATGAACATCGGCCAGGCTCTGCCTCTGAGCAGTCACCTACTTGCAGCGGAGAAGGCAGGAGAGCAAACACGCTTATGTGCCAAGTGGTGTGGACCACTCTGATGGAGGGACTGGCAGGAGAGCTTCCCAAATGGGGTGATATTCAAGTGGATTTACAAGAATTAATAATGCATCAGGCAGACAGGGAGAGAAACACTTAAAATCTGTTTCTTTATCTGTAATTCGAGAAATAGTAATAATAATAAAATAAAAAACCAGCTTTCCCACAGGACACAGAACTGTCTAATGGCCAAGCCTGTGGACTTTTAACAGGCCTGGGACTGACTCTTGCTCTACCACCAAGATCTTGGGAAAATAAAAATAAAACCCACAACTATTATAGCAACTAGCATTTAAGCCAACTTTTTTTCATCTGCAAAACAGGGACAACAATAATGGAAACTACTTTAAAAAGAAAACACATGTGAAGCATTTGACACAATGCTGGGCACGTGTAACATACTCCATACATGGCAGACTGTTGTTGCTATCACGGGGAGCTTGTGAGGATCAAATGAGACTTGAGGTGTGAGCCTAATCTGTGAAACCAAAAATCTGGAATTATTACTTCACGCAGAGGGACTATCTCATGTAAAGGCAGGGAAGTTAAAGGAGTGATGATTGTTTCTTGAAGGGAGAGTCCTTGCGTGTGGTGGGAAGGAAAGCTGCATAATGAAAAGGGGGAGGTTTTTGAATTGAATAATCAGACAATTGATTAGAGGCCATAGGTCTTGCTTTAATTATTCAGTTATATGACCAAACATATGGAACAAGAAAATCACGAGAGAAAAAAATCACTGGGATCATAATGTTGAGTTGAGATTTTTTACGTTTTTAAATAATGAAACATTCACATAATTATAAATAATATTAATACAAAACATATATAATAAATATTTGTTAAAATTTTAAGTAACAATACTAATATATCCCCACTCCTAGATTTCACAGATGTCAACATTGTAGCATTTACTTGGGACCTTCAGGGATTTTTTGTATTTGTTTTTAGTAATAAAATGTTACAGATACTGCTAAAGCTTCACATTTACCCATTTGTGAGTATCACTCCCCTAGATGTTTGCATACTTTACTACATACATGGGTGATTCCATAAACAAAATACAACCTTTTTCTGAGTGTTCTTAGAATTTTACGTAAATAATACTATTCTATATCAGTTTATACCTTGCATACTTCATTTAACATGTTTTCAAGATGGATCCATGACGTAGATATCGTTAATTCATCTTAACTCCTTTATCCCCTTCGAGGTTTATACTTTGGCTCAGCAATTCTGCTTCTAGAAGTCTCCCTAGAGAAACCATCAGGTATGTATAGGAGGCAATATGCTCAAAGAAGCTCACTGCAGAACAGTTCACAATAGTGAAAAAAGTGTGGAGAACCTTTTCTCGTCAACTTGCCAAGTAATAAACCTTCCAACTTTAGTGACTTAAATCAACAATAATTGCTTATTCTGCTCATGAATCTTCAATTTGGACAGAGCTAGGCAGGAACAACTCATCTCAGTTCCATAAGGCATTGGCTGGAGTGGCTGAAAAGCTGGGGGCTAAAATTGCCTGGGGATGCACTTGTTCCCATATCTGGGGATCGAGGCTGGCTGTTGGCTAGGACCTAAGCTGGGACTGTCGCCAGATCGCCTGCTTCGTGGCTGCTGCATGTGGCTGCTTGGCTTCCTCACAGCATGGCGGCTGGGTTCCAGGAGCAAGTGTCCCAAGACAGCAAGGCAGATGCACATGGCATTTTTATGATCCAGCATTTTTATGATCTCATCGTCACTTCTGCCACAATCAACTGATCACAAAAGTTCACCGAAGTTCAAAGGGAGAGGATATAGAGAAGTCAGCCCAGACCCACCCAGGTTCAAGGCGTGTCACAGTTACACTTTAAGAAGAGCATATGGAGTGTGATGGATTGTGGTGCCCACTTTTGGAAAATACAACCTGCCACACAATCTAACCGTTCACGCTATGGGACACATAAATACACAAAATTTTGGTGTCTTTGCTTTTGTTGTTTTAAAAGCTGTAAAAAGATGGGCATCTTTTCAAAACATAAGCATATTTCCATGTGGAATAAAAAGAATGAAGTGTTTAGGAGGTGATAACAGGGACTTTACACTGGTCTCTATGTATCTTTGTATGAGGCACAGAGAACATCTTCCTCCCTTACAGTACGCTCAGGAACAGGCACAAAAGAGAGTTACTTTTTAAGTTCCTTTTTTCTTTCTGTTGAACAGTATGAGGAAAATCTCCTAGTTCTACAAACTGAGGACTATGATAGAACAGTTGCAAAAACGGTGTCTCCTTGAGGGTACATCTTCGTTCTCTCTGCACTCCAGAAAACGCGGAGAGAGGCTCTGGGTGTCTGGTCTTCATCAGCAGCATCGTGGCTGAAGGGGCCTCTGGAGCCTGGATGGTTGGGTGTGACTCCTGGCTTTGCCACTGGCTCTCTGTGCTTACTTAACTTCCCTGTGTTTCAATTTCCTTATATCGACAACGAGTCTAATGTTACCACATGCAATATTTTTGTAAACACTAAATTTGTTCATCTTGAATTCTGCTTAGACTTGATGAGTGCTTTAAAAGTCATCTGCTGTTATTAGTAATTACAAGAGAGCTGATTCAGAAAGTTGGAAGTAACTTGCACCAGATTAAGTGGATTTAATCATGAACGCTAGCCCCATGGGCAATCCCAGCATCCTCCCAACCCGCAGGATAATTAAAGTCAGGCTCTCGATGGAAACCTCTCCTGCTTCTCTTCCTCCATGTGAGAGGGTTGAAATTGTCTAGATGGGAGGCTGCAGGAAGGGGACGTGCGTCACAGACAGGCGGCAGGAACCCTCCTGCGTTCCTATTTTACAGACAGGGATGCAGCCCGGAGCCCCTGCCTGGGCGTGGCGGCCCCAGGGCGCAGTGGGAAGTCCCATGCTCTGGTTAGAAGTGAGTTATCTTCCCAAATCCCCAGCTTTCCCCAACTCCGCTCAATAAAAGCTCCTCTGCCGGGCGCGGTGGCTCATGCCTGTAATCCCTGCACTTTGAGAGGCCAGGTGGGTCACGAGGTCAGGAGTTCAAGACCAGCCTTCCCAAAATGGTGAAACCCCGTCTCTACTAAAAATACAAAAATTAACCGGGCGCGGTGGTGGTGCGCGCCTGTAATCCCAGCTACTCAGGAGGCTGAAGCGGAGGAATTGCTTGAACCCGGGAGGCGGGGGTTGCAGTCTGCCGAGATCGCACCACTGCACTCCAGCCTGGACGACAGAACAAGACTCCGTCTCAAAAAACAAAAACAAAAATAAATAAATAGAAAAGTTCCTCGCCCTGGGGGAAGGCTGGGGGTGGAGAAGCAACAGGGACCCAAAGGCTGTGTCTCCTCCAACGGCGATGGGCTTGAGAGACTTGGGTTCCCGTCTGTTACTTATTAACCGGTGACCTTGGCAAATTACTTAGTCTCTTCTGCCTCATTTTACTCTGCTCTAAATTGTCAAATGCCCACAAGGTTCTTTTACGAGGGGGTCAGGGCAGTGCCTGACCCAGGGTGAGCCTCAGCGAGCAAGAGCCCGCGGTGGGGCTGGCGGAGAGGCGCGTCCTCGAAGTAACAGGGATGCTGAGACGTGGCTGAATTCCTTCTTTCAGCGCTCCTGACCTCCCCGCACGGCGCTGGGAAACTCACGGGTCTGGAGCGTGCCCGTGCTGGGCCCCCGGGAGTGATTTCTGGAATCGAAACCCGGGGACCCGAGGCCACTCTGGGACCTGCGAGTCAGTCGTTACCCAAAGGCAAGGTCAGGCTACGGGAGCTCAGGAAGCTCCCTGCTGCCCCTCCCCTTTATCCACGTTCGTCTGGGCACCCTCCTTGGGTGCTGCCCATTATTCCTCCCGCACCTGCCGGATTCAAGAGTAGACGCAGAACCCGGACCTCGGAATGGGGCGATGCGACGCGCGGGAAAGGCCTGGCCCGGCCCGGCCTTCTGCGCCTCCATAGTGAGCTTTTCTCAAGCTCTGTCCCTGTCTCTTATACACATCTAGATGTGTATAAGAGACAGGGCCAGGTGTAGGTCATTCCTCTCCCCGCGGGACCCGTGCCTGCTGGACGCATCGCCGACGCGGACTCTGAACGCTCACATGAGCTCCTTAGGGAACGTGAAACCGAAGAATTGGGAATCCTGCGTTTAGTCCACTCTCCTGTCCGTAAGAAGAAAGGGGCGCGACGAAGGGGAAGTGAAGGAGCCGCAGGGATTCACTCCCAGCGGGTCCCACTAGCCGCCACAACACCCGGCAGGTCCGAGTTAACCCGTTCTGCAAGCGAGGAAATGAGGTTCGGTATTGGCGGAGGCCACACTGTTGAGAGGCGGTGTTCAGCCCCAGGGCTGTGTGCCCCAGCTCTGCAAACTCGGTCACAGCCTCCGTCTCCATGGTGTTCACAGTCCTTACCGGTTTTTGACAGTGATCTACAGTGAGACATCTGTTTACATCCCTGTCCGCACGCGCGCGCGCACACACACACACATACACACACACCTATATAGAACTGAAAACGACACTTAACCTTAATTAGTGTGATGCACTCTGTTTTCTTTTTTGATTCTGTACTATGTCTTTTCTACCTTTCTTTTTATTATTATACTTTAAGTTCTAGGGTACATGTGCACAACGTGCAGGTTTGTTACATATGTATACATGTGCCATGTTGGTGTGCTGCACCCATTAACTCGTCATTTACACTAGGTATATCTCCTAATGCTATCTCTCCCCCCTCCCCCACAATAGGCCCCAGTGTGTGATGTTCCCCTTCCTGTGTCCAAGTGATCTCATTGTTCAATTCTCACCTATGAGTGAGAACATGCAGTGTTTGGTTTTCTGTTCTTGCGAGAGTTTGCTGAGAATGATGGTTTCCAGCTGCATCCATGTCCCTACAAAGGATATTAACTCATCCTTTTTTGTGGCTGCATAGTATTCCATGGTGTATATGTACCATATTTTCTTAATCCAGTCTATCATTGATGGACATCTGGGTTGATTCCAAGTCTTTGCTATTGTGAATAGTGCTGCAATAAACATACGTGTGCATGTGTCTTTATAGCAGCATGATTTATAATCCTTTGGGTATATACCCAGAAATGGGATGGCTGGGTCAAATGGTATTTCTAGTTCTAGATCCTTGAGGAATCGCCACACCGTCTTCCACAATGGTTGAACTAGTTTACAATCCCACCAACAGTGTAAAAGTGTTCCTATTTCTCCACATCCTCTCCAGCACCTGTTGTTTCCTGATTTTTTAATGATTGCCATTCTAACTGGTGTGAGATGGTATCTCATTGTGGTTTTGATTTGCATTTCTCTGATGGCGAGTGATGATGAGCATTTTTTCATCTGTCTGTTGGCTGTATGAATGTCTTCTTTTGAGAAGTGTCTGTTCATATCCTTTGCCCGCTTTTTGATGTGGTTGTTTTTTTCTTGTAAATTTGTTTGAATTCTTTGTAGGTTTTGGATATTAGCCCTTTGTCAGATGAGTAGATTGCAAAAATTTTCTCCCATTCTGTAGGTTGCCTGTTCACTCTGATTCTACCTTTCTTTCAATGCTGGGTGCTAAAATGATCTCTCTACTCACTAGTAGGTCCCTAGTCACAGTTTGACAAACAACTTCATAGGTGCTGGCTGGGTTCTTCTAGCCACAGAAGTCAATGGAAAGCTGTCCATGTAAGAGGACACAGTCAAGACCAGCTAAAGGTGGGGAAGACTGTGATTCCCCATGGATCACCTGGGCATGTGCTGAAGGGCAGATTCTGACTCAGTGGGCCTGATGCTGGCATTTCTAACAAGCTCCCGGTGATGCCAACCACTCCATGCTGGGAGTGAACAAGTCCCCATCACATGTGTTACTATGAAAGCAATTCTGAGACCAAATTCTGCCATACATACAATAGCTATTAATAAGCAGACACAAAAACTAGATTCAGCCCGTTCTTGTGGTTCTGAGGCAGAGTGCCCCAAATCCACTCCTCCTCTCCACCACCACCACCACCCTAACCCCCGCTCTTTCATGTCATGGTGATAGAATTTAAGGCGGATGCTGTTGAGCCACTTTCTTCCACCCAGGGTGGATCTGTAATGAAGTTTGGGTCAATGCGATGTGAACAGAAGGGATATATGCAAATCCCAGGTGATCTTCTGAGAGATAGCCTAGCTTACTTGACTTAAAAGACAACTTAAAACTTGTACTTCAACTTAAAATACAAGCTCCTGAGTTTTATGAGTGCTCCTGAGTGTCCTTCTTTTCCCTTCCAGCAAGTAGGAAAATGCTCATAATTCAGCTCTGACCCTGCAGACAAGGGCAATGCCCTAGGGCAACAAGCTGGAAGGAACCTGGATCCCTGAATCATTGCATGGAGCAGAGCTGCTCCATCAATCAGGATCTCTCACCTAGAAATGCTTATTTAAGAGAGAAACAAACTGTCTTCTTTAAACTTCTGAATTATACGCTACTGGGTTGGGGGACTTGGGCCTTTGTTACAGCAGCATATTCTCATTAGGTTCATTAGGTTCATATTCTCATTAGGTTCATCTGAAGCAAATGCAACAGATGATTCTGATAGCAGAATCAACTAACGGGTATCTGATCAGGTAACAGAATCCTCCATTGAGTGTGTGGTGGGGAGGACCCCGGGGAAAGAGGAGGAGAGAATAGGACCACAGCTGTAAACCTAGGGCACTCTTGCAAGCATGGAGATACCCCTGCATGTATCTTTCTAGCCACCACCTGTTAGCACCACCCATTTCACCATCAACAAAGAAAATCTTTTTTGTAGTTCTTGATGAACAAACCCTCTGGAGAAGGCTTGGAAAGCAATTTTTGAAGCCTAGGGTCCTTCCTATGTTTACTAATTGCTCCACCTTCCTGCCCTGCATATCACTTAAAGTTAACTTACACACACATATACCACCTATATCTATACTGTTTAAAAGTAAATGTAGAAAATATTTTACCTTGTATTTTCCCAGAGTATTATTATAACCTAAGTGGCTATTGACCTCCAAGCTCATTATTTCCTTTATTACCTTAAAGGAATTTGGCTTGAGCCCCATTGAACACGTGATAGAAACCCCACTCCATCTCCAAAAGTCCTTAGTTGATTCTTATCATCCCAGACCCCCATTTCTCACTTCTCCCGACTTCTCTGGCTCCACATTGCATCTCATGCCTCATAATTGTTCCCTCTTTCTGACCCATGTCAACATGGAAGGGAAGGTACATCTGGTGAGGACTTGTGGGCAGCAGACTGGGAGTGGGGTTATACTGCAGTGTGGTGCCGCTGATTATTTTTAAATTTCATAGTGGATGTCCCTATCTTCAGAGCCCTTCAGCCTTCTTCACTTCAGGCTATTTCTTAGTTATGTGCCTGCACCTTAGCTGGCCTCTATCTCTTTGGACTCGTGTGTCTTGTGGTTCTCTCCCTTCACCATGCTACCCGCCCTCTGCTCCCTGGTCCCTTATCCAGACAAGGTCACGTGCACAAAATTGAATTGCAAACCAATTTGTTAAAAAAATTCTGTCATCCACTGCCCTGCTCCCTCATTCTGTGCTTTGTTCCAGAGCCCATCTTTTCATAGCACCTGTGTTGTCGGATAGTTCTGCTTAACACAAACACCCAAACACACAAATACACGCAGAAAGTCTCTTCCTGCCTGGCCAGATCACATCTAACTTCTTTCCCCTCCCCAACTACATGAAAGGCTGATCCAGGGATCCCTTTACTTAAATTTCTGTGGCAGCTCTTTGCTGTCCAGTGCTCATCACCATTGCCATGGTGACCGCCAGGCCCTTGGTGGCCTGGCTGTGCCCCCTCCCTTCCAGCCTCATATCTGACTGGGTGTCCACATACCTCCTGTGCCACTCATCCCAGCCATGTTGCACTCTCCAAATGGGCCCAGCTCAGCTTTCTCAGCTTTGTTCCTTGGCATGTTTACTCTCCTTGCTGTGTTCACCTGGAGTGTCTCTCCCTGAACTCTGTCCAGCAGCTGCTGTCTCACTGTTGCTGGGAAGCCCTCCTTGACTTCTCAGGCTGGGTGAGGGGCTCCTCTAACCCCTGTGGCCTGTCTGTTCTGGCACATAAAACTCATTTCAGGAATTTTAGCTTTCCTTGTCTCTGCCCTCCAATAGATGGAACTCTTTAGGGGCAGGACTACACGCCCTGCTGTCATTTATCCTATAGATGAGCTCATAGGAGGCAGGCCTTCAGTGCGTGCTTATTAACTGAATCTAAGAGTATATAAGACCTGACTGAATGTACAAGACCTGTAGCTCACCTGTCGAGGTAAAAATCGGACTGGAGGACAGTCTGGAAGGGGTGAAGCAAAGGAAGGTGGGTGCCTGGGAGGTAGCTTTAGGGCTGTTGGAGGAGAGGGACATCTGGGCAGCAAGTTCATAATCAAGACACTTATTTTCTCCAGGCCTTTAGTTTTCTTCCCACCAGTGGGCCAGACAGCTGTCCTCTTCTTGCTCTCTCTTTGGGACAGGTCTCTGCATCTCCGTCCCATTTCGCCTCCCAGTGGCTCCACCTGCCTTCCCTGGGATGGGCAGAACAGCAGCATGAGCACTGAGGTAGGTTTGTCCTGAGCCTCCATTTCTGGGAAGGGGGCCACTAACATCTCTGGTGACCATGGAGGAGGTTCCCCTCAGCAGAGGGGGAAAGGCATTCTTTGATTCTGAATGTCTGTTGAGAGACATTACTTTTCTGACCCTCTTCCAAACACACCCATCCCATGAAGAGTATGTGCTCTCTGGATGGAGGCGCTATAGCAGCGAGGATGGGCTCGGTCACATCTCAGGAATGAGATACTGTAAAGCAACAATGACGTGTTGTTTCTGACTCCCATGACATGTCCATTTTGCGTGGGCAGAAAGGCTCTAATCATTGTAGTTACTTCAAGAACTGGCTTGAACCACCTCAAGCCAGTTCTTTTTTTCTTTTCTTTTCTTTTCTTTTTTTTTTTTTGTTGTTGTTTTTGTTTGTTTGTTTTTATTATTATTATTGAGACAGAGTCTCTGTCTGTCACCCAGGCTGGAGTACAGTGGCGCAGTCTCAGCTCACTGCAACCTCTGCCTTCCGGGTTAGAGGGATTCTCCTGCCTCAACCTACTGGGTAGCAGGGACTACAGGCGCCTGCCACCAAGCCACCTGGCTAATTTTTGTATTTTTAGTAGAGACGGGGTTTCACCGTGTTGCCCAGGCTGGCCTGAAATTCCTGACCTCAAGTGATCCGCCCGCCTTGGCCTCCCAAAGTGCTGGGATTACAGGAGTGACCCACCAAGCCCGGCCAGCCAGTTCTTGAAAGAGCCATGGAGGGTCCCACACCGACAGTTACATGCTGTGGCCCGGAAGGATTCACTTCACTTCTACTCTATCATTGGTCAGAACCAGTCACATGGCCCCACCCACTCATGTGAGGACCAGGAAGTACAACCCTACCACAAGAGGGCGGACTAGAAATCCTCGGGACACGGCCCTGATGACTACTGTTGGGGGGTGAGGAAAAGAAAGTCTAATAGACAAAAAGGGGAAATGGAGGCTTTTACAACATTAGGTGAATCTGGTCACCCTTGAGGCACAATGGCTTGGACTTTTGGCTGACCTTAGAACAACGCAAGTGCAGGCCTGTGTCAGGTTTAGAGTATGGAGGAGGGTGGATGCTCACTGGGACCCCAGAGTGTATTTCCCTTTTCCCAGTGACTTGCCTCTGGCCCTG
>NW_012101410.1:3597795-3613113 GCF_000951045.1 Mandrillus leucophaeus
TTATTATTGAGACAGAGTCTCTGTCTGTCACCCAGGCTGGAGTACAGTGGTGCAGTCTCAGCTCACTGCAACCTCTGCCTTCCGGGTTCAAGCGATTCTCCTGCCTCAACCTGCTGGGTAGCAGGGACTACAGGCGCCTGCCACCACGCCACCTGGCTAATTTTTGTATTTTTAGTAGAGACGGGGTTTCACCGTGTTGCCCAGGCTGGCCTGAAATTCCTGACCTCAAGTGATCCGCTCGCCTTGGCCTCCCGAAGTGCTAGGATTACAGGAGTGACCCACCAAGCCCGGCCAGCCAGTTCTTGAAAGAGCCATGGAGGGTCCCACACCGACAGTTAAATGCTGTGGCCCGGAAGGATTCACTTCACTTCTACTCTATCATTGGTCAGAACCAGTCACATGGCCCCACCCACATGTGAGGACCAGGAAGTACAACCCTACCACAAGGGGGCGGACTAGAAATCTTCCGGATACAGCACTGATGACTACCGTTGGGGGGTGAGGAAAGGAAAATCTAATAGACAAAAAGGGGAAATGGAGGCTTTTACAACATTAGGTGAATCTGGTCACCCTTGAGGCACAATGGCTTGGACTTTTGGCTGACCTTAGAACAACGCAAGTGCAGGCCTGTGTCAGGTTTAGAGTATGGAGGAGGGTGGATGCTCACTGGGACCCCAGAGTGTATTTCCCTTTTCCCAGTGACTTGCCTCTGGCCCTGCCCAAACCCAAGCCAGCCTTTCAGGACCTCATTGTTCCCTACAATGTATCTCTAGTAAATACAACTGGGACTGACCTCTCTTCCATTTCACCATATTTAACATGATGTTCTCCCATCATTTTGTGTTGATACAGCCTCTTCTTCCTGATGGCAAGTTCTTAAGTTCAGAGTCAATCTCAAGGCTTTCTCTGTATCTCCCAACGTATGGGGTTGGGCATTCATCCAACATGTACTGGGTCCTTATAATGCACTCCACCCTGGGAAGATAAAAACCAACACACACAAAAATTAATGCAAAAGGAAGGTTTAAGGATGGGAAAGATGTGATCCCCACTTCAGCTTATCAAGGTGCCCAATAAATGCTTAAATTGAGTCAAATCATCCTTGAATACACAAAACCACATTGTCAATTTCTTGTATGACAATGTCATCATCTCTGTTTGAGTAATGGCTTCACAGAGGTGAATCTGTCCGCTATCCTGTATCACTGCGCTGGCCAATAGAGAGGTTTCTAGTCACATCTCTGTTGAGCATCTGAAGTGTGGCAAGACCAAGGAACTGAAGTTTTAACTGAATTGCACTTACTGCTGTAAGGGCAAAGTAGATATCAGAGGTCAAAGACTCAGAAGAAAAAAAGAATGTAAAATATCCGATTAATATTTTTCTCTTGAGTGTATTTTTAAATGACGTTACCTTTCTACTGAGCAGTTCAGCTCTAGAAAGCCCAGGGCAGGATTTGGGTAAGATCAGCTGCTTTCAGATTTTCATTTACAAGGCTTCGAATTATAACATTTGATCAAACCCGACTTTGGAGAAGTTATCATAAAGATGGCATTTGAAGTTTGGGGCATTTAATTTTTGGTTCTCTTTATTCTCCGTTCTGCTTTTCTCCCAAACCTATGACTACAAAGAAAACTAAAAGCATCTCATTTATTCCACAAACTGATCTCCACATCTTAACTAAATAGCAATTGCTGGGATGTATTTTATACACACACACACACACACACACATGCACGCACACACACTCCTACAGGGACCAACATTTTCCCATGTGTAAAGCGACATGCCTGATTGCTAGATTAAGCAACGGAAATTAATTATTACAGTAATTACTCGGCCACTAAATATTTGAATGCTAGACTTGACATAGCTATCCCGGGAGCCACCTTCAGCTTCCTGAATGCGTTACTATTGAAAAGGCAGCTCACGCGAATGTATGTTTAAAACGCCTTCTTATGCTGCATCTTGCCACTGTGAGCCAGGTGTGTCTGTTTTGGTCAGTGGGTGGGGCTGTACACCTGCCATCACAAGAAATAGACAGCTGGCTTCTGGCACCCATCTCTCCAGGCCTGAAATCAAATGCCTGAAAATTACAATCTGCCATCTTCAGGGAGGCCACACAGTAGGGTGTTGACACACGTATTGTGAAAACACTAGCTAGGCAACTGCAGAAACTAGAAAGTGGCTGCTAGAATGGGCTCAACCAAGCCACCCTCCCTGAGGGAAGGACTCTATGTATCGTCTGGGAATTCTAAAGCTAAGGAAGCCACACCAAGGTGTCTATGGGCGGTCCCATCCATTCCTTCTAAGCTATTGGCTTTTGTTTTCTCTTTTCATTATATCCTGGGTACATGGGCTTCCCCAGGGGGCATCACCTGCCTTCTTCTCTAAGGCAAGGTGGGGAAGAGAGATTTATTTTAGTCACGTATCCAGGTCAAGACCAACGATTTCAAAAAGCAGCTCTACACATTGGGCCTTGTCTAGCAAGAAAACAAGAAGCCTTTACCACTTGTCACTCACCTCTGCATTTCTTTCTGTTCTGGGACTCGGCCTTCATTCAGGAGGTATGTGATGGTGAACTTAGCTGAAGCTGGCTCAGATGGTTCAAGGAGCAGATATACAGGATAAAAAACATTTCTGCCACTTTTTCTTTTTGCATCTTGAGGCAGGGTTTGAGTTTGATGGCATGGGGGCATCTTCACAACTTTTCGCACTTTTTTTCATAAGTCACCAAATTAAACCACCATTTTAGGACATCTGGGGTCACCAGGTAATTCTCTCTGACACATTCCCATTGTTTCTGCTTTAAAACTGTCAGGTCAGCTCAGAAGACTATCAAGCCACGTGTCGGAGAGTATTAAAGGCAGTGGCTTCACTAAAAGCCAAAAGAGAAGCTCCAGGGTGCCCAGACGTCTGGCCTAACTCGAGTTTTCATTCTGTAGCTCAAGGCCAGAACTACTTTGACCTTCTCCAGAACAATGCGTCTTCCAAGCAAAGACACAAGCCTAAATGTTACAAATTTATCCCAAACAATTCCCGTTCCTCTTGAAAAGCATCCTTGTCTATTAATAAACAGAAATTAATCATTATAACAAAGACATTTGATGTTTTATTTTCAGTTACATTATTAAGCATTTTAGAATATTATTTTATTCCGTCCTTATGTATTCATTCAAAATATATTTATATGGTCTTGACCAGTCCCTCCCTCGTCGAGCTCCCATTCCATCCTATAACAATGGAACTCTCCAAGGCAGATGTGCCCAAGCCACATCCCCTCCGCCCACCTCTGACCTCAGCTGTTGCCAGGATGGACACCTCCCCATCTCCAGTGCCCTTGAATTTCAGGAGGGAGGAAGGGGCTTCATCCCCAAAGTAGGTGCAGCCTGGAGAAGCAAGGAGTTTGCATCAAAGGATGGGGATGGGCGGTGAAAGAGACATGTCAAGCCTTTCACCCTTCAGGTGGACAATTCCCAGGCCTGTTCCTCGCAGTTTCTCCAAGGCCCCCCAACAGAACAGGCCCATTTGGCTGGCAGGGCTTCATAGCCCCCACTCTGTGAGCTTCTCCTCCTTGTCTGTTTCACTCTCACCACCGCTTCCCTCGTGCTCCCTGGATCACCTCCCGAATACACTGCCTGCACTCACGTCCTTTTCAGACTCTTCTTTAGAGGAACTCAAACTGAAATGATTTCCCCATTTTACAAATGCAGACTTTGAGGCAAAATGCCTTGAAATCATAAGCAGCAGATCCAGGACTCATACCAGGTGTGTGTGACCCCAGAGTCCAAGGACCCGACACTGATACGATGCTGTCTCCTGCTGTCAAATGCTTTAGGGCTGCCCCAGTGGCACTCGGATTTATACTGATTACCTGAACTGGTATTTTTCAAGACAGCTCCACTCCATCACTGGGTAGCTCTAATAATTAGAAAGTTCTGATTGGCATTCAGCTCATATCTACTTCTATGAAGCTTCATGTATTTTCCCTTCATCAGCAAACACCTATTCATTGGTGTCTAGAAGCTGGACACTATGCTAGGCATGCGGGCACAGCTCTAATGAGGGAGATAGGGTCCCTTTGTTCACAGAGCTGCGTGTGTGGAACTGTTGAGCACTATGCAGGATGGGAGCTTGCAGGCTGCTGTGGGGACATGGAGCGGGGCACCTCTCCCAGCCACACTGTCCTTCTCAGTAACCTAGAATAGGCTTCTCCCTGTCCACATGAATCCTGAGGGAGTGGCTGCAGATAGTATGTACCCATCCTCTGTTCTTCACGTCCATCAGCCAGCCTTTGAATGGACCGTGATGGCATAATGGAGCCCATACACCCTGGTGTGATCAAATGAGAAACCAATGCAGAGTGCATTCCCTCACCCGGAGAAGAGACCCAGACCTCAGCAGGGAGTCTCGGAAACCATGGATGAATCCTTGAACCTGTCCCCAAGGTTAATCTTTGGAAGACTCCACTGGGCTTTTCCCCGATGCTGAGTAATTCAAGCCCTGCTCCCTAACCCTCCCACCAAAAACACTGGCAGCACAGGCCTAAGACGCCTGAATAGGTCCTAGGGAGTGAAAACAATATTATGTTCAATTTTCCATTGTGTTGCAACTGATACAGAAGGTAGTAATTTACATGACCAATTAGTGGGTAGTAGGCTTTGGAGTCTGCCTTATTTAAAAAAAAAAAATAGGCTTGTGAAACTGCTAGACTTGTCTGCTTTCTTAAATTTCAGCTGGTCCCACAGCAAAGCAACATATTGTTTGGCAATTAGGTTGCTGCGGCAGGCTAGAATGGCTCAAAAGCAGCCACAAAAGCACAGAAATGTGACCTATTTTTAAATGGCTTTCCCAGCAACATGAATGTATGCTCATAGTTTGACTTCCTTCCCTGTGATCTATTAAGTTCTCATGTGGATTTTTCTTTTTGAAATATTTTTGGAAATGGGATTCTAGACATGTGTCCCTGGAAGTCTTGGAAAGGCAAACCTCAGATTCCCAGGAAATGACACTGCAACCTTCAACTGCCCTTGCTGTATCCATGGTCAACCCCCTCCCCTGCCTGCCCCCACCTTGCCTGATGACACCAACTCAACAGGCGTTCTCTCTTCCGCTATGACCAGCAAGGCAGCAGCCAACTCTGATCTCAGAAAGTCCCATTCACCCATCCATTTATCCATCATCCACCCCGCTGTCCCTCCATTTCATAATTTATTCAATAAATACTAGCTTTCCACTACATGCCAGAAACTGTGTTAGGGGCCACACTAAGCCCTTGAGACACTGCAGGAAATAAGAAGTTCCCAGATGTCCTCTCACAACCCCTTTCATCTAGCAGGGAATGGATGTTATGCAAATATTTTACAAATAATTAGCTACAATTGTGATAGGTGCCCCTAAGGGCCTATAAGGTGCTATGTGCACCTATAACAAAAGGGGCTGAAACTAGCCTGAGTTCCCTGAGGTGACACTCAAGCTGAGAGATGGAGAGATAGATGGTGTCAGCAAACTAAAGAGGGAAGGGAGAAGGGAGGGCGAGAGATTTAGGAATGAAGGGTCTGCGTAAGGGTCCTGGGAGGAAGGAGTATTCACTTTGAGGGGCCACATAAAGGCCACTGTGGCCAAAGGGTGAGAGCTCAGGGGAGAGGGGATGGGGCAGGATGGGCCAGAAAGGGAAGCGGTGGCTCCATCGTACAGGATTTAGGAGGAAAAGGGGAAGCCAGGGGAGGGTGATGTGTGTGATGCTGGAGTCACTTGTGTTCAGGAAGGCCATGCTGCCGCCTGCTATTTGGAGAGTGGGTTCCAGACGATAGGGTGACGTGAGGAGTGGGAGGTGGAGGTAAGATGCAGGGAGGAATGTTAGGAAACCAGTGCATTGTCCCGGAGATGACTGTGACTGGGACTGGAATGGGGGTAGTGGCGGTGAAGAGAACCAGAATGGTTCAAAATACACTTGGGAAGGGACCCATGAGGACTCTTCGGTGCTCTGTGGCAGGCCAGGCAAGCCCCCTGGACATGCTGCACAGCTTCAGAGCTGAGCCAGGCCCTCAGCAGCCTCCTGCTTCTGACCCATGGCTGCGCGAGGGTCGCAGCGTCAGAGGGAGAGGATGGCTTCACTTCCGCCCACCTCTCCTGCTTCTGCTTCTGGAGGGATTGTGCTGTGCTGCTGTTCTCCAACCGCTTCTTGTGGAGTGAGTAACTAAGGAGAGGTGTATTAGAAACTTTTTGTACCCTCCTTTCTTTCTCTGCATGCCTCTAGTACTTACTAGCCTCCTGGCCGTACCGTCAACATTCAGTTCGTACTTGGGGATTGAGCCATCACTCCATATAATCTCAGGAAAGGTGAAAATCAGGTCCTTTCTCACCTCTACCTGTTGCTATCCCACATCGGCTATCAGATCAGCCAAGAGGCTCTACAAACTAAGAAAGGGGAAAATGGGAAAAGTAAGTTCCCTCAACCCTAATACAGGAAGTTGGAAAAGCCACACTGTCAGTACAGTCCTCAAATACAAGAATTATCAAACAGTAGCATCAAAAGGCACAATGGGGGCCGAGTGCAGTGGTTCTCACCTGTAATCCCAGCACTTTAGGAGGCTGAGGTGGGAGGATCACTTGAGCACAGGAGTTTGATACCAGCCTAGGCAACATAGTGAGATCTTGTCTCTACAAAAATGTAAAAAATTCACTCAGTATGGTGGCACACACCTGTAGTTCCAGCTACTCTGGAGGCTGAGGTAGGAGGATCACTTAAGCCCAGGAGTTCGAGGCTGGAGTGAGCTATGATCATGCTACTGCACTCCAGCCTCAGAGAGTGAGAACTTTTCTCAAACAACAAAAAAAGGAAAGAAAAGGGCACAATGGCGTGGATTTCTGACATGTAATACCCTCTCTTATCTTCCTGCCTAGCTGAATGCATGCCACCACCTCTCTGTTGTGTGCTCATGGCAGACATTACAAATCAATCAAGATGCTTTGCCTCAAACTGAACTTTCAGGAACACTCTCAGTACTATGCTTTGGGCTTTTCGGTTGACTAAGGTTGGTATGGAATGTGAAACTTATTTGCTATCCCTATTCTTGACTGTTTAATCAAGAAAATCAACTTGGGAAGATTTTTTTTTTTTTTTTTTTTTGAGACAGAGTCTTATCTCATGCTATCACCCAAGCTGGAGTACAGTGGCATGATCTCGGCTCACTGCAACCTCTGCCTCCTGGATTCAAGTGATTCTTCTGCCTCAGCCTCCTGAGTAGCTGGGATTACAGGTGTGCGCCACCACACCCAGCTAATTTTTGTATTTCTAGTAGATACGGGGTTTCTCCATGTTGGTCAGGCTGGTCTTGAACTCCTGACGTCAGGTGATCTGCCCGCCTCGGCCTCCCAAAGCGCTGGGATTACAGGCATGAGCCGCCGCACCCAGCCACTTGGGAAGATTCTTTAAGTGACCATTTGGTCAAGCGCCCAAGCTTTTAGGTAGGCAAACTTCCTAGTTATCCTAGGCAGGTGGCGGCAAATTCTTGTAAAGGTTTCCACAGCTCTCAATACCCCCATGAGACTCCAGCACCCATCCTGCCCTGGCTTATCCTGACAAAAGATTTTTTCCCCCCACATTTACCCGAACTCTGTCTTCCTTGCTTTTCGGAGAAAAGGAAGAAGGAAAGAGAAAGAACTGCAGAATTACCAGGATACAAGGAACTTGCTGTTCAGACCTTCTTAACCTTCCAGTTTGTCTGTTGCTTGCGAATCACTGCCCTAGGGTGTCTCCATACTCAACGGAAGGGTGAAGACATTTTAGCAACAGTAGCAAAGCAAATGATCTTGGACTTACAGTTTCCTGGTTTCCGATGATTAAACTTCTGCACATATCAACCTCAAGACAGGGTCATTCTATAGCTTCTCAATGAGGTTAAGGTATTTTGACTACTTGTTCTTCACTTTCCCTCAGTAATAGTGGCACCAAGATCCTATTGCTCCCCAGCAACCAGGCAGGAGAGATTTGAGTCAGAGGAAAGCACGAGAAAGAAGTCAAGAACAGCAATTTCTTAAGTCATAAACAGAATCAGGATTGTAAATGTGACTTTTTGTTGCCTGCCCCAGACCTCATGGAATTAAACTTTCCTGCCCTGATCCCTTGGATCCGTTTCTCCAACCCCATTCACCTGGCCCAGCCTCCCCGAGACACAAATTTGAATGGCGTTGGCCCCTGGGCACACTAGGGGGCGCCAGCAGGCTTGTTTTCCAGGATGGCCTTAAAATTCGCTCCACCGAGGAGAGGACGACGACGGCCAGGCCACGCTTGCTCTGAAAAGCGGCGAGCGTGGAAGGGTGTCTTGGAATGGGGTCTAAAAGGGAGAACGACATCCTTATGACTTGCTTTAAGCTGCTTTCTGGTTGTATTTTCAGAGTTGGGGATGAGGAGAGGTTGCGTAAAGGTGCCGGCCTGCTCCTGGCCGGTGCTGGCAGCCTTTCGCCGCCGCCGGTGAGTCAACGCCTGGGAAATGCATCCAAGGGCGGCCCTTTCAAGCTGCCTGGGACTTTCTGCCATCACACTGAGGCCACTGTTTGACCCAGTCCCGGGCCAGGGAGGCAGGAGCCGATCACGTCCCAGGGCAGTGCTTCTCCCTGGCGCTGAGTCCGTGGAAAGAGGCTGGGAAGGTTCTTTCCACACTTGAGGGCTGGCGTTGGGAAAATAGGGTAGTGCTCTCCGCCCCAGTGAACAGCAAGAGCTCACTTGCCCCAGCAGACTTCTGCTCCACTGGCCTACTTTCAGCGTGGAGTGGAAGGAAGCCAGCTCCAGGAGGGCAGAGGCTTCCTCTCCACCCCTCTCTTCCACAACCTTCAACAGGAGCCTTGTTCTCCCGGGCCAGGGAACTGCGGATGGTGACCATCGTTTCCCAGCCCAGCAAGGGGAAATGAGTGGAGGAAATCAGCACAGGGTTTTTATTGCCAAATATTTCTTTCCCTGGGAGGACAACGCATTCAAACCGCTGAGTGGAGACTGGAGTTAGTCCAGCCATAAACCATCTTAATGAACACTAATAGAGAACGGCAATTATTGTTGACTTCAAAATGCAAACAAGAACTTTAGACAGTGATCCCTATCAGCCGGTGAGTCCGGGCACAGATACCGGGCGCTGTTTTTGCCGTTGCTTAGCAATGGAAAATGAACTGTTCCTGTCTCTTATCACTGGAGGTGGAGGTAGGACAATGAGCTTTATTGGACTGAATAGGTATGAAATTAGTTTATTCTTTTTCACTTGGAGAAGGCAATTGGCAGCCAAGAGAGTCACTCGGAAATGGGGTATTTTAGAGGCTGAGGGTGACTTTCCTTTCTCGTTACTTCGGTAAATCCTAACCACCCTGTTTTCCTCTACAGATAAAGTTTGAACTTTTGCCGGAAATATCCCTCCAAAACTATCATCAATCAGACACAATATCTGCAAATACAAACTCACAGGCCAGGGTGGGAATTAGGGTGAGGAGAATGAAGTCTTGGGTGCAAAATTTAAGGGAACGCCAAAAAGCTTAATAGCCAGGATAAATAATAGTTTAATGCAATATTTTTTAATGGTAAAAAAAATCAGATTTTAAATAAAGAGAAGCTCAATATCACTGACTTTTATTTTTCCTTTGGCTTCAGGCTTTAATATGGCACAGTGCGTCAGTGCCACAGACTTTTTACTGCACCAAACACATTTGCAACACGGAAAGTTTTGGGAGCTGCTTTTTCCTCAACAGTGTTGATGCTACGGAGTACAGAGCCCTGTAGCTGGGCAGAAGGGAGGGTGTCTTTCTGCAGTTCTTTAGCAGGCTTCTTCCAGGATAGTAAGGAGGCAAATGGCCTTGGGGAGGAACCTAACTATGCTTCCAGGACAGTGACACAGGAAGTACTAAGGTGCAGGAAGTACTAAAGTACAGAAAGTACTAAAAACCCAGGGCTCTACTAACACAGTCAGCTGAAATTGCCCAAAGGCATTTGGGCAATTTATTTAACTGGAATGCGCTATGTTAATATCGCTTAATTTACTTAAGCGCTTAATATCGCCTAACCTTAATACCACTTGCCTCCCTTACCGAAAACAACCTACTCAAATGAACCTGCACGTGTAGTATAAATCAATACACTGGTCTTGTAAACTGGAAATGGAAACTTCTCCCCAGGGCAATTCAGAAAGAAAGTACTCAACTTCACCATCAACACCCAAAACTGGCATTCTAATTTAAACTACTTTCTGTATTCTATGGGGTGCAAGCTTTAAATGCAACTTAAGTACTAATTTATTTTGTCAGACCCCCATGTAAATGGTGCATTACTGCTAGCCAACATGAATGTTATGTAGTACTATAAATGCTTGACTGTACGTAGCACATATTATTACATATTTACCATCCATCCTCAAAAACATGCTTACAAGCAAGAACTCTAATCACACAACTGACTATAGAATATAACACCAACACTCAAAGGCCAAGCACCTCTACAAGAATATCAATCGATACAGTCATTTATTTACGGTACATAGCACATTAATTCGTCCACCGTACATAGCGCATTCCAGTTAAATAAATCCTCGGACAACAGGGACAGGCCCAGAGCTGGCAGTTTATGGTAAAATTGTCTCCCCTTTTGTTATTGGTATTAATAGTAACTCCTATATATTGAGAACACTTAGGTGGAATCACATGGAATCGCCAATATTGAACCTTTTTTGACCTACAAACCCAATGTATATGGTTTAATCCAATGTATGCTGAGTATAGGAGGCTGAATAATGAACCCCAAAGATGTCCACATCCTAATCCTTGGAACCTGTGAATATTACCCTGTATGGCAAAAAAGATTTTGCAGACATGATTGAATTAAGGATTTTTTTCCCCCTATTTTAGAGACAGGGGTCTTGCTATATTGCCTCAGCTGGAATGCAGTGACAGTTCATAGACTTTATCATAGCACACTACAGTCTCAAACTCCTGGGCTCAAACAATCCTCCTGCCTCAGCCTCCTGAGTAGCTAGGACTACTGGGATGCACTACTGCTCCTGGCAAATTAAGAATTTTGAGATGGAGAGACTATCCTGGATTATCTGATGGGCTTAATCATTGACAAAGGTTCTTATATAAAGAAAAGTCAATGTTATAATGGAAGCAGATTTGAAGATCCTGTACAACTGGCTTTGAAGATAGAGGAAGGGGCCACAAGCCAAGGATTGTTGGCAGCCTCTAAGCTGGAAGAAGTAAGAAGCAGATTCTCCTGTGGCACCTCTGGGAGAAATGCAGTACTGCCTATACCCTGACTTCAGCCAAGTGAAACTAATTTTAGACTTCTCACCTCCACAACTGTAAGATAATAAATTTTGTCGTTTTAAGGCACTAAGTTTGTGGTAATTGGTTACAGCAATAGAAACTAATAGACCAGGCATTATGTTAAGTACTTTATATCATTAAAGAAATGTATACAAATCCACCCTCAGCCTTCTCGATGACTTTCTGTGTTTGAGTTATTTCCTCTCTTTTGCATCCTCAATTTCCTTTTTCTTAGTGGGTCTTTTCCATTGGCATATACACATGCTTTCATGTTTATCACTTTCAAGAATAAAACCAAACAAAAAACCTAATAACATCACTCATTGTTTTAAAAAAAATTAGTGAACTGGAAATAGACATTTCTTCAACCTAATCAGAATTTCTACCAAACATCCATAACAAACATCATACTTAAAAGTTAACAGTTTTTCTTTTTAAATCCCCACTTCTATTCAATACTGTACTTAGGGTACTAGCCAGAACAATAAACCAGGAAAAAGAAATAAAAGATATAACACTTGGAATCAAAGAAGCAAAATAGATATTCATTGAAGGTGATAAGATTATTTTCATTAAAAACCTCAAGGATTCTACAGATAAATTATTAGAATTGATAAGTGAGTTTAGTAATTTTAAGAGATAAAAGATCAATATTCAAAAGCAGTTGATTTTCTATACACCAGCAACAAAGAGATAAGAAATATAATTTAAAAAACAGTTTCCAGTTGCAACAGCAGCAAATAAATAGGGGGAAAGTGGGCAGAAAGAAAGAGAGAGACAGAGAGAGAACAAACCTAGGAGTAGATCTAACAAAAGATGTATGGCCAGGCATGGTGGCTCACGACTGTAATCCCAGAACTTTGGGAGGCCAAGGTGGTGGATCACAAGATCAGGAGTTCGAGACCAGCCTGGCCAACACAGTGAAACCCCATCTCTACTAAAAATACAAAACAAACAAAAAAAGCTAGGCGTAGTGGCACGCACCTGTAATCCCAGCTACTTGGGAGGCTGAGGCAGGAGAATTGCTTAAACCCAGGAGGTGAAGGCTGCAGTGAGCCAAGATTACACCACTGCACTCCAGCCTGGGTGACAGAGCAAGATTCCGTCTCAAGGAGTGGTGGTGATGGGGGGAAAAGATGTACAAGTCTTTCATGGAAAAAAATACATACAATTTCATAAAAAGGTATAAATAAATAGTTTATAGATTCAGTTCAGTTCAATCAACAATCAAATAGGCTTTTTTTTTTTTCATGGGATTTGACAAGCTTTTTGAAAAATTAGCACGAGAAAGCAAAGGACGAAGAAGAGCCAACAAAGAAAGTAGGGAGGCTTGTTTATTAGATGTCAGACTGACTTCACAGTCAACAGTAATTAAGACAATGTGGTATTTACATAGATCAAAAACTAAATCAGTATAATAAAGAACCCAAAAGCAGATGGACCCATTATTTAGAAGTGTTATGTAAGCCAACACTAATATTTCAGATCAAAAGGGGAAAGGATACATTAATCAAAAAGAGAGGGAAAAATAAATACATATACTATAAAGAAACAAATTCTTATTGATAAAAGAGAAAAGGGAAAGATGAAGAGTTTAAAAATTTAGAATATACTATTTAAAGGATTTTAACCTGGGTTCCACAGACATCCACTGGGTTGCTGAGCATAATTCAGTAGGTTCATGATCATGGATACGAAAAAAGTTAATATTTATTTTCACAAATCCTGAACTAAAAAATTAAAGATTCACTTATGAACATAGACAACAGACCATAGTAACCTCGCAGTATCTGTGACTTTGCCACTAATAAAAATACAGATATGTTTATGTCATATTATAGCTATTGCAGGTATCTATCTCATAATATTATTTATGCACTCAGTACTTGGAAATTTACAGCAGTTATTAGATATTCTGCTAAATCTTGATATTTAATGCATTAAGAAGCACATGTGTTATATATCATCACTTTAAATACTTTAATAACTGTATTTCAGCATAATTGGCTTTCTTTGTAATTCTATGAGCTTCATTTTATACCTTTACCAACATGACAAAGGGTCCGTGGCATTAAAATGGTTTAAAAATCATATTATAGAAAAAATTGTATTATAGAAGAATATTCATATGACCTCAGCATATATAGAAAGATTTCCTAAACAAGACAAAAGAGCAAGCCATGAAAGAATAGAGTGATAAATTTGATTACATTAAAATTATAAACTTTTTCTATCAAAATAAGTAATACTATAAAGAAACTAAAAAGATATGTCACAAACAGAGAGAAGAGATCCGCTTCATCTACTTAACAAAGGATTAGTATCTGGAATATCTGAAGTCTCCTATAAATCAATAAAGAAATCATAGACAATTCAATCTTTTAAAGGACAACATTGTATGGTCTTTCCCAGAAGACCATACAATGACCAATAAACATTTGAAAAAATGGTCAACCTCAGTATATTGGGAAAAGATAGTTTAAGACAAGGAGTTACTCACTATTTAATAACCACATTGTCCCAGGTGAATATTTTTAAACTATCCGTCAATACCAAGTGTTGGCAAAGATACAGAGCCAGGAGGACTTTTACATGCGGCTAATGGGAATATAAATTGCTGTTTTGGGGAAACAGTTTGGCTTTTTTTTTTTTTTTTGTGAGACAGAGTCTCGCTCTATTCCCCAGGCCAGAGTGCAGTGGTGTGATCTCAGCTCACTGCAACCTCCACCTCCCGGGTTCAAACGATTCTCATGCCTCAGCCTCCTGAGGAGCTGGGATTACAAGCGCATGCCACCACGCCCAGCTAATTTTTATATTTTTAGTAGAGATGGAGTTTTGCCATGTTGGCCAGGCTGGTCTTGAACTCCCGACCTCAGGTTATCCATCCGCCTCGGCCTTCCAAAGTACTGGGATTACAGGTGTAAGCCACCACGCCCGGCCATGGCATTATTTTTAAAGTGGAAGATGCAGATGCTCTAAACCCAGTAAAACCCTTGCATATGTGCACCAGGAGTCACGTTCAATCCAACTTGCCAAGAATGGAAGAATGGATACATAAATTGTGAAACAGTCACAAAGTGTAGTATAATGCTATTGTGAAAATAGGGTAACCGCAGCCACATCCATTCACATGTATGAATCTCAACCCTGATGTGGAGTGAAGAAAGCAAATTTCAAAAAAAAAAAAAAAAAAAAAGCAAACAATGTGATTTGATTTATATAAAGTTTAAAAAATAAGCCAAAAAGAATTGTTTTCCAGTGTTGAATGTAGAACACTTGGAACTTTCACTCCATCCAAACAAGTAAAAAGCTAAAGAACCTGGAAAATCAAGAACTCTTAGATTTGTAGCAGAAATGAGAGCTCAGGGCACACTGCTGTCCCCAGAATTGGAGAGACAGGCAGGTGGATACAGAGAATCACAACATAATGCAGCAAAAACCTCCATGGGAACCAGTGCTGGGGACATTGTATCTAGCTATCATGAAAAAATTTCAAAGCATGCTAAAAGATAAAAAACACAGTTTGAAGAGACAGAGCAAGTCAGAACCAGACATAGTACAGATATTTGAACTATCAGGCAGAGAATTTAAAATAATTATGATTAATATGCCAGTGGTTCTAATGCAAAAGTAGACAGTGTGCAAAAACGGACAGTGTAAGCAGAGAGATGAGAATCCTAAGAAATAATAAAAAATAAATGTTAGAGATCTAAAACACTACCACAAATAAAGAATGCTTTTGATGGGCTTATTAGTAAACTGGACATGGCGGAAGAAAGAATTTCCGAGCTTGAGAATATATCAACAGAAATCTCCAGCTGGGCATGGTGGCTCACGCCTGTAATCCCAGCACTTTGGGAGGCCGAGGCAGGCAGATCACAAGGTCAAGAGATGGAGACCATCCTGGCCAACATGGTGAAACCTCATCTCTACTAAAAACACAAAACAATTTAGCTGGGTGTGGTGGCACGTGCCTGTAGTCCCAGCTGCTTGGGAGACTGAGTCAGGAAAATCACTTG
>NW_012101410.1:3613293-3614782 GCF_000951045.1 Mandrillus leucophaeus
AAAAACACAACAACAACAAAAGAAAACAAAGAAAATCTTAAACTATTCAAAAACTGTGGGAAACTACAAAAGGTCTAACATATACATAATGGGAACCACAGGTTCAGGAAGCTGAGAGAACATAATGCGGGATAAATGTTCAAACAAAACAAAACGCTAAACCCAGGTACATAATTTTCCAACTACAGAGAATTAAAGATAAAGAAAAAACCTGAAAGAAGACAGAGGGGACACACTTTCCATGCAGAGGAGCAAAGATAAGAATTACATTCTACTTCCTCAGCAACAATGCAAGCAAGACGAAAGTGAAGTGACACATTAAGTGTTGAAAGAAAAAAATCCCGCCAACCTAGAATTCTGTAACCTTGACATTAACCTTCAAAAGTAAAGGAGAAATAAAGACTTTCTCAGCTAGACAAAAATTGAGGGAATTTGTTGATAGACCTGCCTTACAAGAAATGTTAAAAGAAGTTATACAGAGATGGGGAAAATAATACAGGTCAAAATTCAGAGCTATATAAAGAAAAGAAGAGCATCAAAGAAAGAAAATGTGAAGGGAAAATAACTTTTTTTTTTTCTTATTCTTAAGTTATCTAACGGATAACAGCTTGTTCAAAAGAATAGCAACAATGTATTTGGTTATGTATGCTTAGGGTTATATCTTATGTAATATGAGTGTTTATGTATGTTTATATGTAAGTAAAATGAATGACAACAATGATATAAGGAGTGGAAGGATGCAATTAGGATTTTTTTCAAGTTTTTAATTTTTTTTAGGGTCAGGGTCTTTCTCTGTAGCTCAGGCTGGAGTGCAATGGTGTCGTTACAGCTCACTGCAGCCTCACACTCCTGGACTCAAGCTATCCTCTTGCCTCAGCCTCCTGTGTAGCTAGGACTACAGGTGCGTATCACCATGCCCAGCTAATTTTTTTTTTTTTTTTTTGTAGAGACAGGGTCTCACTATGTTGTCCAGGCTAGTCTCAAACTCTTGGCCTCAAGTAAGCCTCCTGCCATAGCCTCTGAAAGTGTTGGCATCTCAAGGGATGACAAGGGTACTGCTGAGCAGAAAGAGGATGCCAGAGGGTGCTGGCAACAGTGGTCTTCCATCTCCAGCTTCCTTCTGAGGGGCTATTTCCCAAAACAAAACAGAGAGCTTTCCGAGCTCTGCAGTAGCCTCTGCTGGTCTGGGGTCAGAAAACAGACAGACCCAGCAGGCACATAGTGGCAAATATCCCCACTTCTCCTACACAGGCCTCCACTTCATGCAGACTCAAAGAGCATCACTTGGGCATTTGTGTGTCTGGGGCAGTGTAGGGGGCAGTTATCCATATGGGCCATCTTGTCTACCCCTCTTAGTGCCTGCTGGGGCAACAGTGCCAGGGCAACCCACTGCATCTGTTGAGCCTGGGGCTGTCTCCGTCTGGCCCTGAAAGTCTTGCGTCCTGGGCGGAATGGGATGGCTGCTCATCTTCCTTTTGGTCGCCACGCT
>NW_012101410.1:3615607-3639274 GCF_000951045.1 Mandrillus leucophaeus
AAAAAAAAAAAAAAAGAAAGAAAGAAAAAAAACCCGGCATGGAGTTCCTGCTCTCCATCTCTCTCTATCTCCCTATGCTGGGTAATTTTCCTTTGTAGCACTGATCACTACCTGATCCCACATCATAGCTGTGTAATTCACTTGTTTATTGTCAGAGTTTCCCACCAGAATGGAAGCCTGCCGGACCCCAGATGAACCAGCTAAATCAGCCACATTGCTGTTGTGGGCTTTTTGGCTACTGTTTCCCGAGTGCCCACCATGGGCTGACACCTGCACCACGTGCCTGTCAGTCAGTGCCACAACGCCCCATGAACTCAGGACTAACGCAGAGCCAAGCTGCCCTGACAGACGATTCTGAGCATCTTGCTGGGTACCGGGTGGGCACAAAGTGTCAGCTTCTCTTCCACAACTGATAAATGAAGATCTTGTATTAGTTTCCCAGGTTTGCCATGGTGAAGTGCTGCACACTTGCTGGCATAAAACAACAGAAATGTGTTCTCCCACAGTCTGGAGGTTGGAAGTCCAGAATCCATGTGTTGGTGGGGCCACACTCTCTCTGAAGGCTGAAGGGAGGGTCCCTCCTTGCCTCTTCGAAACTTCTGGTGATTGTTATCAATCCTTGGCATTCCTTGGCTCGTGGCGGCATCACTCCAGTCTCTGCCTCGGTCGTCTTGTGCCGCTCTCCCTGTGTCTGTGTCTCTGTATCTGAATCGCCCTCTCTTTTCTTGGATAAAGACAGTAGTCATTGGATTTAGGGCCCACCCTAATTCAATGTGGCCTCGTCTTAACTAATCACATCTACAAGGTCCCTGTTTCCAAATAGGGTCACATTCTAAGATTCTGGGTGGATATGAATTTTTAGGGGAACACTCCCCATCCCACCACAGACAGACACTAAGGTAGGAAGAGCCACTCCCAGCCCAGGTCTGTTCTGCCTCCAAGCACAAAGCTCTCAATAACCACCCTTTACCGACTCTCAGTTGTCTCCATTTGTGGAATTGAATCAGAGTTTTATTACCTTCAAATTGCTGGGCACGGCATCCTAACAGCATTTCAGGGACCAGGGCCCTGGAAATCTCATTTCTGCCGGTCCAGGCCCTCGAGGGATCAATGTTTTTCACGCTCTTCTCTGGATCGTTGGAATTGGTCTTCCAAAGGCCGACTTGCCAGACTTAGAGGCCTTTTTTCCATGTCACGTTCCCCAGCTAAGCTTCAAGGGCCTGTGTCTCTCTGAAACTCTCGAATATGAACAATTGCCAATCTATGTATTGCTGTTTAATAGGGAAGTTGGAAACGTGGTCCAGAGGCTCAGTTACAAAATGCTGAAAACAAAACAAAAATATCTGACAAAACACCCAACACCCTATCTCACCTCTTTTATTGGAGCCTATTCATTGTTGCTTCACATCTGCCTAGAAGTCCACGTCCCATTTTGGATTCTGGTTTGCTTTAGTTCACTTTGCCTGTCAACATTCTGTGTGTGCATGTGTACTTGTGTGTGTGTGTGTGTGTGTGTGTGTGTGTGTGTGGGGTGTGTTTCTTCCTTCCCTAAGAAAAAGTCTAAATAACTCAACAGAACTTTCCTTTCTTCCTTTGGGTGACAAGTCACCCTCTAAAGAGTGTCACTGATATCTAATATCACTAGAAAAAAATTCCATCTTTAACTTTATTTGTATTTTTTTAGAGACAAGGTGTCACTCTGCCCAGGCTGGAGTACAGTGGCATGATCATGGCTCACTGCAGCCTCAAACTCCTGGGCTCAAGCAATCCTCTTGCTTCAGCTTCCCAAGTGGTTGGGACTACAGGTGCTTGCCACCATGCCTGGCTACTTTTTAAATTTTTTGTAGAGACAGGTTCTTGCTATGTTGCCCAGGCAGGTCTTGAACTCCTGACCTCAAGGGATCCTCCTGTCTCAGCTTCCCAAAAAGTTGGGATTACAGGCATGAGCCACCATGCCCAGCCAAAAATTCTCTTCAGGTGGAATGATTTCCTTCCGTTTATTGATAGTCTGTTTACCAGCTGAACTAAACCAGCAACTAGTTTTAATCAATTTGCCTACTTGTTGTCCCCCTAGCAACCAAGCTCTTCTCTCTAGGTCTTCGCACGAGCTTTTCCTTCTGTCTGGAACTCTCTTCCTGGTGGATCTTTCTGGCTCATTCCCTCGCCTCCCTCAGGTTTCTGCTCACATGTCATCTTTGCAGGGAACCTCCTTTGACTATTCTGTAAAGACAGTATGTCCCCAAGGCCTACCACGAGCTTCTATCCCCTTTGACCCCAACTCAGTGCCACCTGAGTTATCATATATTGATTTGCTTTTTGTCTGTGCTCTTAATTAGAATGTCCACTTCCTGAGGGCAGGACTTTTTGGTCCTTTTTATTCCTGCACTGTAGTCCCAATGCCTGAGAGTAGCAGACAGCACATAGCAAGTGCTCCGTGAATATTTGTGTAAATAAATAATCTCTAAGGATGTAAACAGTATGATTTCATATTTAAATTGCTATCTTTTTGTCTATACTAAGAGAGATAGAGAATGCCCTTTTACATCATGCCATCGTGTCTCTTACCAACAGTGTCTTCAAGGTTTTGCACCGGGGAGTCACTTAGCCAATTAAGAAACTTTGACCACTGAGATTTATATCAAGGGGTCTCCACTTTCAGAGGGCATGGACCCTTTAGAGCCTGATGCAAACTATAAAATTTCTTTGCAGAAAAATGCACACTTTTGGAACATTTTGCCTGTGATAGTGGGATGGGGACTGTGAGCACTCCCTAGCCTTCTCCTGCCTGCCCCTTGTTCTAATGTGCCTGCCCTAGGGTAAGTAGTTGTTGACTGAATGAATGATGTGCATGGTGAGTTCTCAGCTATACACATTCCTTTACTAAGGCTGCTGACACAAATTACCACAAATTTGATGCCTTAAAACACAGAGATTTATTCTCTGACAATTCTGCAGGCCAGATGTTCAAAACCAGTGTTTCTGGGCAGAAATAAAAATGCTGGCAGGGACGAGCTTCCTCTGCGAACTGCAGTGGGGGAATCCATTCCTTGCCTCTTCCTGCTTCCTAGGGCTCCTGGCATCTTGGCTTGTGGCCACATCACTCCAGTCTCTGACTCGTGGTCACACTGCCTCCTCTTCTGTGGCAGCCAAATCTCCTTCTCCCTCCCTCTTCTAAGAATACATGTGACTGCAGTTAGAGCTCACTGTGAAAATCGGGTGCAATCATCTTCCCATCTCAAGATCCTTAGCCTAATCACACCTGCAAAGTCATTTTTTAAAAACCATATAAGGTAACATGTAAGGTTCCAGAGATAAGGGTCTGATATCTTTGGAAGCATGTATTCAACATACTACACCAAATAAAGAGGGAAAATGGCATAAATAAATACACACACACACATGCAGAATTATTTGGAGATTTTCACTGTGGGTTTTTTGTTTGTTTGTTTTTGTTTTTGAGACGGAGTCTTACTCTGTCACCCAGGCTGGAGTGCAGTAGCACGATCTCAGCTCACTGCAACCTCTGCCTCCTGGGTTCAAGTGATTCTCCTACTTTAGCCTCCAGAGTAGCTGGGATTACAGGCACCCACCACCATGCATGGCTAATTTTTGTATTTTAGTAGACACAGGGTTTCACCATGTTGGCCAGGCTGGTCTTGAACTCCTGACCTCTACTGATTTGCCTGCCTCGGCCTCCCAAAGTGCTGGGATTACAGGCATGAGCCACCACGCCTGGCCTTCACTGTGTTTTAAACCTGTGTATGACTAAATTTCCAGAATTCACAGCATTTAAAATAAGGAAGGTAGAATGTGAAAGGCTGACTCCATCCGCATCTGGCCTCCAGCCCATACTTCTCATCCTCCATGGGCTTTGTTTAGAATTCACAGGAGGAATTTCAGGTTGCCTGGGGGCCAAACATAAATGAGAGGGAGCAGTCAGAGTTGTTTAAATGACTCAATAACTCGAGTGTGTCCAAAACTGACAAGAGGAGGGTGAACATGAGTTTGTCTGAATGCACTGATACTCAATTCCATTGCGAGTTAACAGTATGTAAAGGGTTTCCAACCTCCCCAGGACCCCGAAGGCAGCACTGAAAATAATCTACCTGCAGTAAACTTTGCTGGTGTTTAAGAGGAGAAATAGGATTTAATGCTGTAGGCCACACCAGGAGTCCAAGAGTGTGTCCCTAGCAAATTGATGTGCACTGTGCAGAAAAACTTCTCTGCAAAGGGTGGTTGGAATTCTGGCAGGTGTTGTCCCACACTTGGCATGTTCATTGAAATAACAAGGATAGCATCATCAATCCAGGAGAGTCACAAGTCCCTCTCCCTTGGTGGCAAGTTAATGAGGCCTAATGTTTGTGTAAAGTTCACCTATTCTTTTAAATAAATATACTTTACTCAGCAGGGTTTTGACCAGTGTCATCTATCCTTAATTCCTTTAAGCAATCAATTAGATAACCTTTCTACCCTCTCTTCTGTCCTAGAGCAACAAACTTTTCCAGAAGGCTCACTAGCTGTAGGCACTATGAGAAACAGACCCTGCCCTTAAGGATCTCATAGCCTGGAGCAGAAGAACACATGCTCATGCATGGAATGTGACTTCTGGATGTTTGGAATACTGGCCTAAAAGCTTTAAGGCTGAAGGTGACAGGTAATAAGTGCCCCATTTTCTTTTTCTTTTTTTTTTTTTTTTTTTTGAACACGGAGTCTTGCTCTGTCCCTCGGGCTGGAGTGCAGTGGCCGGATCTCAGCTCACTGCAAGCTCCGCCTCCCAGGTTTACGCCATTCTCCTGCCTCAGCCTCCCGAGTAGCTGGGACTACAGGCGCCCGCCACCTCGCCCAGCTAGTTTTTTGTATTTTTTAGTAGAGGCGGGGTTTCACCGTGTTAGCCAGGATGGTCTCGATCTCCTGACCTCGTGATCCACCCGTCTCGGCCTCCCAAAGTGCTGGGATTATAGGCTTGAGCCACCGCGCCCGGCCTAGTGCCCCATTTTCTAAAGAGAGCTGCAGACAAGCCCCTGAAGAATTTACTGAAACACGGCAGAGCCCATCCTATCAGTGTTCACCTCTGTCGCCCTCCTCCAGCCTACATAAAACAAGACTAGAAATTTGCAGGAGAGTTCGTACAAGCAATGGGTTATGGTAGACAGAAAAATACCGTCCCTCCCCACAAAGAAGTCCATGTTCTAATCCCTGGAACCTGTGAATATACCACCTTACATGAAAAAAGGGACTTTGCAGATATGTTTCGCATTAAGGAGTTTAAGATGGATTATCTGGGATTTTTCAGGTGGACCCAATCTAATCACATTGGGGAACCATTCCTGGCTGTTGTCAGAGAGGGGGATGTGACGACAGAAGAATGGCTGGAGAAATCCAACACTGCTGGCTTCAGAGATGGGCCTGGTGGAGGGTTCACTGTCAAAGAGTACACGCTCTAGAAGCTGGAAGGGCCAGGAGATATATTCTCCCCTAGTGCCTCCAGAAACAACAGCTCCACTGACACCTTGATTTTAGTCCAGTGAGACCCAGGTCAAACCCCTTGAAACTGCCTTTACAAAAATTATAACAGTGAGAACACTAGGACAGTGAAAGAGATCCAACTTGACCAACTCCATCTTGCCTTTAACCTCCACGTGGCCCTTGGTCATGCCTGGCTGTGGGCCAAGCTAACTTTGGGAGAAATTTAGTTTATAGTTTAAATGATGTTAGCCCTTCCTAAAACTAAATGCCTTTATAAAACTAATAAAAGTCCCCAAGTTTAAGATTATGAGAGGGGCTTGAATTCTGCTAAAATGTAGGTGTAGTTGAATAATTGCCAGCCATTTGTCTGGAGGTCACAAGATTTGTAGATTCCCCAACTATTCCTGCAAATAACATCACTATTGTAGAAGCCAAGATTGGCCTTTTGAGATGCCTTCTCAGACTTCTGCATTTCTGATGGACTGAATGACTCCACCCAGACCCGAGACTCAAGACTCAACCTCTCAACCAGTCCTGTGGCCCCACTCAGAAGTGGGCTCAGTACATGAGGACCATTTTCCACCCCACTATGATTGCATCCTCAACTAGTCAGCAGCACCCATTCCCTAACCCCCTGCCCACCAAACTATTCTACTGGAGGTCAGAGACAGGATATCTCAGCCTGGTGCACCGTACATAGCTGGAGCCAGCTCCAGAACTTCCACAAAAAAGCCTTTTGAGGATGGCCCTGCCACATAGATCACTAGAGCGCCAACCCTGCAAGATAAGTACTGCTGTCTCTCGAATCCCCTCTCCCCTTCCCAACTCTGGAGCACTTAGCTAGGGAGACAGACGGAGCAGAAGATCAACTGGGAGGAAGAATGAGCCGGGCCCTGTTCCCATCCCCACAGTATCCCCAAACCACTGGCAAGCCTGAGCTGGGAGAGGAGATTCATGGAGCTGGATTGAGATTGAGGTTTTGGTTTATACTGGACTGGCCTTTTTATTACCCCCTAAATAAAGCTGTTCTCCTAACTGAAAGTGAGTGAAGAGCTGTGGCTCTGCATGAAATACAGTTAAGCAGTAGGGAAGGGTGAGACCACAGGACATGTTGGAAGGCAGTGAGAGGAGAAAGTGAAGCTCTTTCCTCTTGAATCCCATGGAGCTCAACCTGCTGGAGAACCCAGTTTTGCTGCGACCGAACACAGTCAGCATCATGATAGATGTATCTTGACTTCTGTAGCAGACCCCTGGGGAGTTACATAGACTTCTATTCTCTTGGTATATTTTTAAAAAAATTTAAAGAAAAAAGGCTGAGCATAGTAGCTCCCATCTGTAATCCCAGCACCTTGGGAGGCCAAGGTGGGAGGATCATTTGAAGCCAGGATTTCAAGGCCAGCCTGGGCAACAAAGTGAAACCCCACCTGTACAAAATTTTTTTTAAAAAATTAGCTGGGCATGGTGGTGCACACCTGTAAGTCCCAGCTACTCAAGAAGATGAGGCAGAAGGATCACTTGAGCTCAGGAGTTCAAGGCCGCAGTGAGCTGTAATTGCACCACTGCACTCCAGCCTGGGTGACAGAGCAAGACTCCATCTGAAAAAAAAAAAAAAGTCAAGAGAAAGATACAAAAATTGGGGGATGTTTCAAATACATGCATTTAGAAAACTAATGATTTTTAGTAAAAAATATAATCCAATGTGATTGTGTCAGTCATCATGGAATCAGTTTATCACTTTAACATAACTACAAGTTTATGATGCAGTGTGGTCAGTGTAATCGAGTAATGAGACACATTCAAAGGCAAATGATGAACTTTCTTGCTTTTCAGTGCAGTCAGTGTATTATCCTCATGTGTGTATGTGCACACACACGCCATTCTGAGGACCTCAAAAGTCCAGATTTAAGAAGGTGTGGCCCTGGTCAAATGACCCTTCTGCCCCTAACTCCCAAGTCTCCGTGACTGGCCATAGGAGGTATAGGGGAGTTAAGGGAAATATCCCAAGACAGTGACATCTGAACTAGGTCTTGAAAGATCAGGGTGACTCCTCCAGGTAAGAAAGGGCATTCTGAGCCAAAAGACCCATCCTGCAAAGGCACAGATGCTTGAGAGAACCTGGCACATTGGCAGAGCCGTCGGCGTGTCACAAGGCTGCAGAGAGCAGAAGGCGATGAGAGAAGCAATGAAGACATAAATGGCCCCAGATGGCAAAGGGCCTTGACTGTTGAGCTGGGACTTCAGTTTGATCCTGAGGACCCCAGGGAGCCAAGGAGTTTTTGAGGCAGGATGAGATCAGTTTTGGAAGGTGACTCTGAGGGTGGCACAGAGGACGATGGGAGAGAGGTGAAGTCGGACCCAACAGAATGTGGCCTGGAGAGGAGCAGCCAGTGGGGAGAGAGATTTATGAGGTGGGATCAGTGAAGGCATGGTAGCCAGATTCTGCTTAGGGACAAAGCAGGGTCAAGTGCGACCAGAAGTTGCCATTTAGGAGCCGGAGAAACACTATAGACCAAGGCCTGGACGAAATCCATATGGGTAGATGATGAATTTGATTTTAGATGTTTTAGATGTTTATATTCCATGTGAGTTACCTGCTGAGAATATCCATTGAAGAGGTCCCCAGATCCCTAGTTCCTTCCTGTGTCTTGAAATTCCACAACCTCAGGGACCCGTGGTAGTCAATGGTTTTCTTCTCTACTTGGTTCCAGTGAAGGTGAGCCTGGATTGGAGATGGCAGGAGGGAGGAAAGAGAAACAGGCCAGGGCTGCTTTTCTCCTAAACCATCTGAAGTATAGCCCAATTTCATTTATTCTCAAGGACCACTCTGTCTAATCTATAAGAAAAAATTGTGTATGTATATATGAATAAATTGTATATGTATGTAAGCATGTAAAATAAGATATACATATGTGTATCTTCTGAAATGATTGTACCCCTAGTTCTTTAGCAATTAACAATAATCTTGGCACCAGGCTCAAGCCACTCTCCTGACTACCATGGCTCAGAGGGCACAGGTGGTAGATAGTCAAGAGTCCAACTCACCACCTCCATTTATATCATATAAATCTGTGTATAACCCGACCGGGGGGTGAGGGTCACCAACATGTTAAGGAAGATTATCTGGATGGCAGAATTTCAGGTTGTTTTAATTTTCTCTTTAATATTTTATATACAATTGTAATTTTTGTAATAAAAATATTTTTCCTTTAAAAAAGGTGAGCAGCCTGGGCAATATAGTGAGACCGTATCTCTACAAAAAATTTTAAAATGAGCCCAGCATATTGGTACGTGCCTGTAGTCCCAGCTCCTCGGGAGGCTGAAGTGGGAGGATCACTTAAGCACAAAAGTTTGAGGCTACAGCAATCGTGCCACTGTCCTCCAGCCTGGGTGAGAGAGCAAGACTCCAACTCAATTAAAAAGGAAGAGGGAGGATCAGCCTTACCTTTATGTTACCAGTGGGAATTTCAGAAGGCAACTTAGTTATACCAGAAGCCATAAGATAAACCTTTCATTTGAACTGACAAGTTTACTCCCAAGAATGCAAAGAAATACTCTGCATTCTACTACAACCCAATAATCACATTCCCGAGCTTACAAAAATTGCCTGATTAAATTAAGGAGTTGTTTTGATGATTTATATATTTTGAAAAAGGAGATGGGTAGATAGGAAAAAGTTTCACATTCACAGTAAAAAGTGATTTTTTCCCCCAGGAATTTTGATAATAAAGTATATCTTAATTATATATACATTTTTGTTATTGCAAAATAAATCAATTGACCTAAATTGACCACAGAATCTGAAATCACAGATCAAATCCGAAAAGAATGCAGATGATCAAAATAAGTGCATTTCTGGGCCAGTGGTGCTCCAACCTGGCTGCACATTAGAACCGCTGGGAGCTTTGTAAAAATACTGATGTGGAGCTCCACCCTCAGGGATTCTGATTTAGCTGATCTGGAGCAGGGCCGGACAGCAGTATTTTTAAAACACATCTCTAGATGATTCTAATGTGTAGCTGGAATTGAAAACCACCAGACCATTGAAATAAATTGCCACACAGCACATAATTCATAACTGTTTTTAAAAAATGGGATGCTAACTGCGCAGCCAGTTCTCAGAGGCACTGTTCCTATGCTGCCATTCAACAGCTTCCCTTTCTTTTACTTTTCATTGAGGTATAGCATCCATATAGAAACATACATGTATTATAAGCAGATAGCTCAATGCATTTTTACCAACTGAACATACCCATATCACCAGCACCCAGATCAAAAAAGAGACCCTTACCAGCACCCAGCACCCTCTTGGTTCATTTCAATTGTTCAATAGCTTCCCCCGCTTACATGTTTGGTGTTGATTCTTAAGTAATTGAGTTGTAACCAATAGTAATCCTTATAATGCAAATAATTTTCCTTAATTAATTGACCATATTATAGCTAGTTTGAATTATGAAAACTTGTATAGAAGAAATAATTATGAACATGTGTTTAGCTGCAAGAAGTTTACTAAATGTCTAATTCCTGGATCCAGTTAAATAAATTAGCTAATGTTCATATGAAACTGTCCGATTTGTATGCTATGGCACAAATAAGATAGGAAAATGGAAGTCCTTCCACAAAAAAAGACTGTTTATTCTATCAGAACCCTAGAATAGCACTGTTAGTGGGCTAACCTGTGCCCTCTCCCTACCCACCCCCTGCTCGACAAATTCATACATTGAAGCCCCAATCCCCAGTAACTCAGAATGTGACCACATTTGGAGATAGGGTCTTTAAAGAGGTGATTACATTAAAATGCAGTCAATAATGTAAGCCCTGGTGCAATATGACTGGGGTCCTTATAAGAAGAGGACATGAGGCCACAGACACACACAGCAGAAGATCATGTGAAGATATGGAGAGAGGGTGCCAGCTGCAAGCCAAGGAAAGAAACCTTAGAAGAAATGAATTTACCAACACTTTGATCTCAGACACCTAACCTCCAGAACTGTGAGAAAGTGATTTCTGTTGTGAAAGCCACCCAGCTGTGAAACACTAAACACCAGTCTGTGGTATTTGTTCTGCAGCCTTAGCAAACCAATGCAAGCACCGAGACTAGAAGTCGCAGGTAGAGGAAGAGCTGGGCCCGGGAGGGTGACCAGACTAATAGGGGCTTCTGATGAAGGGAGACTGCCAGAGGAGCCTCAGTGGTGGGAAGAGCTGGGCAGGGCCCCAGTTGTCTGTGGCCACCAGAGTAGAGAGGAAACCTCACGTTCGCAACACAGATCCCTCACATACACCTCTCCCTTGACCCACACGGGCGCAGAACCAGGTTCCTCTACCCAGCACCTGCATGCCCACTCAAACGCACAGGGATTCCCACAGGACCTGAGGAGTCCATTCCAGCCAGAGTAATCTGGACCAGTAGGTGGCCGAGAGTCACCAAAATTTTTAGAAAAACAGAAAAGGAAAAGGAAAGCACCAACTCCACCTCCAGAGAAATTTACAGCTGGAGGAGCAGAATTCTTACAATGGGGAAGCAGAGGGGGAACACTTTATAATAAATGTAATTACTATTGTCAAACACATTTGAAACAGCAGCATATCCAGATAGATGATAGATAGATAGATAGATAGATAGATAGATAGATAGATAGATAGATAGACAGAGCCTCTATAAAAAGTCATACTCAGAGTTCTTGAAAACTAACATTATGAATAATAAAATTGAAAGCCCCATAGAAGATAGAATTTCCATCCATCAGATTGCCCAAGTGAAAAAGTATGATAATATCTAGAGTTGGTGAAGTTGTGGGAGTCACAGATTCTCAAACACTGTTGGTTTGACATAGCAGTTTTTTTATGCTCACATAATATGCACAAAATAAATTTATTACAAAAACATAACAGTTTTTCTAATAAATGTATTTATTAGTTTTTCTAATAATTTATTAGAAAAACTATTGTTTTTCTAATAAATTTATTATGTGCATATGATTTGCCTCAGCAATTCCCCAGGCATAAACCTTAGAGAAACTCTCACACAAGCACAAATACACATTGTGTTCTCTGCTGTACAGCTTCTAAAAACAAAAAACTTAAAAGCAACTTTGATGCCCATCATTTGTAGGATGGATACATTCATTGCACATATTCCTACAAAGGTCTATTATTTACTTAGGTTGTTGCATATCTGGCTCATTTAAATGAAGAAAGACCACGTTCATTTAAATGAACTAGATATGCAACAATCTAAGTAAATTTCCCAAAACGCATCGTTGAGTGAAAAAGCCAGCTCAAGAAAAGTAAATTTAATATTTACTTAAAATGTTTTTATCTTAAAAAATGTTTTTTTAAAAAACTATGAAAAGCTGTAGGGGACCGGGTGTGGTGGCTCATGCCTGTAATTCCAGTACTTTGGGAGGCCGAGGCGAAAGGATCATTTGAGGCCAGAAATTTGAAAACAGCCTGGGCAACATAATGAAACACTGTATCTACAAAAAATTAGCCAGGCATGGTGGTTCATACCTGTAGTCCCAGCTACTTAGGAGGTTGAGGTGGGAGATTGAGCCTCCTCAATCTGATAAACATATTTTTCCTTTAAAAAAAGGTGAGCAGCCTGGGCAACATAGTGAGACCCTATCTCACCCGAAAAATGATCCCGGTATATTGGTACATGCTTGTAGTCCCAGCTCCTCAGGAGGCTGAAGTGGGAGGATCACTTGAGCCCAGGAGTTTCAGGCTGCAGTGATTGTGCCACTGTATTCCAGCCTGGGTGATAGAGCAAGACTCCAACTCAGAAAAAGTGAAGAAGGGGGGTCAGCCTTACCTTTATGTTACCAGTGGGAATTTCAGCAGGCAACTTAGCTATACCAGAAGCTGTAAGGTAAACCTGTCAGGTGGGAACCTGAGCCTGGGAGATTGAGGCTGCAGTGAGCTATGATAGCACCAGCCTGGATGACAGAGTGAGACACTGTCTCAAAAAAAAAAGAAAAAGACCAGGGGTGGACTATATATACATATATATATATATATATGTATGTATATATAAACACACACATTTATATATGCTATAGCCAAAATCAATGGAAAAGTGTGCATAATGTTGATGATAGCAATTCCTTTGGGCACAATGGGCAAAAAGTAGTAGCAAAGGGAACAAAAGGGACTGCAATTTTATCAGTAATATTTTATTTAATTAAAATTGAACCAAAGAAAATGTGACAAAATGTTAATGTTAATTATTTCTGAGTAACGGGTACACGGGTGTTTGCTATGTTATTGATATGGTTTGGCTCTGTGTCCCCAGCCAAATCTCATCTCAAATTGTAATCCCCACGTGTCAGAGGAGGGGCCTGGTGGGAGATGACTGGATCATGGGGGCAGATTTCTCCCTTGCTATTCTCATGGTAGTGAGTGAGTTCTCACAAAAGCTGATGGTTTTAAAGTGTAGCACTTACCCCAGCTTGCTCGCCCTCCCGCTGCCACGTGAAGAAGATCCTTGCTTCCCCTTCTGCCATGATTGTAAGTTTCCTGAGGCCTTCCCAGTCATGCGGAACTGTGAGTCAATTAAAACTTCCTTCTTCATAAATTACCCAGTCTTAGGTAATTCTTTATAGCAGTGTGAAAATGGACTAATACAATTATCCTCTATAATTTGCCATGGTTTATAACTTTTTCCAAGGAAGAAAACCCTAAAATAGATGGATTGATTAATAAAATGCATAGAACTGAAGGGTACTTTGATAAACTGGAATATTGAGGCAAGGGATCCACCTTGAACACAGTGTGAAATTCCAAAAGTTGAAATGTGAAAGACAAAAACCTGAACACAAAAAAGCAGAACATGAAGCTTCAACCTCTATCTCAAAGTATATCTAGAAGGTGAATGGATAGAGAAAATAATCATATGAATTATACAAAACATTTTCAAAGCTAAAAGAAAGTCTGAATTCTTCATATAAAGGAAGCCCATGAAATACTGAAAAGAAATATGGCAGCAAGTGAGGGGTATTTGGGACAAGACATATTGATGAAATAAAAGATAAAAATAAGGAATAAGGGAGGGAGTAAAGAAAAAAATTCAAGGAGAAATAAAAGACCCGTAGTTTAACTTCAAAGGAAGAAGAAATAAATGGACATCAAACTTCTCAAATGCAATGATTATAAAATTGTATAAAACATGGTGTCACCAAGTTCTGCAGAGAAAATTAATTTCTAATCTAGAATTTTGTACTCAGACAAAAAGTGATTTAAGTACAAAATAGAAATTATTCCTAGATGGACAAGAACTCAGAAAATTTGTCTCCATGAAGTCTTTTTGAAAGATTCTCTAGAGGATATACTCCAACAATACGAAAAATGAGCTGAAGAAAGGGAAATATCAAACAGTGTTGTGCAAAAAAACTAGTAAAATTTGAGCCCAAATGACTACTGAAAAATGGCTATAAAGCTTAATGGATTGTTAAGAAAGAATTCCATCTGTTAAACTCCAGATTTCAACAAAACTTGGGAGTGCGTAGAGGGAGTTGGTGCATGGAGAGGGAAGAAAGATACAATAAAGTATCAGGATAGTAATATGTACTGATTAATTCTCAGCATTAATAGAAACATATACTTTAAATGTGTTGAGTAAAATGTTTAAATACCTGCTTGAAGAAGGAATAAAAACTGAATGAATATTTTTCAAATCACTAATGGCTAAAAAAGAAAATAGTCAACCCAGCTAAAGAAGAAACAGTAAAGGAAACAAGGAAGTGTAATAAAAACCAACAAAACAAGATGGCAGAACTATGACCAAATGTATCAGTAATACAGCCATAACATGGAGAGATTTTTTGCTTGAACCCAGAAGGCAGAGTTTGCAATGAGCCCAGATAGTGCCACTGCACTCCAACCTGGGCAACACAGTGAGACTCTGTCTCAAAAAAAAGGGAGAGATATTTTTAAAAATTTAGTTATATCGTATTTATAAGAGTCCTACCTAAAATGAAAGGATAAGAACAGCTTGAAAGTAAAGAATAGGAAAATACTAACAAAAAGAAAATAGATGTGATAGTATTATATCAGATACTAATTAAACAGAAAAAGAGTTACAGCAATAAAAGGTCCAGCTCACTGAGACATTACAAAAGTCTTGAGCCTTTCCGCACCTTAATGATATAGTGTTAAAACATAGATGGGAGTAAAACCAATAAATAAGGATAAAAGAACTCATAATACATCCTCTGATTGCAACTAGAATTAATAACAAAGGCAACCTTAAAAATCTAATCACTTAGATAATTAAAAAAATTTTTTTTTGAGATAGAGTCACCAGGCTGGAGTGCAATGGTGCGATCTCAGCTCACTGCAACCTCCACCTCCTGGGTTCAAGTGATTCTCTTGCCTCAGCCTCCTGAGTAGCTGAGGCTACAGGCACGTGCCACCATGCCCAGCTAATTTTTGACTTTTTAGTAGAGACAGGGTTTTACCATGTTGGCCAGGATGGTCTCGATCTCTTGACCTCATGATCCACTTGCCTCCACCTTCCAAAGTGCTGGGATTACAGGCTTGAGCCACCGTGCCCGGCCTAGAAGATTAAAAACACTCTTCTAAATATCTCTCAGAGATTTAAGAAAAAGAAGTCAAGACTGAATATACCAAATGTGAAATAAATAAAAATCAGACACTACATAATAAAACCTAAGGCATGTAGTCAAACCAGCATCCAAAGGAAAATTTAGTTTCAAATTCATTTGCAAATAAATTAGTGTCATTTGACTGCAGAAACTAGAAACAAGGATAATAAAATAAATCTAAAGAAAGTCTAAGGGAAGAATTACTAAAAGTAAAATTAGAGGTTAAAGACTAGAATGCAACAAAAAGTCGACTTGATTAATAACAGCAAATTCCAGTTCCTCAAATGTAAGCAAACATATGGATATGATGTTCTACCTAGAAAATCCAAGGCAATTGACTGGAAAACTCCTAGTTAAAATACAAGTCAATAAACTAAGCCGGGCGCAGTGGCTCACATCTGTAATCCCAGCACTTTGGGAGGCCAAGGCAGGTGGATCACCTAAGGTCAGGAGTTGAAGACCAGCCTGACCAAGATGGTCTCTACTAAAAATACAATAAATTAGCTGGGCATGTGGCTGGCACCTGTAATACCAGCTACTCAAGAGGCTGAGGCAGAAGAATCACTTCAGCCTGGGATGGGGAGGTTGCAGTAAGCCCAGATCACGCCACTGCACTCCAGCCTGGGCAACAAGAGTGAAACTCTGTCTGAAAAAAAAAAAAAAAAGAAGAAGTCAATAAAATAGTAAGATGCAAGGTGAACACATGAAACTTAAGAACTAGCTTCCCCTTACTCTAGCAATAACTAATTAGAAAATATATTGAAAAAATCCTATTAACAATAATGTAAAATATTATAAAATACCTAGTCATAACTTTAAAAAACCATGCAAAGCTTATATGGAGGAAAACACTAAAACATTTACTGAGGAAGACTACATAAATGGAGAGACATCCTATTTTTCCACATTATGGACTCAAAATTGTAGAGATATCAGTTCCCTTCATAAGAATCAATAACTTAGTTCAATGTCAATTCTCCTGGAATTTAACAAGCTGAGTCTAAATTTCATTTCGTGAAGTAAAAGAACAAAACACCCAGATTTACTAAACACCCTACCAGACATTAAAAACTATTAAAAAGTGACAGTACTAAATAATGTTGTTATAGAAATGAGAGACATATGAAATAAATTAGAAGCGGAATCCCAGCACTTTGGAAGGCTGAGGCAGGTGGGTGGATCATCTGAGGTCAAGAGTTCAAGACCAGCCTGTCTAACATGGTGAAACTCCATCTCTACTAAAAATGCAAAAATTAGCCGGGCGAAGTGGTGGGCACCTGTAATCCCAGCTCTTTGGGAGGCTGAGGTGGGAGGCTGAGGCAGGGGAATCACTTGAACCTGGGAGGCGGAGGTTGCAGTGACAGTGAGCCAAGATCATACCACTGCCCTCCAGCACTCCAGCCTGGGTGACAGAAACGCTGAAAAAAAAAGAAGAAAGAAAGAGAGAAAGAGGAAAGAAGAAAGAAAGAAAGAGAGAAAGAGAGAGAGAGAGAGAGGGAGGGAGGAAGAGAGGGAGGGAGGGACGGAGGGAGGTAGGGAAGGAAGCAAGGAAGGAAAGAAGGAAGGAAGAAAGGAAGGAAGGAAGGAAAAGAGAGAGAAAGGAAGGAAGGAAGGAAGGAAGGAAGGGAGGGGTAAGGAGGGAAGAAATTAGTGTTCAGATTTCAGTCTATGACAAAGGTGGTATTGAAACAAGTAGAGAAAAGATGGATTGTTTAAAATTTGAGAAATTGGCCATCCGTTTAGGGAAAAAAATAAATATAGAGTCTAACTTTATATCACACACAAAAGTAAATTTCAGCTAGTTTAAGATCTAATACTTTAAAACTGTAAAACAAAAGCAACAACAAATAATTACTGGGGAATAGTCATTTGTTTAATGGTTTTCCTAATCAAGATATAAAACTCAGGTCCCAAAAAGATCAATAGGTTTGACTACATAAAATTTATTTTTTTTGTACTGCAAAAACTACTGTAAACAATTTAAAAGAAAAGATGCAGATTAGGAAAATGTATTTTTAATTTTATTCAGTAGTAGGAACTTAAACAAATTTGCAAGAAAAACACAACCCTATTAAAAAGTGGGCAAAGGACATGAACGGACACTTATCAAAAGAAGACATACATGCAGCCAACAAACATATGTAAAAAAACTCAACATCACTGACCATTAGAGAAATACAAATCAAAATCACAATGAGATACCACCTCACACCAGTCAGAATGGCTATTACTAAAAAGTCAAAAAACAACAGATGCTGGCGAGATTGCACAGAAAAAGTAACACTTTCACACTGTTGGTGGGAGTGTAAATTAGTTCAATCATTGTGGAAGATAGCGTGGTGATTCCTCAAAGACCTAGAGGCAGCAATCCCATTACTGGGTATATATCCAAAGGAATATAAATCATTCTATTATAAAGATACATGCATGCGTATGTTCATTGTAGCACTATTCACAATGGCAAAGACATGGAATCAACCAAATGTCCATCAATGATAGATTGAATAAAGAAAATGTGGTACATATACACTATGGAATACTATGCAGCCATGTCCTTTGCAGGGATATGGATGGAGCTGAAAGCTGTTATCCTCAACAAACAAATGTAGGAACAGAAAACCAAACACCACATGTTCTCACTTATTAGTGGGAGCTGAATGACAAGAACACACAGACACACAGGGGCAGGGCATGAAGGGAACAACACATACGTGCCTGTCTGGGGGACAGGGGTAGGGACAGCATCAGGAAGAATAACTAATGGATGCCAGGCTTAATACCTAGGTGATGGGAAGATCTGTGCAGCAAACCATCATGGCACACGTTTACCTATGTAACAAACCTGCATATCCTGCACATGTACCCCTGAACTTAAAATAAAAGCTGAAGAAAAGAATTGATTTATGAAAATGTATAAATTAGTAAGAAAACCACATTCTAATAGATAAATGGACAATTCATGGAAAAGGAAATGATCACATGGCCAATAAACATTGGGAATGATATTCAGTCTTCTTATAAGTAATCAAGAAAATATACCTTAAACAAAAAGATGAAATACTATTTTTCTCTCATCAGGGTGGCAAAACTTGAAAAGATGGGCAAATCCAGTGTTGCTGAGGGTGAGAAGACAGAAAGCAACTCTGTCCTCAGGCAAAGTAGTCCAGCAGGTCGGTCTCTGGGAGCACCAACCCTGAGGATGCTAAGCAAAAAAGTTCAGGGTCCAGGAAGGACACACACAGGGGACAGGGAGGGAAAAAGAGATAGGAGGCAAGTTGAATAAAAGCTCAACATCACTGATCATTAGAGAAATGCAAAAAGCAACCAAAGCCCATTACCAGTTTTTGACTTTTTAGTAATAGCCATTCTGACTGGCGTGAGATGGCATCTCATTGTGATTGTGATTTGCATTTCTCTAATGATCAGCGCTGTTGAGCTGTTTCTCATATGTTTGTTGGCTGCATGTGTGTCTTCCTTTGGTAAGTGTCTGTTCATGTTCTTTGCCCACTTTTTAATACGGTTGTATTTTTCTTGCAAATTCATTTAAGTTCCTACTACTACATAAAATTAAAAATATTTCTTCCTAATCTGCATCTATTTTCCCTGTCTTCCAGAAATACAATAGAATTTGTACCTTTAGGTGACAGGGGAGGGGTCCAGGACCCTGAAAAGTGAAGGAACAATAGGGTTTGTTGACTAGTTGCCTCAAAGGTAATCCCCTACCTCTTTGAAGCTTCCGGAAATCGTAGATGGATGAGTGGTCTGATTCCTGCACAAAAGAAAGCACACAAAGCTCACTGCCAGTTTTGTCCTTAGAGTGACCTCTCCTACCTCTTCTCAAAGTGATAAAGCAAATGTTCAAACCCAGAGGGACCCTGCAAAGGTAGCCTGGGTTTGATTTTAATCACCCAGCAGCCAGCAGCCTGTAGTCACCAAGAAAAAGGAACCCCCCTGTGCCAGTGGGTCCCGCATTCTGGTGAGCAGCAGAATCTGAGAGTTTGTAAAAATAGAGATTGTTGGGATCCACTCTCAGAGTTAGTGACCCAGTGAGATAATCTGCCTTTCCACCAAGTCTCCATTTGTTGATGGTGCTGTCCAGGGACCACACATTGAGTGCCACTGCTCAGAGTGAGTGCATCTGTCCCACCAACATGTTGATGTTCTGGATTTACTGGTTTTTCTCTTTGGAGGAAGTTATCACAAGCTACTACCCAGCGCAGGAAGGCCTGTTGGACCTTTTTCCAATTATAAAGAAGAATTTGTTTTGGATTCAAAAGAGTGTCTCTCTAGGAAGACTGTTGCTGATGAAGAAACCCCCGAAGTAACTTATTTTTCAGTTGAAAAGAAAAGGGAGAAGCGGGGAGGAATAGAAAGAACCCCAGTCATTTCTGTGGCAGTACTGATTGAACATGCCTGGGAACAGCATTCTCTTAACCCACCTGGGCATAAAACAATCATTCTCTGATATTGATATGTATATGCGATGAAACATTTTTAAGAAATACTCTGGTGTTGCAAACTGTATTAGACAGAGTCCTTTGTTTTGGTTGACAAAAAGCAGAAAAAACAACTACATTTAAATAAACTTAAACAAAAGTCAGTGATTGGCTCCCATAACTGAAAATCCCTAGGGTAATGGCTTCAGGTATAACTGGATCCAGGTCACATGGGAAGAAGGGAGACTTGCACCTAGATAATGGGGTGGGTAGTGGGTGAGACCAAGCTGCAGAGGTAGGCAGGGGCTGAATCTTAAAGGGTCTAAAGAGCCACTTTAAGGAGTTGAGAACATATACGTGCATGTGTCTTTATAATAAAATGATTTCTATTCCTTTGGGTAGATACCCAGTAATAAGATTGCTGGGTCAAATGGTATTTCCACCTCTAGGTCTTTGAGGAATCACCACACTGTCTTCCACAATGGCTGAACTAATTTATACTCCCACCAACAGTGTAAAAGTGTTACTTTTTCTGTGCAACCTCACCAGCATCTGCTGTTTTTTGACTTTTTAGTAATAGCCATTCTGACTGGCGTGAGATGGCATCTCATTGTGATTTTGATTTGCATTTCTCTAATGATCAGTGATGGCGAGTTTTTTTAAATATGTTTGTTGGCTGCATATGTGTCTTCTTTTGATAAGTGTCTGTTCAAGTTCCTTGGCCACTTTTTAATAGGGTTGTTTCTTTTTGTTTTTTTTTTTTTTTGCAAATTTGTTTAAATTCCTACTACTAAATAAAATTAAAAATACATTTTCCTAATCTGCATCTTTTCTTTTAAATTGCTTACGGTAGTTTTTGCAGTACAGAAACAAATTAGCCAGGCGTATGGTGGGCACCTGGCTAATTTTTTTGAGGATAAAAGCTCCACCTAAATAAAGGAGCTACATGAACTGCTTTGCCTTTAAGATGCGCCCTTCTGGCTGTGGTGTGGGTGGCTGGCATGTGCACGCCTAGAAGCAGGAGTTCAGATGAGGCAATGTGTGACCGGCGAAGAGGTCGTGGGCATAAGTAGCCCTCACAATTCTGCCTGCTGACCCAGACCTCACAAGGCCACCTCCAAGATGATTCATTTGCCATTAACCAAGTCCAAAGGCCTGCCAGAGGACACATTTGCTCAGGGAACCTCACATTTACACTTCTACTACCCTCTTATGCTCTTTAGTCTGAGCCCAGACTTGAACCCAGGTCTACCTAAATCCAAAGCTCATGATCTTAAACTCAACACTGCATTGCTCCTAGTTTTTTAAAGTCCTGTTTCCATAATCTCCTTGAAATGGAAGAGGAGGCAATTGTAAGTGGGGTTGGTTGGGAGGCCCACTGTTCTCTGTTCTTGACCACACTGATGTGTTTCATGGTGAAGAACAAACTTTTTCATAAAGCAATTACTCATCAAGTCAAAATTTCTTATGTTCACAGCCTTATTATTTCCATGTACCTTTTTTATCCTTTCATCTATGATTTAATTCTTCTGTCTAGCGACTCTACAGCAAGCTCCCATTAGCACCGAAAGCTGTCTACCCACTCGGATGGGCTTGACTCAGGCACCAGATGTGCCCCAGTTTATCCACGTGGCTCCAGGCACTCACATGTTCCTCCAGGTCCCATCCGCAGGCCTCCGGGATGCCTGCAATGGTATCCTGAATTCCCCTCCTAGAGCACCACCGCTACCACCACCCCCTTCCCAGCTCCAAGCACTCAGCCTGCTATAATTAAACAAACAGGGTTATTTGTGACATCCTGGTTTACACATCAACAAGTTATTTTCTCTGATTTTGCTATGGATGGATTTGCTCTGCTTACATTAAACAAAAACAGCTCACCCAAAAATGCAGAACAAGCAAGGCAGAGGAAAGGCGGCCCGACAGCTGCCTCCTTCCCTGTGAGGCAAGATCGAGTCTTCCCTTCCCAAATTCCTGGCCTCGAAGAAGCTGAGCCAGGAGGCCTCAAAGCCACGGCCAAAGACCTCAGACCCGTAAGACAGCTGCAGAGGGTCAGAGCCCGGCACGGGACGGGAGGGCTCTAGAAACACAGAAAGGTCAAATGGGAGTGTGTTTTGGAAGATTCCAGACTAAATAGCATAGGAAATATAAATGTGGGATTCCCTAAGCACATGTATCCTGTGCAGGGCCCTCGTGCTTGGTTAACGGCAAACAAATCACCTTGCAGGTGGCAATGTGAGGTCTAGGTCAGCAAGCAGAATTGTAGGGAGTGCTCACGCCCACCACCTCTTCCCTGGTCAAACACTGCCCTGCCGGAACCGGTTTCCAGGTGTGCCCACACCACAGCCAGAAGGGGTTTCTTAAAGGCAAAGTGGTTCATGTCACTCCTCTATTTACGTGGAACTTTTTGTCCTCAAGAGAAATCTCAATTCTACAATAGTTCTATCAATCTTTTTTCTTTTCTTTTCTTTTTTTTTTTGCAAATTTGTTTAAATTCCTACTACTAAATAAAATTAAAAATACATTTTCCTAATCTGCATCCAGACACGGCCTTTCTCTGTCCCCCAGGCTGGAGTGCAGTAGTGTGATCTTGGTTCACTGCAGCCTCGAACTCCCAGCTCAAGCCATCCTACCACCTCAGCTTCCCAAGTAGCTGGGACTACAGGTACATGCCACCATGCCCTGATAAGATTTTTGTATTTTTTTTTTTGTAGAGATGAGGTTTCACCGTGTTGCCCAGACTTGTCTTGAACTCCTGAGCTCAAGCTATTTGCCTGCCTTGGCCTCCCAAAGTGCTGGAATTACAGGCATAAGCCATTGTGCCCGGCCAGTTCTCTCAGCCTTTTGAGATGCAGCCACTGCCTATCTCGGCAGCTTGGTCTCACCCCACTGCCCACCCCAGTAAGAGGAACATTCAAGTTTTGCAAATGTGCCAATGGAACAAGGTGTTCCTTCTACCTTGAACACACTCTCAGCAGCCACCTTTATCTGAAGCTTCAAGCCTACACTTTGCTGACTTTCTCTCCACCCTTAGCAAAGCTCGGATCTGGCTGTGTTCTAATCATCTGTCTATACACCATTTCCCTTACAAATGTTCAGCTCCATGAGGGCTGGGACATGTTGACTTTGATCACTGTTCCATCTCAGCATTTGTCTACATGCCTGGCACATTGTAGGTTTCCCACAGATGGTGTTTGCTGAATGAATGAGTGACTTTCTTTTGTGTTCAGTATCTCTTTTGGGGTAACCGACTCTGCAAACATCTGGTTCAAAAGCAGAAGCCACACGGTAGCTCCAAACTGGAGATACCCCAAATATCCATCAACTGTAGACTAGAAATTGTGGTGTATTCACACAAAGAAACTATAAAGGGGGTGAACTATCTATAACAACACCCCAAAATGTAGATGCATTTCACAAATAAAATGTTAAATGAAAGATACCAGACACAAAGAATGACAAGCTATGGGATTCCACTTACATAAAATACAAAACCAGGTCAAACAAATCTATGCAGTTAGCAGTCAGGATAGTGCTTCACCTTTTGTGGAAGATAGTGACTAGGGGGTGCTAGCATGTTCTGCATCTTGGTCTGGATCCTGGTTACACAGGCATATTCAGCTGGGAGAATTCACACTGAACTCTACGCTTATGACAGGTGCACTTCTCTGTATGTATATTAAACTTCAATGTAAAGTCAAACAAACAAAAAACTAGAAGCTCATATGGAGCTGAGGCAGGAGAACTGGGCCCCTGCTCTCTTGAATATGGTGGGCACCCAGGCTTATACCTTTTCTCCCAGGACCCCCAGTACTGGGATCTTCTTCTTCTGCCTCTGAAGGCCCCAACCCCATGTAATGGAGACACGTGGTTGCTGCAAACAGTCAGACTCAAGAAATTCAGAAAGTCCCACACCCCAGTGAGTCAGGAACTGCAGAGAGGACTCTGGAAGCAAGTGCAGGAAGAGACAAGGGAGAGAGGAACTGCTCTACAGAAAGGAGGGTAAAGAATTTGGATCCTAAGAGATAATCCTGGGGGAAGGAGGTGAGGAAGAACAATGAGATGCACAAAGGGAATCAAGATTGAGTGAGAGGCCGGGCATGGTGGCTCACGTCTGTAATCCCAGCACTTTGGGAGGCCGAGGTGGGCAGATCTCTTGAGGTCAG
>NW_012101410.1:3640449-3641941 GCF_000951045.1 Mandrillus leucophaeus
TTTTTTTTTTTTTTTTTAACTTTTATTTCAGGTTCAGGGATACATGTGCAGGTTTGTTATATAGGTAAACTTGTGTCACGGGGGTTTGTTATACAGGTTATTTCGCCACCCAGGTACTAAGCCTAGTACCCGGTAGTTATATTTTCTGATCCTCTCTCTCCTCCCATTCTCCACCCTCAAGTAGGTCCCAGGGTGTGTTGTTCCCCTCTGTGTGTCATGTGCTCTCATCATTGAGCTCCCACTAAGTGAGAACATGCAATATTTGGTTTTCTATTCTTGCATTAGTTTGCTAAGGATAATGGCCTCCAGTTCCATCCATGTTCCTGCAAAGGACATGATCTCATTCTTTCCTATGGCTGCATAGTATTCCATGGTGTATTGCAGAGAAAAGGGAATGCTTATACACGGTTGGTGGGAGTGTAAATTAGTTCAACCATTGCGGAAAGCAGTGTGGTGATTCTTCAAAGAGCTAAAAACAACTGCCATTCAACCCAGCAATCCCATTACTGGGTATATACCCAAAGGAACATAAATAGTGCTACCAATAAGCCACATGCATGCATATGTTCACTGCAGCACCATTTACAATACAAAGACATGGAATCAATCTAAATGCCCACCAACATCACACTCCTTAATTACTTCCCAGTCTCAAAACACCCACGAAATGACTCCCTCCCCACTCCAATCTGTAACGAGGTTTAAGTCGATGACCAGGGCAGCCAACACGGGTAGACAAAGAGCAGCCAAGTGGCACCTTCAGCAGCTGTAAGGGACCCTGGGCTGTGCCTCCATTAAAGCTCTGCCCTCCTCTCCCTTCCTCCCTCTCCCTCCTCCCTGTTTGCCAGCAGCTCACCCATCTCCTGGCTTGAGGTTAGCAGGGCTGAGAAGGGACTGACCAGTCCACAGACTTCTTAGAGTGTGACTGCCCTCAAAGTGACTCTGTTGGGGAGCACACTGGGGACTCATTCATCCTTTCTTTGAATAAATGTTGTAGAACTAGAGAGCTCCTATGGTGGGCTTGGGGGGGAAAGCAGTGAACCTGACTCTGCCCTTCACCTGGAAGTGTTCCCAGTCTGGTGTGGGAGCTGCCTGAATAGGGAAGGCTGTAATTCCAGTGAGCCCAGGGGGAAACTGACCTGGCTTTTGGGGTCTCAGGGAAAGTGTCATCTCAACCCATATTGGAGGTTGACTGGAGCTGGCGGGAGTAAGGGTGAGAGCCCCACACACTTAGTGAACAAAGACCAGTTCAGCCTGGCTGCTCTCTGAGTGGGGGTGTGAGGGTGGAGAGCATGGCTGGTCTCACACAGCTGGCCTCACCCAGTCCATTTGTGGCCAATGGGGTGTGCGTACCTTGGCTGGATGACAGCAGCTACTTCCTGCTGTGTTCTGAATATCTGTGTCCCAACAAAATTTGTATGTTGAAACCTAACCCACAAAGAGTAGGTATTTGAAGGTAGGGCCTTTGGGAGGTGATTAGGTCATGAGGGTG
>NW_012101410.1:3646726-3647702 GCF_000951045.1 Mandrillus leucophaeus
GGGGCACGATGTGTTAAAACCTCCATTGTCAGGGTGGCCGGGAGACTTTACAATGCAAACATTCAATTTGAAGTCATTGTATGTTGGCAATAAAAACCTCTTTTGCCCCCCTCCCCACAGAACTCGAAGAAAGTAGGTTACATGTACACACATGCCTTGTCTGAGTGGGAGTTTTGTCAGGAAGCCAGGAAGACACTGAGCTCTATGTCTGGGCCCCTGAGGCGGTCGGCTGGGGCAATGAGATGGACAATGAAACTGATCTGCCAGCAGAGGCAGCAGGGACACCATCAGAGGGGCTCTGAGCCTCCAGAGAATTCTCACTCCTCCTCGGGATGGTTTTGTACTTGCCCAGAATACAGACTGAGAACTTGAAGCAAATCTTATTTGGATTTTAAGAGGCTAAGAGATCATGACTGACACCAAGGTCACGCATTTGTACATTTAAGTAGCTATTAAATGTCTCCCCTCTTAATTATAAATCCCTCCAAGGCAGAAACTGCATATTTATCTTAGCGTCTCCCAAGACCCGAGAGCCAGGTCTGGAATGAATACATCTCTTCAGGTCCCCGAGATGAAGGGGTTGACCATACACTCGCCACACTTGATGCACTGTCCTCAGAACAGGCCTGCACGCCAGTACCTTGTCCCAGCGTCAGCCCAGAGAGAATGAACAGCTGTTCGTTCAGCCAGCCTCACAGCATTTTCACACACGTATCGCACTCAGTTCTTACAGCAAGCCAGGATGGAGAGTATGTGGCAAAGCTCATTTACCAACGAAAAAATGGAATTTTAGGGAGGGGTCAGAATGTCTTCCAGGTACCCAGTTGGTAAATGAGGCAAATAGGACTTGAATTCAGACCATCAGAGAGCAAACTGCCCTTTTTGAGGCCACTCAGGCGTGTAGGATGGGCTTCTTCCCCCAAGAGTTATTCTTTCTGTTGATAACATCGCGCTGCTTTTTTTTTTTTTTTTTTTT
>NW_012101410.1:3649064-3652221 GCF_000951045.1 Mandrillus leucophaeus
AGCAGCTACTTCCTGCTGTGTTCTGAATATCTGTGTCCCAACAAAATTTGTATGTTGAAACCTAACCCACAAAGAGTAGGTATTTGAAGGTAGGGCCTTTGGGAGGTGATTAGGTCATGAGGGTGAAGCCCTTTTGACTGGGATTAGTGTCCTTATGAAAGTCTCAAGAGAGCTTGCTTCTGCCATGTGAGGACACAGTGAAAAGATAGCCATCCATGAAGAGAGTACTCACCAGACACCAAATGTGCCCTGGTCTGAGACTTCACAACTTCCAGAATGGTGACAAATACATTTCTGTTGTGTATGAGCGACCCAGACCATGGTATTTTGTTATAGCAGCCCGAACGAGTAGGGACTAAGACACTTCCCATAGCACAGCGCTTTCAGGCATACATTTCTTTCTCCTCCTCCTGATCCGGCCATGTAGGACGTGCCTGCTTCCCCTTCGCCTTCCACCATGATTGTAAGTTTCCTGATGCCTACCCAGCCATGCTTCCTGTACAGCCTATGGAACTATGGGCCAATTAAACCTCTTTTCCTTACAAATTACCCAGTTTCAGATATTTCTTTATAACAATGTGAGAATGGCCTAATACACCTTTAATCTCCGTTAGCCTCCCCTCAGTTTGGCATCCCAAGGTTTGATTGAAAGTTAGAAACATTCATTTTCTACTTTCTGCTTTTGATGGATCAGGAGCTCAGGAAGCTGGCCCAGACCACTCTGAAAATGGGGTGGTGTCCTGGATCTTGATCGGGTGCAGGAAAAAGCACAGAAGGACCTGCCCCTGGTTGTAAATAACTGGCTGTGGAGCTTTGGACAGGGCAGTGAGCCTCTGGGTTCAGTGTCCTCCTTTTATAAAATGAGGAAAAATGTGTAGATGTCATGTGGGCCATGTGCTAGGGAGAGAGCAGGCACCAAGGCAAGGCCCTACCTTCATAGACAAGATTGAGATGCAGAAGAAACCAGTGACCCGTCTGCTTGGTGACCAGGTTGTATTAGTTTTCTAGGGCTGTCACAACAAGGCATCACAGCCTGGGTGACTCAAACAACAGACACTTATTAATTCACAGTTCTGGAGGCTGAAAGTCCAAGATCAAGGTGTTGGCAGGGTTGCTTCCTTCTGAGGGCTGTGGGGGAGAATCTATTGCAGGTCTTTCTCCCAGCTGCTGGTGGTTTGCCGGCCATCTTTAGTTTTCCTTGGCCTGTAGAAGCATTGCCCTGACCTCTGCCTTCATTGCACATGTGTTCTCTCTGTGTGCTGTCTATGTCCACATTTCCCCTTTTTAATCAGGACACTAGTCATATTGGCTTTGGGGCTCACCCTACTCCAGAATAACCTCATCTTAGCTAATTACTCTACAAGAAACCTTATTGCCAAATAAGGTCACATTCTGAGACACTGGGAGTGAGGACTTCAACATAGGAATTTGGTGGAATGCAATTCAACACATAACCCATGTGAGATCAAGAAAGGTCAAGATCATCTACCTTTCTTATCTTAGTTTCTGTGCTTCTAAAACCAGGGATAATCAAGAAGGATAAATGAGATCATACGTGTGAGGGTCCCTAGCACATCATAGATGCCAGCACAGAGGAGGAGCTCAACAAATGCTGATTCCTTCCATCAATGACTCTCGGCAGAGATGCCCAAAGCCCCAGTCCTCATTCCTTTACTCATGGCCTTGGCTCACTCTCCTCCTCCCTCTCACCCAGGAAAGCTGACAAAGTGATTAAGCTAAAACTTAAGCATTGAATCTATTCTCCAAAAGGATGCTTGCTCTTGAAGTCTGTTTGGGGGCATCATTTTTGCACTCCCAAAACAGTGACACGTTTGTGACCTGCAAAGCCCAGCCCCGCCATGAAGATAAAGAATGTGACAGCTGCACCAAGGGTGACCGCTTTTCAAGCACTGCTCAGGACCATCAGCACAGCTCAGTGTGAATAACTGCAACCTCCTTTCTCCCTCTCTCTCCCCCTCTCGTCGGCTTCGACTCACAGGCTGTGTAATTCAAGTCATTAATTTTTTCCATTCAGTGCACTGCCAATTTCTTCTCATTTTGTTCCTGGAAATCTCTTGTGTGCGTCTTCTAAATTTAAAATAAATACACTGTACATAATTGGATGCTAACCAGACAACACTGAGCAATCATACTTTCTCATTGATTCTGCAGATGTATTCGCCTCCAACACGGAATAGGAAAGGTCTCTGCGTGTTCTGGATGAAATGGTAAATGGAACAAGTTGTCCTCACGTTCTTCAATATCAGTATTGGCCTTTAGAATATTCCCCCGGTTATGATCTTACTTGAAATGAACAATGAAAGGTTCTTGCACCAAAAATAGACATCCAAATTATTCTAGCTGCTACCATTGTGTGCTCACAGGGTTGAGTGGAAAGAGTCTAAGTGCAGGCCTCAAGAGACAGGAGATGTGGCTGCAGACGTGCCACCAAGAGGGTGGGTCATGGCAAGGAAGCACTTATTTACACTGGTGATTTCAGTATTCTCAGCTATGCAATTAAGAACTTGGCCCAGATCCTTTTTTCCCCCAAAGCATAGGATGCATTCTTGAGATACACTCAACATGATTTTGGAAGTACAGAACTATGACATTAAATAGCATCAGATCTTGTGGAAGAGACAGAAAAACACCCCCCAAAGAATCCATTTGCTCACCTGCATTTCCTAGCCCTCTTGTTTGCATTAGGTGAGGCCATATGACTAGCTCCGACCAATGAAATGTGTACAGAAATTATGTGTGCCACTTCCAGTCTCAGATGGTGGGAAGCCTGTGCACGGTTCTCCAAACTCTCTCTTCCTCACACATGGTGGCAGAGAGTGCCTTGCATTACAGATTACCCAGTTCTAAGATGGTGGAGCCTTCATCAGCCTAGCCTGCTGAGTGACTGGGCAGAGGAGAATCCCTACCAACCTGTGTAAAACACATAACATGAGTTAGAAATAAACATTTAATGTGTTAAGACACTGAGATTTTTAAACATAGAATATAATCCAGCCTGACTGATATTCTCATATTGAAAAAGTCATCTCTTTTTAAATTCTACCTAATTCTTCTGATTTCATCAAGGAAAAAGTCTCTGTTGGTGATAGTACATCTTTAACATTCTTTTCTTTTCTTTCTTTCCCTCCCTCCCTCC
>NW_012101410.1:3652471-3661274 GCF_000951045.1 Mandrillus leucophaeus
GGTGTGCAACACCATGCTCTGCCAATTTTTTTATTTTTTGTAGAGGTGAGGTTTTGTCATGTTGGCCAGGCTGGCCTTGAACTCCTGGACTCAGATGATCTGTCTGCCTTCGCTCGGCCTCCCAAACTGCTGAGATTACAGGTACGAGCCACCCTCCCTGGCCCTTTTATTCTTATAATCTCACCTTTTAACTAAAAGAGAGCAGACTGGGCTCAGCATTTTTCAGCAGGCAATAATACCTGGTATATTGGTTTGTTAAGTCTACCATAATAAAATACAACGGAGTGGCTCGTTTAAACAACAAAAATTTATTTTCTTATAGCTCTGGAGGCTAGAAGTCTGAGATCGAGGTGTCAGCAGGTGTTTTCTGAGTCATCTTTCCTTGGCTTGCAGATGGCTGCCTTCTCTGTGTCCTCACGGGGTCTTTCCTCTGTGCACGTGCATGTCTAGCCTCTCTCTCCTCTCTCTTTCTCCCTATCTGTCCTAATCTCCTTTTCCTATAAGGACACCAGTCTTACTGCATTGGGGCCCACCCACCATATTTTAACATAATTACCTCTTTAAAGCCTTTACATCCAAATACCGTCACCTTCTGAGGTTCTGGGCTTTGGGACTTCAACATATGAATTTTGAGGGAACATAATTCAGCCCATGACACCCAGCTAGAGTTTTAGGACATTATCTTTCACTTGTTTTTGGAGATATAAATGTTGCTTTCTATTAATGCAAGACATGCCAGTTTTCCATTTATAAATTTGATGCAAATTTTTCATAAATATACATGTATTTAAATAGTAGGAAGCTTGATTTAAAGTAAAACATGAGAATTAATAGTATACCAAAAATTGTGAAGGGAGACGCAAATGGCTGAATTTGGGGAAACATTGCCTGGATGATTTCTAAAGCCCGTTCCAACTCTTAGTTTCTTTCTTATATTATTTTAATGTTATTGCTTATGCATCCATTTAATTGAGTGCCTGCTATGGTTTGAATATGTCCCTCAAAGTTTCTGTGTTGGAAAATTGTCATTGTCACAGTATTCAGAGGTGGGACCTTTAAGAGGTGATTAATAGATTAATGCCATTATGGAGGGAATAGGTTAGTTATCTGTGGAGTGAGTTCCTGATAAAAGGATGAGTTTGGCCTGATTTTCTCTGTGTCTCCCATACTCACTCTTCCACCACATTATGATGAAGCAAGAAGGTCCTCAACAGATGCTGACACCATCTTTGTGGATTTCCGAACCTCCAAAACTGTAAGAAATACGTTTCTTTTCTTTATAAATTACCTGGTCTGTAGTATTCTGTTACAGCAACAGAAAATGGACAAAGAGGGTGCATACGAAGTTTCACATTAGTGTTGGACATTAGAGTGATCATAGAGTCAAATGAATGATACCATCAGACCAAAGAAAGAAAGAATTCAATTCTACCTGGGAGAATCAGAAAAGGCTTCCCAGCAGTGGTGACAAGCAGTATATTTTGGACTTTTCAGCCACACACAAACATGGTCTCCTCATTCTTGACTCAATATTTCCTGAATTTTGAATGTGTACAAAACACTGTGACGATGCACCAAGAAGACACTGTGACTTTAAGAGGAGAAAAGAAGCTAATTAGTAGCAGAGAAGACCAGACATAAAATCATGACTTGCATTTAGGGTTGTACTTCTTCCAGAGATGATTTTAAACATGTTTGGTTTTTTTCCCCTTGATTAGAAACTTTACATTTTCCTAGAATCTAGTTGTCTGATGTGAAATACATATTGGAAAAATTCAGGCATAATTGTGAAAACATATTTCTTAATCAAATGTAACCACAGGAGGAAAACTATTTCATTGAATGAACTCCTCTGAGGAGACAGAGTTTGTTTTTGGAGTAATTCATTAAATGTTTTAACCATTGGTCCCTGTCTTGGTCATTCAGCAAAGCACAAATATTTTTGGAGCTCCTACTAGATGCAGGAACTGTTCTAGATGCTGCAGATACTGTGGAGAGTAAGACCAACAAGGTTCCTTCTCCTGGGGCTTACACTTACACTCTGGCAGGGAAATTGACAATAAGCAAACAAATAGATGAGAGAGGATCAGACAGAAATAAGCACTCCAACAGAATGAACATAATGTGATGAGATAGGGATGATGGGAGAGCATACCTTGGACTAGGGGAGTTGGGAAAACCTCTCTAAGAGGCTGATCTTAAGATGAGATCTAAGTGATGAGAAGCAGCCAGTGAGAAGAATATTACAGATTAGGGAGGAGCTGGGCATGGGCCTCAAGGTAAGGAGGAGTATGTGAATTTCAGAAACAGAAAGCGGGCCTGATTCTGCAGCCTGTTGGGCAGAGGAGACTGGCAGGAGGCAAGGTCAAGGTCAAGGAGGAAGGTCGGGGTGAGATCACGCCTAGAACCTCGTAGGCCATGGTGAGAAACTGGGATTTGCTCAGGTGCAAGGAGAGCCACTGGAAGTTTCTGAACAGGAAATGGCATGATCTTGTTCAGCATAACATCTGCCTGTGTGAACATAGAGGCTAAAGAGTCCAACTGCCCAGCTCCAAAGCTTAGCATCCCCACCTACCAGCAGCCAGACAACCTCTCCAAGTTCAATTTCTGTACCTTGGGGTCAAACCCAGCTCAGAAGATGAGAAACAATGCTGTACAATTTCTCCACAGCAGGAGCTGGCAAACTTTTTTCTGTAAAGGATCTGTTGTGGGTTGAGTTGTAGCCCTCTAAAATTCATATGTTGAAGTCCTAACCCTCAGTACCTCAGAATATGACTTAATTTGGGAACAAGGTCATGCTACACTTAACTTGTTAAAATGAGGTCATTCTGGAGTAAGGAGGGTCCCTAAGCCTATATGACTGGTGTCCTGATAAAAGGGGAAATTTGGACAGACAGCATACAGGGAAAACATCATGTGAAGATGAAGGCAGAGGTCAGGGCCGTACTTTTATAAGCCAAGGAATGCCAAAAATTACCAGGAAACCACCAGCAGCTGGGACAGAGGCTTGACGTAGGCTCTCCCTCACAGCCCTCAGAAGGAAGCAACCCTGCCAACACCTTGATCTTGGACTTCCAGCCTCCAGAACTGTGAGAAGATAAATTTCTGTTATTTAACCCACTCAGTCTGTGAGACTTTGTTATGACAGTCCTAGCAAACTAATGCAGTGCTTCCTTAGTAAATATTTCGGGCTTTGCAGGCCAGATGATCTCTGTCATACTACTCAACTCTGCCGTTTTAGCACAAAAGCAGACACAGATAATACAAACAAAGGAATGCAACTGTGTTCTAATAAAGCTATTTACAAATATAGGCAGTGGGCAGGCTGGACTTGGCCTGTGGGTTGCAGTTTGATAACCCCTGTCCTACAAAAATGTCTACTTCATTTTGCCCACCAAAGGCCGGCTGTTGGGTAACTTCACTTTTTTTTTCATGGAGACCTTGCCTCTGTTTGCAATTTAGTAATAATAAGAAGAACTAATATTTACAGAGTAATTAATTTGTACCTGGCTCCATGGTAAGTGCTTTATTGAATTTCCTTACTTAATACTCCCAACAACCTAATGGCATAGGAATTGCTGTTTCCAACTCCATTTTACAGATGAGCAAATTGAACACAAGTGAGTTAATTGAGTTGCCTAAAATCCCACAGCAGGATTCAACCCCGGCAGCCCGACCATTATTCTAGCAAAACATACATAGAAGTGACTTTCCACTGCCTCAAAAAAAAAAAAAAAAACATTTTCTGGCTCTTTCCTCTCGTGCTCATCTCCTAGCCTTTGGCATTTTTTTCTTTTTCCAGCATAAAAATGTGTTTAAGTCATTTCCCCTCCAATTAAGATGTGCAATCCTTTCCTCCCTAGGGAGCAGTCAGCTACTGCAGATGATTTTGGAAAAATTATTCATTTGTCTTATTTCTGTATGTTGGAGCAATTATTCCTTTTTACTTATGATCATTCTTTTAAAAACAATACCATACCTTTAATAGTCCCATCAGTATTGTTACTTTTGCAAGGATGATGGGCTGATAGAGCCATATGAATAAACTAGTACATGGAAACTCTGAGGTTTGATAAGAGCAGTTGATGAGCTGTGAACGGTGGTCAAGTTTTGCTGTTTCATTTCTTCAGCCTCGTTTTTTCACCTGTTTCTCTTCATTTCTACTGGCGCCATCCCAGACCAGTCCTCTTTATTTCATGGCTGGATTGTTGCAAGTTTGTCCCTGTGTCCCTGAGCTATTTTCTTTCTCATTTTTTCCTGTCTGGTATATCAGATTCATCTTCCTAAAATATCTCTTTAGTCCTATCACTGTCCTTCTGGAGAACTCCCAATGGCTCCCCACTGCCTCCCAAATCAGGCTCCTCCACGTGACCCCCCACCCTCACAAACATGGCCTTTTAGATTTATGTGAGTGAGTATGGTATTACTTTCAAGCCAAATGTGTTTTGAGTTGAAACAGAGCATCTCTGATTTGTATAAAACATTTCTCATGCCAAAAATGCCAGCATCACCCATAAGAATTCATGAACTTAAAGAAGCAAACAAAATTAAGGGTATATAAAAACAATCCATTCCACCAAATTCACCAATCAGTAGTGATATGCGGCATCCACACAATAAACATCCTTCCTACCAGATGGGGAGAAAGAAAATTGAACCCAGAATTCAATCCACACAAAGGAAATATTTCCCCCAGTTAGAAGGCTGGCTATGTCCATGTGTGAGCCAAGAAAGCACTGAATCCATTTTTGAAATATATGTTCTATTAATCAGGATAACACAGCTGCCATAACAAATAGGTCTCCAGATTTCAGTAGCTTGACATGCTAGTTTATTTCTTGCCCCCACAGCAATGAATGGGTGTTCCAAGGTAGGCATTTTTGGTTGGTGGACAGCTTTTCTCCACGTGGTCATTCAGGGTTCCCGCCCTCTTCCCTCTCTGGCTCCACAAGAAGAACTCATTGTTGTCAGTTTCACCTGCTGATGGAAGGGAAAAAGGTCTGTGTGGAGCAGGCATGCCTGCTTCTTAACAAACCTATCCCAGAAATAATACCCATGACTGGGGCTTGACCCTATTGGCAAGAACAATGGCACCTGGACATAAGGGGGTCTGGGAAATGAGTCCCTGGTTGGACAGCCACTTCTCAACAATGGCCTCATACTATGGGAGGGCAACTGTGGATTGAGGTGGACAGCTAGGTGTTCCAGCTATATAGAGAGGCCGTTAATATCAAGTTCAATGGTAACTTGATCCTCAGGCTAAATATAACTTGTCCAGGTTATGGCAGGCAGGCAAAACCTGAAAAATAAAAACAAAGCTATTATTCCTAAAAATTACTTTTTATTACACAATTTTACCTGGTTAACTCCTATTCATTCTCCAAATCTCAGCCCAGTCATTACATTCTCAGTAGAGCCTTTCCAGATATTTCTGCCTAAGCTGCATTTCTGTTTTCTATACACTTCTAGCCCCACAAACTCCCCATCTGTAACACAACATGTGTGCAGTTTTACATTTGTGTGTGTAGTGATTACATGAAAGCCTCTCTCCTTCGTTAGACTCTATGTTTCATGAGAGCAGGTATATAAATTGTTTTTCTGACTACCTTGTTCCCAATGTCTAGCACAGGAGCAGGCATACAGTAGGTTCTCACCACATAATTATTGATTGAATAAATTAAATAACATTTGTTCATTGTAGAAAAAATGGAAATACAAATACACACACAAAAAAATGGACCTTTAAAATCATCTATAAGCTCTTATATGGGTCAGCTATTGCTGAGTTAATGCTGTGTAACAAACATCCCCCCAAATCTTGATGACTTGCAACAACAATGTTTATTTCTCACTCAAAGTTTTGTGAGTTGGCTGTGGTGGCTTGACTGTGGGCTTCAGGTCTGGTCCAGACCTGACATAGATCTTTTGCCATGACCTAGGCTAAGAGATCAGTAACTACCTGGGGTGGATTCTTCTCATGGTGATGGACAGTAGTGCAAATGATCAAGCCAATCCATGTACACAGTTAAAATCTCTATTTGGGTTTGGTGTATGTTTTCACTGTCCATATTCAATTGGCCAAAAGCAACATGGCCTTGGGAGACAAAAGAAGGACTCTCCTTCAGTGAACCTTGACAAGCATGGAAAGGGGTGGAAGAAAACAGGGCAATCTATTGTGTTCCCATCCTAACTTTGTGCTCCATATGTTTAAATATTGTGTATGTAGCTGTATACATAGATATATTTTTAATGCTAATCATACTGTCTTCTAATCTTCTAAAGGCAGAATATTTAAAGTTAGAGAGATCCTGAGGAGGAGACACAACGGGAGGCATTATCAATATATGAGCTCGAGTGTATACAGAGTATTTTATTAATTCCTGCAGTGACTTACAAAAAACAAACCTGCAAAAAATCTTTCAATCTAAACTGTGTTGGAACTATGCCCTGGCTTTATTTATAGCTCCTTTTAAAAAATGAATGAATCATGACTCATTAATAAGTGTAGCAGGAATAACAAAACTGGGACTTACTTCTTGTCTTCAAATATTGCCATGCCTAAACCATTCTAGAAAACATACACATATGCAAAAGCATTTCATCACTGCTCAGGCTGGTTCTGGTGCTTAACAATTCTCAGAGACTGGAAGTCCTTTCATCTCTCAGCACTTTAAGTCTTTCTCAGTAGACACGGAAAACAACAGGCCATCCCTTATGAACATTTCCTTCGAATCACCTTTATGTACCTCATGAGTGACAGGAGCTGATTTCTTCTGTAAACCAACAATAACCAAGTACTTAAAAGTCACTCTCTCTTTCTCTCTCTCTCTCTGCTGTCTCTCTGCAAGCTTTTGGTGTATTCAAATACAACTGATGCCTTAAATCCTGACTTATTAAATAAGAAGGGAACGGTTTACTGTGATCTTATGTGGAAGCTGCTCAGATGTCAGGTGAAATGTGAATGAGAAAATCAAGGAGAAAAGACCTTTTAAGTGCCTCTTGGTGCGTTCATATTTGAAGGGGGAAAATGTACTTGTTCAAACATTTATGTTGCTGTATTTCCATTTCTACCACAAGCAGATTCTTCCACCCTAAGATGTCCTCATATTATTTTTGACATATTTTTTTCGGTCTTGAACTAAAAAGTATTGAAGTTGAAATAAAGTTGAAAGAATGAAATAAAAAAATCACATATTTCTAATTAAAATGGATATAAAACAAGATTCAAGGCTCAAGCTGATGACTTGAACTAGAACTTAAGGATTTCAAGCAACCAAGAGCCAGCCCAGGTGGTCCAGCCTCTCCCCCGTAGACATGTGCAGGACAGCACCTGGCCCCATGCTCTCCCTCAGTCCCCGCTCCAAAAACTTTAGCCTCCTTCCCTCAGAGGAGGAACTGATGTTAGGGTTGCACAATTCTGTTTTGAGACATCAGACAGCAAAATGATGTTGTAAAGCTGGTAAAACAATCACCCATCTTCCCAGACTCTCCTTGGGTCTATTTGCTTGGAATCTGGCATTTTCATTTCACCTGCTTGACAGAGTTCCCCTCTCACCTTCTTTCCCAGGACTCATCTGTTTCTGCTCTGCCTGCCCACCCCCTGCATTTGACCACCCACCCACACAGGTGGTCTGCAGTCGTTTGGGGGATATGCCACCCAGTTAATCCAAAAAGCCAGCAGTTTTGAAAAAGATGCCCCTCCTCCTGGGCCTTGACTCCTCTTTCACGGCTGCTAATTCCATTACCTGAGAAAAGGCAACACCTGGAAAACCAAGGTGGGTGTGGTCAATATCAGAGCATGCAGCGGGCTGGACAGGGGTTGGAAACCAGCTCTTAGAAAGTGGTATGATTTGGATCTATGTCCCCACCCAAATCTCATGCTGAATTGTAATCCCCAGTGCTGGAGGTGGGGCCTGGTGGGAGGTGATTGGATCATGGGTGTGGTTTCTCACGGTTTAACACTATCTCCCTTGGTGCTGTTGTAGTGATCGTGAGTTCTCATAAGATCTGCTTGTTTAAAAGTGTGTGGCACCAACCCTGCCTCTCTGTCTTCCTCCTGCTCTGGCCATGTGAAGTGCCAGCTCCCCCTTCACCTTCTGCCGTGATTGTAAGTTTCCTGAGACCGCCTCAAAAGCCAAGCAGATGCCGGCACCCTGTTTCCTATGCAGCCTGCGGAACCATGAGCCAAACAAACATCTTTTCTTTATAAATGACCCAGTTTCAGGTATTTCTTTATATTAGGTTGCTGCAAAAGTAGTTGTGGTTTTTGCCATTGCTTTTAACAGACTTGTGAGAAGCGATTAATACAGAAATTGTGCCCTGTTTCTGCTTGAGCAGTGTTTTGTTTATTTCTTTCTGCATAACAGACCAGCCCAACATTTAGCAGCTTAAAACAATAACACTCATGTTTAGCCCTCTCCATTCTGGAGGTTGACCAGACAGCTTTTCCGCTGGTTGTATTTATAATCTCTTATGTGTTTGTAGCCAGATGGCAGCTGGGGGTAGGGTCGTCTGGGGGCTCAGCACTGAAATGCTGGGAGCCCCTCCCTCTCTACAGAGTGTTGAGTCTTCTCCTTCCCACTGGGCCTCTCCAGCAGGAAAGCTGGACTTTCCACCTGGCATTCAGGGCTCCCAAAAAGCAGAAAGGAGAGCTGCCTGTATGGTCTGAATGTTTGTGTCTCCCCAAAATTCCTATTTTGAAACCTAATCCCCAGTGTGACAGTACTAGGAGACATGGTCCTTGGCAGATGATTAGGGCTGAGTGCGGAACCCTCATGAATGTGATTAGCGTCTTTGTAAAAGA
>NW_012101410.1:3662009-3667298 GCF_000951045.1 Mandrillus leucophaeus
TACAGGTGAGTGCCATCATGCCCGGTTAATTTTTATATTTTTAGTAGAGATGGGGTTTCACCATGTTGGCCAGGCTGGTCTTGAACTCCTAACCTCAAGTAATCTTCCTGCTTTGGCCTCCCAAAGTGTTGGGATTACAGGCATGAGCCACTACGCCCGGTCTAAACTCCATCTCTTGTTGGAGGGGTGGGAAGAGAGAGACAGACGAAAAATTTCTGGCCCTCTTTGATTTGGAAGGACTTGTTTTCAATGCTCTTCTGCAGTGGATTTCACCTAGTCCTGGTCCTTTGTGCTTGAGCACATTTTTCTTGGGTTGCGTTCTTATTCTTGGCTTTCAGTATGTTATATCACTGAGTCCTTGGCCTGGTAACTGGCTTCACTACTCCATGCTTTCAGTTCATTTGCTGCCATTTCTTTTGCTTGGAAGATGGCACAACATGTACATGGTGTGCATGTGTGTGCTTGCCTGTGTGTACATATGTATGCAGGTAGTCACTGGGGAACAAAACAAATGATGCAATACATCAGGAAAGAAACGATTCGAGTGCTAGGTGACATTTAGTCTCATCTGACACTGAAAATTCTGGGACTTCAAGCAGTTTTCAGAGTTAATGTTTATTAGATCCATAAGAAAACGTAAACAAAGTGAGAGATATTGGAGCATTTTTAGTCAGTAATTACTGCGTCCTACTGGTTTCAGGGATTGCTTTGAGTGGAGAACATATTGCAAAAGGAAATTCCCATCTCACTATCCTTTTCATCAAGCCTATTAAGCTAATGATTTTATTTTAACAATGCCTTTCCCCACAGCCAGTCTGCCTTGGGTATAGACTGCCAGGCATGGTTACTAAACACCCAGAGACTCAAGCGATTTTAGCAAATTCTATTTTTAAGTTCTCTTGTATAGTCTCCAGGGCCATGAGGTGGCTAACATCAGCTCCACAGATTCCAGAATCTTCTGCTCCCACTAGTCTGAGTCTTGATTTCCTTCAGGTGCCTCTGGAAGTTTCTGCCCAGGACTTCGATCTCTGAGAGCTGGATACCAAGGGGGAGCTGTACTTCAAGGGGGGAAGAGGGCACTCCTAACCCAAGGTGGGACCCTCAGGGAGCTGTGCCAATGTGGGCAGAGTCCCGAGTGCTTCCAAGTGGCCCTGTTTCTCTTTTCCTGGCAGCTGATGGGCTATTTGCCACCATGCCCTTGCCGGCTCGGCTTGTGGTCACAGATACATGTGTACCAGGTTTCTGAGTGTAAAGGTTCCACCTGAGCCGGGTGAAGGCTGATGCCCTCGGGCAAAATTTCAAAATAGTCAAGCTTATTTATTGGTGGAATTATCTCCCTTTGGGGGATCATTTTTCCTCTGAACCTTCTCTCCCAGTGCCCCACTTCTTACTCTCAAAGTCCCCACCTGGCCCACCCTCACTTTCCAAGCCTTTCCTTTTAGTACGAGGTTGCATGGCTCTCAAATGCTCCCTGGTCCATTCCATTACAGCCCCCACCCCATTCCTCTTCCACCCTAAAGCTTTGCTTGCGATTCCTACTTCCATTTGATATTTCAGCTGGGGTTCAAGGCAATGACAGGTGATTGGCAGGCTAAAGAGCTCCAGGGGAAGACATATACGGTGAAAATTCCAAAGGGGTCAACATGGGTGGGAAGGAAGGATGATTCCCCTCTGCTCCCCTACCCTAAGACAGCCCACCTGGCAGCCACTCAGGAAACAATAACCATCATTCCAATGGAGGTAATTACCCCAATCAGCTCCATCTCAGCGACATGTGTGAGAGAAATTCCCCTTAGGAGGAAGCCAGATCTGTCTTCTCTCAGTCCACTGGACTTACAATCAGGAACAAAACACACAGATACATTCCTGGAATTTATTTCTTACAGCATTTGAACTCTCCACTCTGCCTTGCTCCCACCACCAAACAGGGTGTGTGACAGGGCAGCTGCTGGTCCAGAAGGTTGTCTTTCTTCCAGCTAGAGGCGTGAGCTTTTCTTTTGGGCAGACCCAGCCCCATGCCCAGGTGCGCGATTGGACCTTAGTGCCCTCTCCTCCCCTGAAGTGTCTGTCCGCCTTCCGAGAATATTCTCCCCAGCTGAAAGCACATAGCTCCAGTCTGACTGTCATGTGGTTTAAATAAAAGTTTATCATTTTTGTCTACATCAGACCTCATTTCAGAGAGGACTTGAAGCAATTTACAAAAATACACAACATCAAATTGAAAAATTACACGTAAGTAAAAATCAGATTCAAGGAAAATGTAGATAAAGTGATATTTTGTTTTATGAACAAGGGAAAGTCAGAATTCAGATATAGTCTGGAGAAGTGGTTCTCAGTCACAGCTGCATATTGGAATTACTCGGGGATCTTTTCAAATGGACATCTGGGTCCCAGTCCTCAGAGATCCTGACTTAGGATGGGGTGTGGCCTGGGCATTGGGATTTTTTAAAAGCTAAGTGATTCTCACTTGCAGCCAAGGATGAGAAACACTGGCCTAAGTGGAGCCTGCTGTTATTACAATGAAAATACAGATTTAGTTGTGAACTTCTCAGCAGGGAAAGCAAAAAGGGAAACTTGATCAGTTTCATAATACACATTGTCCCAAAGACAGGAAAGCTTTCTCTGCCTCTGAAGTCTGCAGGAAATCGCTGAAACATTTTCTGGACAGTTGTGTGTGCATGCACGTATTTCTTGGGTCATTTATATGCATTTGTATATCCCTTTTATGCAAATGGACTCATACTGTATTTGCTCTTCTGCAACTTGCTTTTTTCTCTTTTTTTTTTAAATTATACTTTTAAGTTCTGGGATATGTGTGCAGAATGTGCAGTTTGTTACATAGGCATACATATGCCATGGTGGTTTGCTGCACCCATCAACCTGTCATCTACATTAGGTATTTCTCCTAATGCTATCCCTCCCCTAGCCACTCCCCGCAACAGGCCCCAGTGTGTGACGTTCCCCTCCCTGTATCCATGTGTTCTCATTGTTCAGCTCCCACTTATGAGTGAGAACATGTGGTGTTTGGTTTTCTGTTTCTGTGTTAGTTTGCTGAGAATGATGGTTTCCAGCTTCATCCATGTCCCTGCAAAGGACATAAAGTCATCCTTTTTTATGACTGCATAGTATTCTAAGGTGTATATGTGCCACATTTTCTTTATCCAGTCGATCATTTATAGGCATTTGGGTTAGTTCTAATTCTTTGCTATTCTGAACAGTACTGAAATAAACATACGTGTTCGTGTGTCTTTATAGTAGAATGATTTATAATCCTTTGGGTATATACCCAGTAATGGGATTGCTGAGTCAAATGGTATTTCTAGTTCTAGATCCTTGAGGAATGGCCACACTGTCTTTCACAATGGTTAAACTCATTTACACTCCCACCAACAGTGTAAAAGTGTTCTTATTTCTCCACATCCTATCCAGCATCTGTTGTTTCCTGATTTTTTAATGATTGCCATTCTAACTGGCATGAGATGGTATCTCATTGTGGTTTTGATTTGCATTTCTCTAATGACCAGTGATGATGAGCTTTTTTTCATATGTTTGTTGGCTGCATAAGTGTCTTCTTTTGAGAAGTGTCTGTTCATATCTTTAACCCACTTTTTGATGGGATTGTTTGTTTTTTCTTGTAAATTTGTTTAAGTTCTTTGTAGATTCTGGATATTAGCCCTTTGTCAGATGGATAGATTGCAAAAATTTTCTCTCATTCTGTAGGTTGCCTGTTCACTCTGATGATACTTTCTTTTGCTATGCAGAAGCTTTTTAGTTTAATTAGATCACATTTCTCAATTTTGGCTTTTGTTGCCATTGCTTTTGGTGTTTTATTCATGAAGTCTTTGCCCATGCCTGTGTCCTGAATGGTATTGCCTAGGTTTTCTTCTAGGGTTTTTATGGTTTTAGGTCTTACATTTAAGTCTTTAATCCATCTTGAGTTAATTTTTGTATAAGGTGTAAGAATGGGGTCCAGTTTCAGTTTTCTGCATATGACTAGCCAGTTTTCCCAACATCATTTATTAAATAGGGAATCCTTTCCCCATTGCTTGTTTTTGTCAGGTTTGTCAAAGATCAGATGATTGTAGATGTGTGATGTTATTTCTGAGGCCTCTGTTCTGTTCCATTGGTCTATATATCTGTTTTGGTACCAGTGCCATGCTGTTTTGGTTACTGTAGCCTTGTACTATAGTTTGAAGTCAGGTAGCATGATGCCTCCAGCTTTGTTCTTTTTGCTTAGGGTTGTCTTGGCTATACAGGCGCTTTTTGGTTACATACGAAATTTAAAGTAGCTTGTTCTAATTCTGTGAAGAAAGTCAATGGTAGCTTTATGAGGATAGCATTGAATCTGTAAATTACTTTGGGCAGTATGACCATTTTAATCATATTGATTCTTCCTATCCGTGAGCATGGAATGTTTTTTCATTTGTTTGTGTCCTCTCTTATTTCCTTGAGCAGTGGTTTGTAGTTCTCCTTGAAAAGGTCCTTCACATCCCTTGTAAGTTGTATTCCTAGGTATTTTATCCACTTTGTAGAAAATGTGAATGGGAATTCACTCATGATTTGGCTCTCTATTATTGGTATATAGGAATGCTTGTGATTTTTGCACATTAATTTTTTATCCTGAGACTTTGCTGAAGTTGCTTATCAGCTTAAGGAGATTCTGGGCTGAGAAAATGGGGTTTTCTAACTATACAATAATGTCATCTGCAAACAGGGACAATTTGACTTCCTCTCTTCCTATTTGAATACCCTTTATTTCTTTCTCTTGCCTGATTGCCCTGGCCAGAATTTCCAATAATATGTTGAATAGGAGTGGTGAGAGAGGGCATCCTTGTATTGTGCTGGTTTTCAAAGAGAATGCTTCCAGCTTTTGCCCATTCAGTATGATATCGGCTGTGAGTTTGTCATAAATAGCTCTTATTATTTTGAGATACGTTCCATCAATACCTAGTTTATTGAGTGTTTTTAGCATGAAGGGGTATTTAATTTTATTGAAGGCCTTTTCTGTGTCTGTTGAGATAATCATGTTGTTTTTGTCATTGGTTCTGTTTATGTGCTGGATTATGATTATTGATTTGGTATGTTGAACCAGCCTTGCATCCCAGGGATGAATCCCACTTGATTGTGGTGGATAAGCTTTTTGATGTGCTGCTGGGTTTGGTTTGCCAGTATTTTATTGAGGATTTTTGCATCAATGTTCATCAGGGATATTGGCCTGAAATTTTCTTTTCTTTTTTTGCTATGTCTCTGCCAGATTTTAGTATCAGGATGATGCTGGCCTCATAAAAT
>NW_012101410.1:3668988-3699333 GCF_000951045.1 Mandrillus leucophaeus
TTTTTTCTTGTAAATTTGTTTAAGTTCTTTGTAGATTCTGGATATTAGCCCTTTGTCAGATGGATAGATTGCAAAAATTTTCTCTCATTCTGTAGGTTGCCTGTTCACTCTGATGATACTTTCTTTTGCTATGCAGAAGCTTTTTAGTTTAATTAGATCACATTTCTCAATTTTGGCTTTTGTTGCCATTGCTTTTGGTGTTTTATTCATGAAGTCTTTGCCCATGCCTGTGTCCTGAATGGTATTGCCTAGGTTTTCTTCTAGGGTTTTTATGGTTTTAGGTCTTACATTTAAGTCTTTAATCCATCTTGAGTTAATTTTTGTATAAGGTGTAAGAATGGGGTCCAGTTTCAGTTTTCTGCATATGACTAGCCAGTTTTCCCAACATCATTTATTAAATAGGGAATCCTTTCCCCATTGCTTGTTTTTGTCAGGTTTGTCAAAGATCAGATGATTGTAGATGTGTGATGTTATTTCTGAGGCCTCTGTTCTGTTCCATTGGTCTATATATCTGTTTTGGTACCAGTGCCATGCTGTTTTGGTTACTGTAGCCTTGTACTATAGTTTGAAGTCAGGTAGCATGATGCCTCCAGCTTTGTTCTTTTTGCTTAGGGTTGTCTTGGCTATACAGGCGCTTTTTGGTTACATACGAAATTTAAAGTAGCTTGTTCTAATTCTGTGAAGAAAGTCAATGGTAGCTTTATGAGGATAGCATTGAATCTGTAAATTACTTTGGGCAGTATGACCATTTTAATCATATTGATTCTTCCTATCCGTGAGCATGGAATGTTTTTTCATTTGTTTGTGTCCTCTCTTATTTCCTTGAGCAGTGGTTTGTAGTTCTCCTTGAAAAGGTCCTTCACATCCCTTGTAAGTTGTATTCCTAGGTATTTTATCCACTTTGTAGAAAATGTGAATGGGAATTCACTCATGATTTGGCTCTCTATTATTGGTATATAGGAATGCTTGTGATTTTTGCACATTAATTTTTTATCCTGAGACTTTGCTGAAGTTGCTTATCAGCTTAAGGAGATTCTGGGCTGAGAAAATGGGGTTTTCTAACTATACAATAATGTCATCTGCAAACAGGGACAATTTGACTTCCTCTCTTCCTATTTGAATACCCTTTATTTCTTTCTCTTGCCTGATTGCCCTGGCCAGAATTTCCAATAATATGTTGAATAGGAGTGGTGAGAGAGGGCATCCTTGTATTGTGCTGGTTTTCAAAGAGAATGCTTCCAGCTTTTGCCCATTCAGTATGATATCGGCTGTGAGTTTGTCATAAATAGCTCTTATTATTTTGAGATACGTTCCATCAATACCTAGTTTATTGAGTGTTTTTAGCATGAAGGGGTATTTAATTTTATTGAAGGCCTTTTCTGTGTCTGTTGAGATAATCATGTTGTTTTTGTCATTGGTTCTGTTTATGTGCTGGATTATGATTATTGATTTGGTATGTTGAACCAGCCTTGCATCCCAGGGATGAATCCCACTTGATTGTGGTGGATAAGCTTTTTGATGTGCTGCTGGGTTTGGTTTGCCAGTATTTTATTGAGGATTTTTGCATCAATGTTCATCAGGGATATTGGCCTGAAATTTTCTTTTCTTTTTTTGCTATGTCTCTGCCAGATTTTAGTATCAGGATGATGCTGGCCTCATAAAATGAGTTAGGGAAGAGTACCTCTTTTCTATTGTTTGGAATACTTTCAGAAGGAATGGTACCAGCTCCTCTTTGTACCTCTCAGAGAATTCAACTGTGAATCTGTCCAGTCCTGGACTTTTTTTGGTTGCTAGGCTATTAATTGCTGCTTCGACTTCAGAACTTGTTATTGGTCTATTCAGGGATTCTACTTCTTCCTGGTTTAGTCTTGGGAGAGTGTATGTGTCCAAGAATTTATCCAGTTCTTCTAGATTTTCTAGTTTATTTGCCTAGAGGTGTTTATAGTATTCTCTGATGGTAGTTTGTATTTCTGTGGGATCAGTGGTGATATTCTCTTTATCTTTTTTTTATTGTATCTATTTTATTCTTCTCTATTTTCTTCTTTATTATTCTGGCTAGTGGTCTATCTATTTTGTTAATCTTTTCAAAACACCAGCCCCCCCAGATTCATTGATTTTTTTGAAGGGTTTTGGGTTTTTCATGTCTCTATCTCCTTCAGTTCTGCTCTGATCTTAGTTATTTCTTGTTCTGTTAGCTTTTGAATTTGTTTGCTCTTGCTTCTCTAGTTCTTTTAATTGTGATGTCAGGGTGTCGATTTTAGATCTTTCCTGCTTTCTCCTGTGGGAACTTAGTGCTATAAACTTCCCTCGAAGCACTGCTTTAGCTGTGTCTCAGAGATTCTGGTACATCGTGTCTTTGTTTTCATTGGTTTCAAAGAACTTATTTATTTCTGCCTTAATTTCTTTATTTACCCAGTAGTCACTCAGGAGCAGGTTGTTCGGTTTTCATGTAGTTGTGTGGTTTTGAGTGAGTTTCTTAATCCTGAGTTCTAATTTGATTGCCCTGTGGTCGGAGAGACTGTTTGTTATGATTTCCATTCTTTTGCATTTGCTGAGGAGTATTTTACTTCCAATTGTATGGTCAATTTTAGAGTAAGTGTTATGTGGTGCTGAGAAGAATGTATATTCTGTTGATTTTGGGTGGAGAGTTCTGTAGATGTCTATTAAGTCTGCTTGGTCCAGAGCTGAGTTCAAGTTCTGAATATCCTTGTTAATTTTCTGTCTCATTCATCTGTCTAATATTGACAGTGAGGTGTTAAAGTCTCCCACTATTATTGTGGGGAAGTCTAAGTCTCTTTATAGGTCTCTAAGAACTTGCTTTATGAATCTGGGTGCTCCTGTTTTGGGTGCATATATATTTAGAATAGTTAGCTCTTCTTGTTGCATGGATCCCTTTACCATTATGTAATGCCCTTCTTTGTCTTTTTTAATCTTTGTTGGTTTTAAGTCTGTTTTAGAGACTAGGATTGCAACCCCTGCTTTTTTTTTTTTTTTTTTTCCCCCTTCCATTTGCTTGGAAAATATTCCTCCATCCCTTTATTTTGAGCCTATGTGTGTCTTTGCACATGAGATTGGTCTCCTGAATACAGCACACCAATGGATCTTGGCTCTTTATCCAATTTGCCAGCCTGTGTCTTTCAATTGGGACATTTAGCCCATTTACACTTAAGGTTAATATTGTTATGTGTGAATTTGATCTTGTCATTATGATGCTAGCTGGTTATTTTGCCCATTAGTTGATGCAGTTTCTTCATAGTATTGAGGGTCTTTACAAGTTGGTATGTTTTTGCAGTGACTGGTACTGGTTTTTCCTTTCCATATTTAGTACTTTCTTCAGGAGCTCTTGTAAGGCAGGCCTGGTGGTGACAAAATCTCTCAGCATTTGCTCGTCTGTAAAGGATTTTATTTCTCCTTGGCTTAATGAAGCTTAGTTTGGCTGGATATGAAATTCCAGGTTAAAAATTCTTTTCTTTAAGAATGTTGAATATTGGCCCCCACTCTTTTCTGGCTTATAGGGTTTCTACACAAAGATCTGCTATTAGTCTGATGGGCTTCCCTTTGTGGATAACCTGACCTTTTTCTCCGGCTGCCCTTAACATTTTTTCCTTCATTTCAACCTTGGTGAATCCAATGATTATGTGTCTTGGGGTTGCTCTTCTCGAGGAGTATCTTTGTGGTGTTCTCTGTATTTCCTGAATTTGAATGTTGGCCTGTCTTTCTAGGTTGGGGAAGTTCTCCTGGATAATATCCTGAAGAGTGTTTCCTAACTTGGTTCCATTCTCCCCGTCACTTTCAGGTACACCAATCCAACATAGGTTTGGTCTTTTCACATAGTCCCATATTTCTTGGAGGGTTTGTCCATTTCATTCTTTTTTCTCTAATCTTGTCTTCGTGCTTTATTTCATTAAGTTGACCTTCAATCTCTGATATCCTTTCTTTCACTTGATCAGTTTGGCTATTGACACTTGTGTATGCTTCATGAAGTTCTTGTGCTGTGTTTTTCAGCTCCATCAGGTCATTTATGTTCTTCTCTAAACTGATTATTCTAGTTAGCAATTCCTTTAACCTTTTTTCAAGGTTCTTAGCTTCCTTGCATTGGGTTAGACCATGCTCCTTTAGCTCAGAGGGGCTTGTTATTGCCCACCTTCTGAAGACTACTTCTGTCAATTCATCAACTCATTCTCCATCCAGTTTTGTTCCCTTGCTGGCAAGGAGTTGTGATCCTTTGGAGGAGAAGAGGCTTTCTGGGTTTTGGAATTTTCAGCCTTTTTGGACTGGTTTTTCCTCATCTTCATGGATTTATCTACCTTTGGTTTTTGATGCTGGTGACCTTTGGATGGGGTTTCTGTGTGGACATCCTTTTTGTTGATGTTGATGCTATTCCTTTCTGTTTGTTAGTTTTCCTTCTAACAGTCAGGCTCCTCTTCTGCAGGTCTGCTGGAGTTTGCTGGAGGTCCACTCCAGACCCTGTTTGCCTGGGTATCACCAGTGGAGGCTGCAGAACAGCAAAGATTGCTGCCTGTTTATTCCTCTGGAAGCTTCATCCCAGAGGGGCACCCACAAGATGCCAGCCGGAGCTCTCCTGTATGACATGTCTGTCAACTCCTGCTGGGAGGTGTCTCCCCATCAGGTGGCACAGGGATCAGGGACCCACTCAAAGAGGCAGTCTGTCCCTTAGCAGAGTTCAAGTGCTGTGCTGGGAGATCTGCTGCTCTCCTCAGAGCCGGCAGGCAGGAATGTTTAAGTCTGCTGAAGCTGTGCCCACAGCCGCCCCTTCCCTCAGCTGCTCTGTCCCAGGGAGATGGGAGTCTGATCTATGAGCCTGACTGGGACTGCTGCCTTTCTTTCAGAGATGCCCTTACCAGAGAGGAGGATTCTAGAGAGGCAGTCTGGCTACAGCAGCTTTGCCCAGCTGAATTGGGCTCAGCCCAGTTTGAACTTCCCAGTGGCTTTGTTTATACTGTGAGGGGAAAACCGCCTAGTCAAGCCTCAGTAATGGCAAACACCCCTCCCCCCACCAAGCTCTAGTATCCCAGGTCAACTTCAGACTGCTGTGCTGGCAGAGAGAATTTCAAGCCAGTGGATCGTAGCTTGCTGAGCTCCGTGGTGTGGGATCTGCTGAGCTAGACCACTTGGCTCCCTGGCTTTAGTCCCCTTTCCAGGGGAGTGAACTGTTCTGTCTCACTGGCATTCCAGGCACCACTGGGCTATGAAAAAAACAAAACAAAACAAAACAAAACAAAATTCCTGCAGCTAGCTTGGTGTCTGCCCAACTGGCTGCCCAGTTTTGTGCTTGAAACCCAGGGCCCTGGTGGCATAGGCACCCCAGGGAATCTCCTGGTATACGGGTTGTGAAGACTGTGGGAAAAGTGTAGTATCTGGGCTGGAAGGCATTGTGCCTCACGGCACATTTCCTCACGGCTCCCCTTGGCTAGGGGAGGGAGTTCCTGACCCTTTGCACTTCCCAGGTGAGGCAACACCCTACCCTGCTTTGACTCTCCATCTGTGGGCTACACTCACTGTCTAACCAGTCTCAATGATACGAGCCAGTACCTCAGTTGGAAATGCAGAAATCACCCACTTTCTGCATGGATCTCGCTGGGAGCTACAGGCTGGAGCTGTTCTTATTTGATGGTCTTGCCCACAGCTCCCTTGCTTTCCTCTTTACTAGCATGTTGTCACACACAGATTTTAAGAACACTTCTGGTAGATTTGATCCAAGAGTAACTCAGAAGAACATCAGTGGCATCCATTCTCCCCTTTGGTAATTTTTAAGAAAAATAATGCTGCTGCCTCTCTCTTTATAAATGGTGACTGTTTTCTCCACTCCATCCCGTATTTTCTCCACATTTTTGCCTTCTTGGTAGCATTAGCAATTCTCAGAACAGAGAATAACCTAGAAATCCAGGTTTGATTAGCAAGTGATACCTCTAAAAAGTGCTTGCAAACCTCCTTTTATGGACCAGGGATGTTAACAGAAACTGTTTGACAGTTCTTCCTTTCCAGGGACAAAACTGATCTCATAATCTGTGACCATTATTCCGAAGTGAGAATCCATCAGGCTCTGCGTGTGGCTGTGAGAATGAACTTCCTATCCAGGGAGAGATCTGTCAGGGAAAGCCAGCCCCTCCATGGGGCAGATGATGTCAGGAAGTGGTGGTGGAGTATCATCATAGCTGTCATTTTGCCTCGCTAAAGAAGGTATCAAAAGGGGACAGAACACATCTCCCTTTGGGGGCATTTGTCCCAGGTCCCTTATATGTGGGCAAACCCCTCTTCACTCATTCCTCTGGGAGTGTGAGTCAGCATGCTTGTGACAGCTGTCTAGACAAAACCTCTAAGCCGAAAGGGTGCAGACACTGTTAAATGTCACACAGCCTTGCCGTAAATGAAGATCAAAAGTTGCTCCAAACAACCTCTGTGCCTGATAGCCTGAAACCTGTGTCTCATCATTTTTTAAACAACCTACATAGGCCTAGCACAGAAAATGGAGCTTTTCCTATTTTTCGGTAAGACTTTAAAAGCATCCCTATGACAAGGATGGAAAATAAAAAGCTGACCACTTCTCCATGCTCGTAAGAAGGTAAACTCCATAGGGGAGACATGGCATGTTTTGTTCAGTTGGCACATGTCAGTATGACTACGACAACTGGTAAAATGCTGAAATACTTCCAGACCAATTAACACTCACTGTGCTGAGCAAGGCCCCAGAAATCTCCAGCCACTAACAGAGAGGGTTAGTGACTGGCTCACTGGGGGCCAGCGGGACCTGTTTCAGCCCCTTGACTTACATCTGTTCTGGTTGGCTGTTCCTGGAGCCCTCGTAACTACTGATATTCTGCAGACCATCCCTATTGCAGGCCAAGCATCTAGCTGTGCCTGGTAAAGGCCCTGATATGGTTTGGCTCTGTGTCCCCACCCAAATCTCATCTTGAATTGTAGCTCCCATAATCCCCACGTGTTGTGGGAGAGACGTGGTGGGAGGTAATTGAATCATGGGGACGGTTACCCCCATGCTGCTCTTCTCATGATAGTGAGTTCTCATGAGATCTGATGGTTTTATAAGGGGTTACCCCCACCTTTTTAAAAAAATTAGACAGAGTCTCACTCTGTCACCAGGCTGGAGTACAGTGGCGCAATCTCAACTCACTGCAATCTCCACCTCCCAGGTTCCAGCCATTCCCCTGCCTCAGCCTCCTGAGTAGCTGGGACCATAGGCGTGCTCCGCCACACCCGGCTAATTTTTTGTATTTTAGTAGAGACGAGGTTTCACCATGTTGGCCAGGATGGTTTCGATCTCCTGACCTCAGGATCCGCCCTTGTCCTCCCAAAGTGCTGGGATTACAGGCGTGGGTCACTGTGCCCGGCCGGTTTTCCTCTCCTTTGCTTGGCACTTCTCTCTTGCCTGCCGTGATGTAAGACGTGCCTTTGCTCTTCCTTTGCCTTCCATCATGATTGTGAGGCCTCCCCAGCCATGTGGAACTATGAGTCCATTAAATCTCTTTTTCCTTTATAAATTACCTAGTCTTGGGTATGTCTTTACTAGCAGTGTGAATGGACTAATACAGACCTCCCCAGTATATATTTGCTGAGTGAGTGGATAGGGACACCCATATATTCCAGCCACCTTTTGGTAAGTGGTTTATGGGGGTGGGCACAGGCCCTGACTAAAGAACTGGATGTTTTGCCAAGGAAGGGACCTGAGCTGAGAAGACTCATTTACTCTCGAAGACTTAAGACAACATCTCTCTTGGACCAGAGAATGCTGGTGAGCAGCCCAGGCACAAATCGCCCCAGTGGGTGCCGGGCTCTGCCGATACTTGGGCAGGACTGACAGTGCACTCATAGCTGCCAACACACTGATATAAAAATCCCATCTGATTAGTTAAAGCTCACCCTGTGAGTGCTGATATTTTTCAGGAAATAGGAAGGATGTCTGCCCCCCTCCACACCCACCCCCTGCCCTTTTCTCTTGGTTTTCTTTTTTAATAACACATTCAGAAGTGGTTTAATGGCTGTTGAAGGAAATTATTGCCACAGCAATCAGGGCTCTCTGTGTGAAACACCTTCAATAGTCCGTGGCCTCCCTTGTGAGGCAGGGGGACATTTGGATATTAAAATGCCACTGAGCTACATCTGCCGACAAGCAGCCACTAATCATCTCTTAAGGCAGCAGGGGACGTACCCCAGGTCCTCAACTCACCAATACTTTCCTTAGGCGGGTTGCAGCCAGATGGTGGTTTCCTAGGCAAGGACAGCAGAGAACGAGGAATAAAGAAGTGGAAAAGGACCTGGCAAGAGGCCAGCACAGAGAGAACCGTTTGCTCATCCTCTCTGCTCCAGGTGAGAACAGACCTGCATGCCTCGCATTCGCAAGGTCCAATTTTCAGTTAAGTGGTGCCTCAGAGGAAGCATGTGACCTTACTTGCAGTTACATCCAAAGACTATAAATTTTTTTTAAGTGCTCCTGTAAGTTGAGCAGCTTCTATATGCTGGGTTGGCAGGATGCAGTCATTGGCCTTCCTGGATTCTCCTTCCTGCTTCTCCGTCCTCTTCTGAGCCTGGGACGCTGGCCTGCCTGAAAGGCCCCCTTATCCTCTGCCTTCCACTGGAGTTTGGCCAGCGGGAAGAAGCAGCCAGAGTTAGGAGGGTGGGAAGGGAGTAAAGTCAGGTTTATTCTCCAGTTCATACCCTGTAGAGATACCACCAGGGGTTGGCAGTGTATTTCCTGGCATCAACCTCCACTCCTATTGGATGACCCTCCCCGTCATGCTACCTGTATGGAGCGAGGGTTCTGGATTCTGACAACTGTTTTCTCCGTTGCCCTTCAGGCTAACAGCTATAACAGCTACCCCCACTCCTCCGCCCATACGCACCATTGCCAGCCAGGTACTACGCTGTGTCTTGTGAGTCTCCCCATCCCTGCTGCACCTTTGTAAGTGGTCTCCTAATTTCTCTCTCCTCCAGTCACCCAGTTTGAATGTGCCATCTGTTCCTTGCTGGGCCCTGGCTGCCACCCAGTTGCATGCAGGTCTTTCTGTACCTTCTTGGAGACCTTCATACCACTCCTGCAATGTCATCATTACAGTCTTCCTTTACAGAGACGACACCACGTGACTCACCCAAAGGCACTCAGCTGGAATTTGTGACTCTAGGCGTCAGAAGCACATCAGTCTAATTTCCAAGTGTAGGCCCTGCTCACTGCCCCCCTAGGATCTCTTAGACCTTACAGGGGTCCTCAAATCCTTACTTCAATCTTCTCTCAGCACCAGCTGTTTTATGAACTAAACTTTGCTTACTAGCCTTCGGATCAAAGCACTTCAACACCTTTGATTTTCTTTGAGCCTCAGAACATGAATTTACTTGGATCCAAATCATTCCCGGACATACCAAGAACCTACAGATGAAAAGGAATCCAGCGAGGGATCCGTTGGCAGGGGATCGGTGGCCTTGCGTCATCCTTCAGTGTATGGCACACCATGAGCACCCAGGAATGTCCTGGGGAGGCGTGGCATTGTCCCAGCAAGTAGAGCCAATGTGTCTACAGCTTGGGCTACAGCAAGGGTCATTCTGCCTGGTTCAAAAGTCCACTCTTCCTTTTAATACATGGCATGACCCATCTATATTAGGGTAAAGCATACCTCCTGGAGAAAGCAATATTAAGATACAGTCAAGAATATGGTTTTTCGTTTCTTTTTCTCAGATGTAAGCATCTGATTTGAACATTCTAGGCTGGCAGATCACTCTGCCCCACGCAGCCATCAGGAACCCTGGTACCTTTCAGCTTGTCTCTGCATGTCTGGGAGCAGTGCTGCTTAAGTGTGGACCATAGGCAAGTACCAGTCCACAAACTGCTTGGTAGAAGTCCACCATGAATTGAGTTGTGACATGGATAATACGCTTTCAGAAACTTTTACCACGATTTGACATTGTCATGACATCCAGGCACATGACCAGTGGACTCGGCTCATTGAACAGGTTGTAGACCAAAATTTGGTCCATGATAGATGGGAATTGGAGTTGGGTGGAAATCATGTTCTTCAACACAGGTAGTTTGAGGAGTCTTACTTTAGAGTCTGCTAATCTATCTGATCATTTCTGTAGCCAGCAAGAAGGGGAGAAGGAGCATGGAAGAACCACTCTGTGTCTTTTGTTGTTGTTGTTTTTGTTGTTGTAGAGTACCTGTTCCATTTTTATAGCATGAGAACAGTACAATCTACTATTTATTCTGCAGTAAGCCGTTTCAGTATTTGAGAATGTCTGTGATGTGCAGAGAGATGGCCTATATTTAGTCTCATCATCCACTTGATTCTAACATGATCTCTGTCCAAAGTTCCATTTCTTGGGCTTTGATATTTATTACTAAGTGCAAACGCTGCCTGCTTTTCACCTTGTCTTATGCTTTCTGAGCAGGTTCAAACCAGAAAGAAAAAGTGAGGCTAAAAGCTCAAAGTGAGTAAGTGTGAGAACCACAAGGAAGCCCACCGCTCCACAGTAGATGATCAAAACCACGTCCTCACGTGGTAGGTGGCACCTGGAGAGGGCATAGTCTGTGGGTGTGATGCTACCCATAATGAAACTGGGGTTGTTTCTGTTCCTCCAACTGAAAGACGGGAAGCTGAGCTCGGGGATTCGTCCCCCGTGGTGCACCTCGCAGGTGCTGTGCATGTGGCCACTGACATCCAGGTGTAGCTGGAACCAACACAGCAGCTTTTGTGATGCCTCCCAAGAAAGCACATCATAGTTCTCCTTTAATGGGATGTTCTTTTCCTCCGGAGGAGCAACATCTTCCCCAGAACAGTTAGCGTCGCTTCTCCAATACAGAGGATAACGCTCTCGGGAGCAATTCAGTCTGTAAGAAACTTCAATGAGCTCTGCTTCTGCTTCAGAACAGATGCCACAGCTGTCCTCCTTCAGTGCCATGCTGTTGACCATCACAAAGTGAATGCCTTTCAGAAGCATTCAGCGAAAACAGCCTTTCAGAGATGAGCACTTTCTCAATCTGTTCTATCTCGTATGTGTTCATCTCATAGTGGAAGCCAGTGTCATGGTTTCCAGCAACTACCTTCAGTTGCACATGACTTGGGTGTCTGAACATTTTCTGAAACTGCTCCACATCATCCGCCCAGGCCTCAGGGGTGCTCCACTTCCCTTCATCAAAGGCATCCTCCAGGATGAAGACGACTTCTGGCTGCAGCAACCACAGAGCTGTCTGGAAGACTCTCTCCACCTGCCATTTCCTTCGTAATTTGTCCAACCAGTGACCTAGGAATTCCCCAAGCAAGTGGGTGTCAGCCAAAGACATGACTTTGAGCACAGGCTCATGCATGGCCTGTTCACCATCATAGGCTGTGGTTTTCACTTCAGGCCAATTACACCAGAAGATCACTAAGTAGTAGATTAAAAATTCACAAAACAGAAGCACAGCAAAGACGATGAGTTTCAACAGCAATCAGCTCTTCCTCTTTAACCGATGAAAATTCTGTCTTCCTAACCTCAATCTGCTCATAGCCATTTCTCAAGCAACTAACAAATCCATCAAGGGTTCACCACGAGAAAACTGCAGAGCCCTGGGTAGGGTGATGGCATTCAGATCTTAGCTGGATACCTGTAATTTTTCAGGAAAATCACCGATTCACCTCACCTTTTAAAGAGAGAAACTGATATGAAGGTAGTTGGTTGCTGCTCCCCTAAATCAGGATGCATTTGTAACAGCCATGCTTTCCTGCTCTGCACACAATGCCAGGCAGGTGGGGAGCACAGGGCACGGTGCAGGAGCCCTTTCACCTGCGCCTGGCGACGGCTTCAGCAGACTGAACTCGGCTGTGCACCCACCACACTCTGTGTCTTAAGATGTCATCCTGGGGATGGTTCATCCTCTTCTCACAATATGCAAGTGAGAACTTTTCAATATGGCCGCTGCCCCTGACACAAGGAATGTTGGGAAACCTGGTCCTCCGCTGTTCAGCATGCATCCGCCACTGAACCCTCACCATGGACAATGAGAAGAATGGATTTTGGTGAATGACTACTTTTTTTTTTTTTTTTAATCACGTCACCCTTCCTTATCACATTTTTTAAAAATCACGTCACCCTTCCTTATCACCCATTCCTGAATACAGCCCACTCAAAATCAAAGCCACCATTTCTACCAAAAAGTGTGATCAGTAGTCTTTCCTGTACACTCTCAACTCTCAGTTGGGACATGCAGGAATAGGAAAATGCTGGACCAGCATCTAAGACCTGCTTACTATTCCTCCCTCTGCAGCAAAATGACTCTGTGACCTGGAGGACATTGTCTCATCTCTGTCCTTCAGTTTCCTCCCTTGATGATCAGGGATCATAATATTTATCAAGCAAAATCATTTTTGGCCATGTACACCATACGTTAATAGTGATAGCTAACATTTATTGAGTGTTTGCTAGGTGCCAGGTGCTGTTCTAAGTATATTGCATGTATTAATTCATTTAACCTTCACACCAACCTTATAAGAAGGGTTCTATTATTGTCTTCATTCTACGGCTGAAAAAAAAGTGAGGTATAGAGCAAGTAAGGAACTTGCCCAGGGTCACCAGAGTCCAAGTTCATAATCACTGCCTTGCTATTTCCTTAATAGAGAGGTAAAAGATTTTCAGAGTATTTTATCCTGTTTTCCTTGAATTTCCTGAACTTCCACTTTAATTTATGGGCCATCTGGTCTGTCTCCCTGTGAGATGAAGGATTCTTTCTAGGAAGGGACCATTGATTTTCCGTCCTCATACCCCCAACCACAACCTGTTCAGCCTGGTGCTTTCATGTAAGAGTTTAGTGAATGTGTGTGGGTGAATCTCGGTAAATACAGCAAAGCAATTTTTATTGGATTCATGATGCCATCACGGAAATGGCATAAATTTACCATCACCACACCTGAATTCAATCCCTCTTCTCCTGGATCCTAGCTGTGCTAGACTGGGCAAATTACTTATCCACCTAACCTCATGAAGCATTCTTTTTCTCCCCGTTAACATGGATGTAATATAGAGAAAAAGTTTAGTTCTTAAAGCCAAGGTTTCCTGTGGCAACTTCTGCCACTTACGGAATCATTCATAACACTGAGGAATATATCACTAATGCACACCTTCCCCAGCAGAGATTGGTATGGCTGGAACAAGGGAAGGACCAAAGTGGAAAGCCGTGCTGGCTCCTCTGTGCTGTTCAAAAGAGGGACTTGGAGAGAATGTGCCCCTGATGAGCAGACATGCTAATGAGCTTCCAGGTAAGCCTAGAGGTGAGTGGGGCTGGAGAACTCACATTTTTATCTTGCAAAAGTGACTGGGAATCAAATGGGAAAGAGGAGATGAAAAGGTGGGAAAGAAAGGGGACCCAGAAAAGTGAAGGGTGAGGGCTTAACTGGGAGGAGAAAGGCCACACGGGAGAGAGTCCTCTTGTTGGAAATGGCCAACTAAATGCCAACAGAGGGATGTGTGATATTCAATTTCTTTTCTTGTTTTGCAGTGAAGCATCCCCATTCAACATTCTAAACCTTCAGTATAGTTTTCTACATACAAATGCTTTGAGTTAATAATATGTGTTGTGTAGTGGTGAGGAGGGGAGGGAGCACTCCTTACCTGGGTGATGTGATCAGAAACAGGCTGCAACATGAGAGGAACAGCAAGAGAATTTGCAAGAAGCCAGAGGAGCTTGAAGCCAGAGATCAATGGGAAAACATAAGCTCCCACCCCCCACATATCTCCTAGGAGATTAGAGGAAACATGGCTGGCTGTGATTGCACACACAGCAGCATTGGAATCAACTTAATTTGTTTGTTTGCTTGTTTTTGAGACAGAGTCTCAGTCTGTCACCCAGACTGGAGTGCAGTGGCATGATCTCAGCTCACTGCAACCTTCACCTCCCGGGTTTGTGCGATTCTCGTGTCTCAGTCACCTGAGGCACAGACCACCACGCCTGGCAAATTTTTGTATTTTTTGTAGAGACAGGGTTTCACCATGTTGGCCAGGCTGGTCTTGAACTCCTGACCTCAAGTGATCTGCCCACCTCAGCCTCCCAAAGTGCTGGGATTACAGGCCTGAATCAATTTAATTTAAAGCTCAAAGGGCAGGGGACCTCTGCTGGCATCTAGGGTACAAAGGTATACTAATATCCAAAAGTCATTTCTAAAAATGTAAGCAGCCTGTATGGCATGGCTACCAACATAAGAATGAGATGCCAGCCATATACCATCATGGTAATATGATAAACATCAACGCTGCCAATACCTACCTCCTAGAGCTGCAAAATGGTAAAAATACAATGACATACATAAAAACTCAACATATGTAAAATCCAGCACACCAGTACTCTCTCTTCTTCAGGTAGGAAAGGGCCAACAGGATCCAACGATCTGGGGGAGATGGAGTGGGAGACAGAAAAATGGAATTTGAGAAGGAGTTCAGAGTTCTGCCATCCTCCATCCCTGCCATCAGGTGCATTTTAGAGGCAGAGGGAGAGGGAGGACCCCCCACCGACTCCTAAGGTGAGAGGAGAGCCAGCCTGGGGCCTCCAGCATGACACAGACAGCAAGCGGATGCTGGGGGGATATGTTTCACCTGTGAACTTAGTGTCAAGAGGTGGGACTTTTGAGGTCTGAAGATTTATTTAGAAAAAAATTCAAAATAGTTTAGGGAAAAAAGAGGATTTACTGGCTCCCAGAAATTGAAAATGCTAAGGAATGTAAAGTTTTCAGGCTCAGTAGGATTTTTCAGGAGCTCAGTCCACAACACCCATCCCTCAGCGACCCTGTCCTCCATTTTGACTTTCTCCTCAGGTTCCATGTGGTGACAAGATGGCTGCCCATCACCCAGCCCATATCTCCCTCATGGTTCATGTCACTGGCCCATCCCTGAACCATCACTGTGGCCAAGGAAACAAAATACACCAGTTAACCTTGGCCATTGTCTGGTGCTTACATGCTCTCTGGCTTCACGTCATCCTATTCTCCCTCTTGCCTACTCTGCCTCAGCCACATGGGCCTCCTTCTTGTTCCTCAAACAGCCCAGGCATGCTTCACCTCAGGGCCGTGGCCATTGCTCTTCCATCTGCCCAGAGTATCTTCCCTCAGAGGTCTGTGTGGCTCCTTCCCACTTCTTTGGATGTCTGCACAAATGTCACCTTCCCAACGAGGACCCCTGGATTTGAACTCACACTGATACCACCTGCTGCGCACACTCACATATTCCCTATTCCCATCTCCTGTCTTATTTTTCTCTAGAGTAGATTCCATCATCAGACTGTAACTAAACAAATAAGTAAAATAGGCAGTGTGTTAGTCTTCCTCCACCCCACACCGGTAGAAAATAAATTCCATGAGGCCAAGGACTTTTGTCTATCTTGTTCACCACTCTATTCCCAGAACCTAGAATAATGCCTGGCACAAGCTGGGAGTGGTGGTGCACACGTGAAATCCCAACACATTTGAGAGGCCAAAGTGGTAGGATTCCTTGAGCCCAGGAGTTTGAGACCAGCTTGGACAACATAGCTAGACCCTGTGTCTACAAAAAATAATAATAATGAAAAATTAGCCAGGCATGATGGTTTGTGCCTGTAGTCCCAGCTATTCAGAAGGCTGAAGTGGGAGGATTGCTTGAGTCCAGGAGGTCAAGTTTTTGGGGAACTATGTTCACACCACTGCAGTCCAGCCTGGGAGACAGAGCAAGACCCTGTCTCAAAGCAATAATAATAATGTGTGGCACATAGAAAGTTCTCAATAAATTGTTTAATAAATCAATAATAAGGTCACAAGCTCCAGATGTGGAATGTCGGTAGGGGCTCCACTCAAAAGCCAGGGATTGAGGTCAAGGAGATGTGATTTCCTGAGTAAATGTGGGGAGAGGTAGCTACCAGTGGGAGAGTGAATGGCAGCTTGGCCTCTGAAACAGATGTCCAATTTCCCTCCCTGTCCACAATCCACACACAAGCCATTCCCTGGCTTCCACCTCAGAGTCACAGTTGGAGCTTCCTAAAGCAATTCCCCCTCTTAATGTAGCACCTCGGAGTGCAGACCCAACCTCCTTTCAATCCCATTCCCCAAACTAGCACTGGGCGCCTGGCCCCACGTGGACAGGGACACTTCAGTCTTGTTCTATCCACCCCAATCCCTTTATTCCCCTTCCCTCCACCCCACTCCCCTTTGTGGCTTTTTACATGACAATCAATAGCAGCCGGGCTTTGGGGATATTATCAGAGCCCTGATTGCAACCTCTAACATTATAATTCACAGGGTTGTGGGGAGCATTAGTACATCCAGGATAAATTAATTCAGTGTAAGTAAGCGCTTTGAAGCCGGGCACATCGCTCGGCTTTTGAAGCTTAAGCCCTGTTTAGATTACTTGATTAAAGTGGGTTCAAAGCTTCGGCGATCAATATATTTTGCTTAAGAGCAGTGTTGCTACAGAAGCAGATTTAATTGCATCCCGGTGCCCTGCCTTGCAGATAGCTCTTTAGAATATAATGAGATATCACAGAGCCAAAAATTGAGGGTGGGAGGGAAAGAGGAGGAACAGTCATTCAAGTTACCACCCTGGAAAAGCAGGCGACACATAGTTGGATGATGTGAGCATAAATAATCCCCCAAAATGAGAAGTTGGGGAAAACTAAAGATGGCAATCTCTGCTTATAAAATCTTGACACACAAGACACCAGAGGACAATCTCGGTTATCTGGCTGTTTTGAGGATGGATTCCTGGGTTGCGACTGGGGGAAACAATTAGTCCTCAATAATGTGACATTTTTAAGATTACAGGCTGGCACTTAATCAAAGTCAATGTGGTTAATGAGGGGGCTGACCGGACGGACCCCACGAGGCAGGGGACAGGCGGCATCACTAATATCAGGGCAGTCATCTGAGTCTGCAGCAGGAGCCTGGACTAGGAATCCAGGATGGATGGGAAAAGAGGAAGTAACATGTGTCACATGCCTACTGTGTGCTAGCTAGTGCTCTGGGAGTTTAACACTTTTATTAGGTTGGTGCAAAAGTGATGGCAATGATTACTTTTGCGCCAACCTAATATTTTATTTAATTGTTAAAGTAAATTAAATAAATACAACTGTGCCCATTTTCCAGGGGTGGGTTGGTTGGGAAGGGAGTAAAGGCAGAATTTGAACCCCTGTTTCCCTGATTCTCAAAGCCATACTCTGCATCAGTTCTGGTCTCCATTCAGCCACTACCTACCTGTGGGAACATCTGCAAGTCATTTAACCAACTGGGCTATAGTTATCTCTATTGTAAAATGGGAGGGAGCCTAAGCCTCCCCTGATTCAAAATCTTTGGTTTAGAATAACTCTGGCCTGGGAGTCAAGACAGCCTGGGTTTCTGTCTTTGCAATATCAACCAGCCGTGTGATAGGATCATCGTTTCACCTCTCTGCTGCATTTACCCATTTACGATGCCAAGTCGTGGTGCTTACCTGGCCATGTGGTAGCAGTCAATGAGACGTCAGATGAGGGAGGCCTCTGACAAGCTGTAAATAGCACACAAGTGAATCTATTTAAAATCTTTAAATGAGGTGGGCCACAAACTCATCTCCTTTAAAGAGCAGAAAACTCTCTATGCCATCACGCCCTGACGTAGTCCAAAGACCAGCTGACCATGTGTATTAGTCTGTTCTCATGCTGCTAATAAAAACATACCCGAAACTGGGTAATTTATAAAGGAAAGAGGCTAAGAGGTTTAATTGACTCACGGTTCTGCATAGCTGGGGAGGCCTCAGGAAACTTACAATCATGATAGAAAGCACCTGTTCACAGGGCAGCAGGAGACAGAATAAGTGCCCAGCAAAGGGAGAAGCCCCTTATAAAAGCATTAGATTTCATAAGAACTCATTCACTACCACGAGAACAGGATATTCAATCGTCTCCACCTGGTCCCTCCCACGACACATGAGAATTATGGGAACTACAATTCAAAATAGATTTAGGTGGGGATACAGCTAAACCATGTCGCCATGGGAGAGGAGCCCTCCACCTACCGACAGTCACACTTTCCTCTGTCCTTGCAGTTCTCTCTTCTCATGGGTTCCAAAAGGTTCACCCCTCAATGCTGAATCTCTGTAGGAAATCCAGGTAGCCTCATGCCTTTTCCTTTCCAAGTCAAGCCCGATTACCTTGGAGGACAGGGCTGGGGTAGGAGAAAGGTGTGAGGAGAAGTGGCCTCCTCAGCAAGTGTCCCACGGAGGCGGTCTGCATCTCAAACACATTCTTTCTTTCACAGCCTGAGGGAACTGACAGAGCGTGGGGGCTCTGGAAGCCTCCCTCCCTTAAGTTTCCATGTAAAATATTTTTATTTATGTTACAACAACATGATACAGCACCATATGCCCATGAATCAGACCCAATATAGAGTCTGCAGATTCGCCTCCCATTGGAGCTGAGCTGAGAACAACAGACTTCAGAAAACTCAGAGGAGGACACATGCCCCAACTCGGGGGAAGCAGGAAAGGGACTGACTGCATTTGTTTTTTGGCTCCCTGGGTAGAGGTGAAGGTGGGAAAGTGAACTAATATTTCCTGGAACTCTCATTCAGACTTTCAAGAACATTCGTATTGGCCATCAAATCCCCTTTCAGGCTTTGGGAAACTCACCACCTTTTTGAGTATTGGTGGGTGGTATCATTGGTTCTATCTTTAAAAGCAGAAATTGCCAGACACTTGCTTTCCCAGCCTCCCTTGCAGCTAGGACATGGGCACATGAGAGAGGCTCTACCCATCAGATATACTTAACCAGAGTTTGCATCCAGGGTTAGCAACATAAAGAAGCAAGAATGGTAGAAGATGCAGCAAGATGGAGTTATTGGGGTTGGGGGGGGCAGTGACAGTGACCTGAAGCTAGGAGTAGCATCTGGTGCTGGTGGCAGTATTGTGTATGGTACTCAGTAGTGGTGGAGGGAGTGTCCTGCAGGCCAGTTTTGCAGCAAGATTGGGGCATTGCTCCTGTGTGCATGATCCCAGCCTGGTTCTCCAGCCAACTGCAGCAATTCTGTGAGCTCTTTTAATGCATCCCTTTGGTTAAGTTTTCTGTGGCTTCCTCTTAGAAGCTCTGGTAGATGCAGAACAGAAATCAGAAAGCTGGGGCAAAGTCCTGGCTCCACTGGGCCATGGTGAGATGGGGCCCTTGCACTCTACAATTTTTGAGTCCCATCCTGCACTGACACACCATGGTGGGAGAGAAAACCTCCAGAACATGCACAGCATCCTCAGGCATGACACGCAGGCTCTTCAGTCAGACTGGAGTTTCAGTCCTCCTACCTCTGCTACCCACTGTGTTCCTTGGAGACTTACATCATAAAGCCTCAGTTTCCTCCTCTAAGAGTAGAACCTAAGAATAGTACCCATCACATAGAGTGAGGTAAAGGCTAAGGTGATAATCCACGTAAGAGACTCAATAAATTCTAAATCTAAGTCAGCACAGGAATTGATTGACACAAAGATGTCCTGAGCACTCTTCCTAAAATGACTTCCCGCAAAACAGTTTAAGCTTTCATGCTTACTTAAAACAATAATAATACGCATGCCACTTACTTTGCTTCATTTTAGGGCTGTTAGTAATTTTTCACATTTTTAACTTTGAGCTTTACAGCTACCTGTCTTAGTCCATTCCAGCTGCTGTAACAAAATACCATAGAATGGGTAGCTTCTAAACTACAGAAATTTATTTCTCATGGTTCTGAAGGCTGGGAAGTGCAAGACCAAAGTACGTTTGGTGTTTGGTGAGGGCTGGCTCCCTGGTTCATAGACAGCATCTTCTCACTGTATCCCCACATGGTAGAAGGAGCAAACAAGCTCTCAGAGTTGTATTTTATAAGGGCATTAATCCCATTCCTAAGGGCTCTGCCCTCATGGCTTAATCACCTCCCAAATGCCCTACCTCCTAATATCATCCCCTTGGGGGTGAAGATTTTGACATATGAATTCTGGGGGGACATGAACATTCAAACCATAGCATAACCTACACAAAGCAAATATTCTTATCCCTGTCTTAGAGCGGTAAGAGCCAGGGCTTAGAAAATAAAAATAATTAAATAAATAAATAAATAAACCCTCACCCAAGTTCTATTACCTTGGAAGAGCAGGGCAGGATTAAAAACCAAGGTGTCTTTATGTGAATGTAGTTCCTAACTGTCCCTGAAGAGGTATGCACTTCAAACAGGAAAATTATTTTTTGGCTCCATTGATTTGTGCCCTTGTAGTTTCCCAGAGTCCCTGGAATCTAGCCATGGCTGAGAGCAGTTCTGCCCCTGGACTTCCCAACCATGTGAATTTGAAGCTCCCTGTGTTCACTTTAGTTAGTTTGAGTTGGTTCTTCTCACTTGCCACCCAGAGCTCCAACTGGTTCAGAAGTTTCACCCTTCATGTTGTCTGCTTTTATCCATTCTATTTGACAACCATTCACTGAATTTTTGTGATGTGCCAGGGACCATGTCAGGCCCTGGGGATGCAATGATGAATGGGGTACAGTCCCTGCCTTCAGAATGCAGCCACCCCATGAGCTAGGGGTTGCCAGATGCTCCTGCTTCTGTTTTCTAGGCTAGGAAACCTAGGCTCAGAGAGATTGAAGGACTTCACTCAGGGTCATAGCTTTCTAGTGGCAGAGCCAAGAAAAGAACCCCAGCAGAGAATTTTCTACAGAGAACATTACTTCACCATTGGAGTCCACAGCTGATGGATGAGGGCACAACTCAACCACAAGTCTCAGGGGTTGCTTCTATCCTTTGGAATCCAATAAAGACTGAAAGAATAAATAAGTTCCAGAAGGGCTTAGAGGAGCTCACATGAATGATGGAGCCAGAATGAGTTATTACGGGGCAAGTCAAAGAGGCTCACATCCCTAACCTTTAGAAATTGACTTCACCGAAGGCAACTACTGTGTTCTTCCCATAAAGCATCTCTTGCTACTACTGTCAGAGACAGAACAAAGGGACAGACCAAACTTTATTCTGTGCTCATTTAGTGGGTCTCATATTTCAAAGGTTTTGGTCTCTGCCTCCCTCAAGAAATAGGATCCAAGTGCCTCAGAACTTATAATCAGGAAACTGAATCCCTTGCAGGGTAGAAGCAATGGTAGGGGAGAAAGGGATTTGCTCCTGAGGTGAGTCAAATAAGCACAGAAATTCCCTACTTGGGCCCTTTCTTATAGCTCCAGAGGTAGTGCCTATAGTTCGAATGAGAACAAAGAAGGAGGTGGTCACAGCACAAAGCCACACATCACACTGCCTAGCCATCACCATGGCAACAGCAATGTCCCTGGGAAGCCGGGAAGAGGAAGCTGCTCCTGCCGCCATTTTCTGCCTAACAATCTGAGTGGCAGCCTCTAGGTGATGGGGAAACTGGGGAGAGAGCCGGCCAAGTGTCCAGGCTCACTTCTGTCCAGAGGCCCCCTTGTGTCCCTAAGTGTCACCTGACCTCCTCTGTTCCTTGTCCATACCCTCTTGAACACTATTCCTTCAATAGTGGTCTCCTTTCTTCTCCCTCCCAGCAGCCAGTTAGTGACCTACTTTTCAAACTTAACACTTCTCAGAATATCTGAACTAAATGAAGCCTCAGGTGTCATCTATTTCTACTGCTCCCCCATTTTCTCCCCCATTTTTCAGAGGAGGACAGGAAAGCCAGGCACATGGCGTGATTTGTCCTGTGTCTTTTCTAAGAGGCGCCATGACCAGAACACATTACTGTGACTCAGACAATCTGTAACCTACAGCACCTCATTTTTCACTCCCCTAATAAAGTCCCATGTGCCAGGTTGAACTTCCCTCCTTCCCCCACCAGGTCTCCTCAATGGCCAAGGTGGAGGAGCCGCATCCAGAGACCTGCCCCGCCACCCCCCGCCAACATGCTGCCTGTGTTCCTCCCCACAAGTTTGCCATGGCAGTGGTTTTAGAAAAGAAGTCAGCTGGAGAGCCAGCTTGGATGACAGCACAGACTTACATTTCAGAGTCTCTAAAAGAACTCCCTAAAAGGAAGGGCAATGGTGGATATTTACATTGTAATGGATTGGAATCAGCTTTAGATGGTTTCAAAATGTTAAAACTCTCCCTATATTCTCAGCCTTTTAAGAGAACAACTATTTCCATTTTTTCCATCCAGTTTTCATTATTCATAGAAGGCTCTGTGAGCGAAGTGATGTAGCAACCATGTGCCCAAACGGTCTCAGTCATGTGACGAGTTCTCTGTAGAAGGACTCTAGGAATCCATGCAACACAGACAGATGGGCCACACAGACCACTTTCAAAGTAAGAGTCCCTTCCTCACTTACCTTCTATGATGACAAACATCTGCCTGAGCCTGAGGCTGAGCCTGAGAGTGGCCGAGGTGCCTGTGACCAGTGGTTCGCAGCCTTGACTGCGCATTCGAGTCACCTGGACGTTAGTATTTTTATAAACTCCCTGGGTGCTTCCCATGTGTGCTAAGGTTGAGCCCACTGCTCCAGGGGTTAGAAATGGTTCCACCAATTTTCGGTTAGCGAGTGATAGGGAGGCACTTGGGGGCCAACTCTTACTTGTCGGAAACCCCTTCTACTCCCTACAACCTTTGCAGTGACTCGACCTACAGTGAGAATAATGCTGATGAATACAAAATGTCCAGTGGGAAGATCACAATGTGACAGAAGTTTTTATTTGCTTTTTAGTATATGTTATTTCTTATAAAATATAACACATATATTAATATTATATAAAATAGAACAAATTATAGAAATAAATATTTGTATTTTATTTTAAATTATATTTTTATTTTACCTTCTTTTGACAGGTGCACCTACAAGTAAGTCCCAATTTATAAACTAATGAGGAAGTGAAACATGTTCTTAAGTTAGGACTGAGCCAAAGGACTTGATCACACAACACTATGACACTAAAACCTCTTGAGGCCAGGGGTCTGAAGTACTGGGACAGGGTCCAGGAAATCCCATAAGGCAAAGAGACTATAACGTCTGGCCTGGGGCATTGGTACCTTTCTCCTGCACTAGCCTTGAGGCTCCACTGTCTGCACCCTGGGGTCTGGGCAGAAAGATCCAAGCTCATCATCCACATGGGAGAGACTGTCTCATGGTGAAAGGAAAGTCATTTCTGAAATTTGACATCCCTCCAATTGTATATAACCTATTTTCTCCCTACCCTACAATTTACTTTTTAAAATTTTTATTTGTTGTTGAAGTGAAATTCACATAGCATAAAATGAATGATTTTAACATGAACAATCTAGTGGCCTTTAGTATATTCACAATGTTTTGTGACCACCACCTCTATCAAGTTCCAAAACACTTCTATCACCCAAGAGAAAACTCTATCCCAGTAAGCGGTTAGTCCCCATTCCTTTCTCCCCCAGCCTGTGGCAACCACCAACACACTTTTTGTCTTTATGAACTTATCTATTCTGAACATTTCATATAATTGGAATCATGTACCATGTGACCTATGCTTCTTTCATTTAGCATAATCTTTTTGGGGTCCATCCAGGTTGTAGCATGCATCAATACTTCATTGCTTTCAATACCTGTATAATACTCAATTGCAAGAAAATACCACAATTTCCTTATCCATTTGTCCACTGAGGGATGTTTGGGTTGTTTCTACCTTTTGGCTATTGGGAATAGTGGTGCTATGAACATGCATGTATATATGTTTGTTTAAGTATCAGTTTTCAATTCTTTTGTGTATATCCCTAGGAGTGGAATTGCTAGGTCATATGGTAATTTTATATTTACTTTTGGAAGAACAACTATACTTTTTCCCCAACTTACTTTTACAGAAGAAAAAAGCAGAAGCATAAAGAGGTCCTTCTGTTCATGGGGAGCTGAGATTAGGAGTCTTGACTTCTTGTCTCCTCTTCTTCCTGCCCCCTACAAGCCCTGCTATTGAAAATGTTAACATCATGCTCGGTCCAGAAGTTTGTGTTGTTGGCTGAGGTTCCTGCATATCCTCTAAATTATGATGCTCTCCACAGAACTGTTGCCTTAAAAGAGACAAGATTAGGTGAAGTTCTACTGATTTTGGCAGTCCATAGGAAGTTTCCTCTCGTTTCCAAATCCCACACATCTGCACATTTTATTGCTCATGTCTTTCTCCCAAAAGAGGAAGGCAGAGAAAATGCTTGTAGCTGAAAGTTCTGGCACAATGTATGTTTGGCTGCTAGAGTCACAAAGATGAATCATGGTATACACACTTTGTCTAGAGGGAGACATAGACCTATTCATTCAACATTCAAGGAATAAGTATTGAGTATGTATTAGCTCATTTAATACTCATACAAACCCTAGGAGGTTAAGTAATCATATTATTCCCACTTAACAAATGAGGAAATGAGGCAAAGAGACTTATTAATTTGCCCACGATCACATGGATGTTAAGTGGAGATGCTGGGATTGGAGCCTGGGCAGGCTTTTGATAGCTCTTGTCCCTGAGACAACGCTCTATGCTCTTTGGGATGAGGGCAGTCTAACTCAACACCACTCGTTGCACAGTGACAGGATCCTGTGACCACCACCAACCTACCCAGTTTCCACCTCCCAACTGTCTGCCTTCCTCATTTGTCTAATACTAGCAAAGACCCGGCAAGGCGGCAAATGCTCATCCTGACGCACAACCAGCTCCCTGCTGCCCAGCCCTGAGGGATCCCATGCAGGTGACTGGAGACAGATGAGGCAGAACTGGGCTGCCTGCAAGGATGAGTTCAGGGCCAGTCAGACTCTCCTCTCCCTCCTCTGCACAGTGGCTTTTCTTTCCAAGGCACCTGCTCCCTGCATCCCTGTCCTTTTCCTTCAGACGAGCCCCGTAGCCATCACTAGGCTAAGCCTCCTTTACAATCCAAGAAAATCTTCTGGTGAAATGCTGCTCTGGATTCCCTACTTCAGCACCTCCAAAATTTGGGGTTCCTCGGGAGTAAGGACCAAATCCTAATTACCTTTACATTTCCTAGAGCAAATATGTATTGAACCAAATTACATTTCTGGCCAGATGCAGTGGCTCATGCTTGTAATCCCAACATTCTGGGAGGCCAAGGCGGGAGGACTGCTTGAGCCCACGAGTTTGAGACCAGCCTGGGTAACAAGGTGAGACCCCCATCTCTACAAAAAATTAAAAAGTTGGCTGGGCCTGGTGGTGCACACCTGTGGTCCCAGCTCCTTGGGAGGCTGAGGCAGGAGGATCACTTGGGCCCAGGAGGTTATGCCACTGCACTCCAGTCTGGGCAGCAGAAGAAGACCCTGTCTCAAAAAAAAAAAAAAAAAAATCTGATAATCTTTAAGAAGTGAGGCAGTTAGAAAGAGGAAAATGAAATATGGAAAGGCAAGATAAATGTGGAGGCAGAAGAAAGTCGAATTTAAGACTGGAAAGGGATATTAGAGATGGCTGAGGATGGCACCGCAGCTATGTTGCATAGGACTGGAAGATTTCTGCTCCTATTCCTGTGACAGACATTAGTAGTCAATCATAGATGTCTCTCCAACTTTCCGTTTTCAGTTTTGGACTATTCTCAACACAGCACACCACTACAGCAGAGATGATACTTGAGCTGAAACCCAATGCCATCCCTAATTTCTTATTTCAAAGATTAGGAAACTGGAGCCCAGAGATTTGCTTCAGATGGCTAATTACAGGCTGGTCCCAGTATCTGGGTCCTCTAATGACTGAGCCCCAAATTCCCCACACTGGTTTCCAAACCTGAGGGCCATGTAGGGTAGGAAATGGGACAGAAGAGATGAACAATAGCAGGTGTTAAGCTACTACCTAGAACACCAGCATGAATTTTGTTTAGAAAACAAAAATCTCATTTATTGTTTGAGCGCATATATTTTCAAAAGTAATAGATGGTCACTGTAGAAAATTTGAAAACATCGAAATGTAAAAGGAAAGCAATAAAAAAAAATGTAATCCCACCCCCCAAAGATAATTGATGTTAATATTTTGGTTATGGTTTTTATATATTTTGGGGGTAGGTGAGTATGAATGTATGTACATAAAAATACATATTTTAACAAAATCTAAATATATATGTGTATTCATATCACATATATTTGTTATCTATCTTTTTTTTTTTTTTTTTTGCTGTTTTTCCAGAATTGCTGCTGCTCAGACAGTGGTACAGTGAGATGTAGGGTGAGGAGCAGCTTCAAGCATCAGGGAGTGAGATTGTCAGGTGAGAGTGCCTCATACTTTGATAGTATTATAATTTCTTGTCTAGGCCTGTGAAGTCAGAAGCACATCTTAACATATTAATGTTTTAGCCCATTAACCAAAGACACTTTTAAGCATTAGCATACTCAATGCTGTGGTATATGTGTAGGGGAAACCAGTGCTCTTTTATTTGGCTTCAAGAAGTGTACATCAGTACAAATTTTCTGGAAGAATACATGTCAATATGTAACAAAAACTTTGGAAAAACACATGTCCTTTGTTTAAGCAATTCTACTTCAGGAAATTATTTTAAGGAAATGAGGAATATAAAACAAAAAAATGCACACTGAAGCTTTCATTATGATAGCAAAGAATTAGAAATAATTTAAACATCCAACAATATGATGGAGCACAGTGCAGCCATTAAAAATGTATTAAATAAGAATATCTAAAGATGTATGTTTGTACCACATTGCTAAGTAACAACATGCAGATTACAAAGTCGTGTGCCCAGCACAATCCGATTGTTGTATATATGTAATGTGTCTGGGTACATGCATTTGCATGTCTGTATGTGTATATGTGTAGGAGTGTGTGTGTGTGTGTGTGTATTACGCTGGAGGTACATATCTCAAATGAGCAGCTTTCTCATGAACAGCAGGGTGAGATTATAGATGAGTGTTTTTCTTTGGTCTCTTCTGTATTTATCATATTTTCATCAATGAATATGTATTACTTTGGTAATTTGAAATTTTAAAAAATGTTTTAAAAAAGCACCAGCCCATTTGCCACCTGACAGATGGGAAACTGCTCAAGCACGGAGAAAAACAATTGCTTTAAAGTTTTAAAATTAATATTTTTTAAAAAATGAGATTTGAGTCCACAGAGTGAACTTTAGACAAGTTAATCAAGGTGCCCCTGGGGGATCAGACTCTAGCGTAGTTTTAAATAAATATCACTAATTTCCAGTCACTATCTGATAAAATGAATCTGAAGGGTTTAAAATAAACCCTTCAGATTCCAAATCACATCGTTCTAAATGGACACCTTGGCTCTTCAATCCTGTTCTTTTAATCGGCCTCTTCTCTGTGATTAGGCAGGCCCCATCTGCCATTTTGCATCAGGCCAGCTTATGAACAATTGTCTAGAAAATGTGTAAAATACATAATAAAGCACGATTAACTGAAAACCTTAATTAATCAGACATTTTTGGCTTTGTTTTTTAGGAGAAAGATCAAGGGAAGAGAAAATGTGACAGGTTTAAAAATGACAAAAAGCACTAAGGCTCAACTTCACTTGCGTGCTTCTGCCTGCTCCACTTTCAAACTAATCCTAAAATGCAAGCAAAAAGAAGCTCCGAAAAGCAAATAGAAGAAAATTAACATTGCCCACGATCTCATCCCGGTGATTTAGCCACCGGGTATGTTTTTGTGCACATGCTACCAGTGTTTAATGCATCCAAAACACATGCACATATATGCACACACACACACACACATGTACCTCTGGTAGGGTGACTGCAAGGGTTGATCCTTTCCACACAGAAGTTTGTAACTGGAGTAATAATATTTCAAATATGTCGACAATATTTAGTTTCTGGAGGTACAGGCATCATTTCTCTTTTGAGGCAGACTTCTATTGTTTTCAGGGAAAGCCTCAGTCTGGGTTCTTTTAATTGCACAAGTGTGAATGACTTACCTACAATACCAAGCGAAAATGGCAAAGTCACCTTAAATATGACCACAGCTGTTTAGTCTGACACAGTTACTAACAGAAACGGGGCTGTTCTTTAGTCTGACTGTGCTCTTCATGCGTAGAGAAACAGTTTTTATCTAAACAAAAATTTGGGTTGGACTGTTGATGTTCCTTATGTTGTGTTATTTACAACTGGATTCGGGAATTGGGCTGACAACTGCTGTGTTTGCTTGTTCTAGGTTAGAGATGGCAGACTAAATCCTGAGTGCCTGAATGCACATGGTAGGTGGGTAGGTGGGGAAGGTTTCCCCTAAAGGAAATAGATCCTTCCTCTTTCAGTCATCCAGAGCAGGCGTGAGGGTCACTTCTTGGACCAGGGAAGGGCTACCTTATCTCATGGGGTCTGGAGGAGGGCTGGCGAGGTCCCTGCCCTGTGGAGGCTTCTCAGGCGCCAAGCACAGAACCTGAGGAAGGATAGTTTTGGGCAGGTGAGTACCAAAGGGATTTTGAGTCCTTAGACGCAAAATTGTTTGCTGTACTTGAGTGTGTGTTATTCCCCCAAGCATTCAGCAAAAATTTGCTACACATTTGAGCTGGGATTTAGGCGCGTTTAGGGCAGCTAAGTCGCAAGTGGCCTAGAAAAGAAAGCTACTCTCCAAGACAGCCGGAGGTGACCTGCAGGCCTTCAGAACTGTACTGCAGCCAAGCTAGGACTGCTAGAGGAAGTGACAGCAAGCAGGTTGGGTTTGCGAAATGGTCAAACATTCCCCAGCGCTTCCCAGAATGACCTTGAGTGGAAACTGGAAGAAGAATGGATTTTCTGTCATCTTTGAGGAGGGGAGTTTGGAAGAATTATAATTTGGATATTTAAAAAATGCAAGCTTATTTTGCGCTCCAGCTGGGAAATAAGTGGTATATACTACATATATATATATATACACACACACACACACACATATATCTGTGTATGTATTTTATATATATGTGTGTGTATGTATTTTTTATATGTGTGTGTGTATATATATCTTTAAATATATATATATATTTTAAAAGGGGGTCATATGACATTGTATTTTGTAACCTGTTTCACTTAAGAACATATTATAAATTTTCCATAACATTAAATCCTCTTTTTTTTTTTTTTTTCCGAGACAGAATCTTGCTCTGCCTAGCCTCCAGAGTAGCTGGGATTACAGGCACGCATCACCATGCCCAGCTAATTTTTGTATTTTTAGTAGAGACAGAGTTTCACCATGTTGATCAGGATGGTCTCCAGCTCCTGACCTCATGATCTGTCCGCCTCGGCCTCCTAAGGTCCTGGGATTACAGGCGTGAGCCACCATGCCCAGCTGCATTAAATACTCTTAAACAACATTGTTTCATATGACTGTTACATATTCTAATGCATGGATGTACCATAATTTATTTCCACTTTTCATTATGATAAGTGATACTACGATGAATAGCTTGCTAAATCTTTGAATATACCTACATCTATTTAGACTAAAATCCTTGAAGCAAAATTCCTAAGTCAAAAGACATGCACTTTCAACATTCTGCCACATTGTCCTACCCAAAGACTGCATTTCTACCAGCAACCTTAAAATCTTAGCAATCCAGGCTAGCATTACTATTAAAAATAATGTGTGACTTTTGATGGCAAAATAAAAAGAGTATCTACTGGCAGTGGTATACATCTGCCTGCATGCCAGCAATCAGAGAGTACATTCTCTGTGAAGAACTTAAAAACAAGAACAAAACCTACTGAATTTAGTTCGTCTGTTTTTTATTAGCACCATATGTGAGCAATAGTAAACATCGTTGGTGATAAACACTCCTCAAAAACATATTTTTTTGGTTTAAGTTCTGAACAGTTTCTGTGGTTATTGTTGAACTTTAATAAGATAGATGTAACCTTCACATTAGTGCATTTTTATGACATCCTTTAATATAAATCGCATTCTGCATAGGAGTTAATCTGGAAACTCTCAGTGAATGTGGTTGCCCCCAGTACGGGACACTGGTGAGGCAGCTACTCAGGTGATTTTCAAGGTTAAGTTCATGATGGCTTGAAATCATTTGAGTATACTTGGGGCACAATCATATCCCCACCCTCTGTGGTATCACAGATGGTTGTGTTTAAACAGAAATTTAAAGTAAACAATGATTTGAAATAAATGATGACAGCATGGTGATTGCAATGACAAAGAAAGAGAATGACTTCATCCCATGTGACCACCTGAAGTTTTAATTTATGTCCAAATTTAAAATGAAACAACATGCAAACTGGAAGGTGTCGTAAGTTTTGTTTTGAAAATACAAATTTTAGTTTGTGCTTGAAATATTTTGTTGAATTTAAATATGATCTCTAGCCGGGCACGGTGGCTCACGCCTGTAATCCCAGCACTTTGGGAGGCCAAGGCAGGCAGATCACGAGGTCAGGAAGTACGAGACTAGCCTGGCCAACGTGGTGAAACCCCATCTCTACTAAAAATATAAGAATTAGCTGGGC
>NW_012101410.1:3699478-3707641 GCF_000951045.1 Mandrillus leucophaeus
AAGGCCAGGTGTGGTGGCTCATGCCTGTAATCCCAGCACTTTGGGAGGCCAAGGCGTGCAGATAACTTGAGGCCAGGAGTTCAAGACCAGCCTGACCAAATAGCAAAACCCCGTCTCTACTAAAAATGCAAAAATTAGCCAGGCGTGAGTTACTCAAGAGGCTGAGGCAGGAGAATCGCTTGAACCCAGGAGGTGGAGATTGCAGCAAGCTGAGATTGTGCCACTGCACTTTGGCTTGGGCAACAGAGTGAGACTCTGTCTCAAAAAAACAGATATATGATCTCTAAGGTTGAAATTTGTTCTTCTTTTAAAATGATTGATAAAGACTAAAGAACTAGTCAAGAAAATGAAATATCACTGAACGGTTATTAATTACTGAATAATTATTTTCATGAAATACTATTATATCACTACCATGATCTGAAAGTCTCCCTAAAATTCATATGTTGAGATTCTTACTCCCAAGGTGATGGTATTAGGAGGTGGAGCCTTTGGGAGGTGATTAGGTCAGGAGACTGGAGTCCTCATGGGGGACTGGTGCCCTTATTAGAGAAACCCCAGAGAGCTGCCTTGACCCTTCCATTGGTGAGGACACAGTGGGAAGACAGCCTCTTTGAGTGATGAAGAAGGCCCTCACCAGACACCACATTTGCCAGCACTTTGATTTTGGTATTCTCAGCCTCCAGACCTTCAGAAATAAATATCTGTTCTTCATAACGAATCCTTTGGTTTTTTCTTTTTTGTTTTTGTTTTTTGTTTTTTGTTTTTTTGAGACGGAGTCCTGGTGTGTCGCCCAGGCTGGAGTCCAGTGGCATGATCTTGGCTCACTACAACCTCTGCCTCCTGCATTCAAGCGATTCTCTTGCCTCAGCCTCCCAAGTAGCAGGGATTACAGGCACGCACCACCATGCCCAGCTAATTTTTTTTTTTTTGTATTTTTAATAGAGACGGAGTTTTGCCACATTGGTCAGGCTGGTCTCGAACTCCTGACCTCAGGTGATCTGCCTGCCTTCGCCTCCCAAAGTGCTGGGATTACAGGCTTGAGCCACCGCGCTCAGCCCTAGTCTATGGTATTTTGTCATAGCAGTTCCAAACAGACTAAGCCAATGAGACTATAAACAGCTGTTGACTATATAGTTGAGCTTTTTTTATGTGTCCCATAACCATTAATTTATTTTTAAAATCTTTAAACCTATATATTCTATATACAAAGTTTAATAAAGAATGTTTTCAATGACCACATTTCTCTTCTGGCCATTGTTATTATTTGTTTCATTTCATGATTGTTACAGAAAATACAATATATTGTTGCCATATAGAGAGGAGGGCGGTAGTTAATGAATGATCTGTTCCAGGCAGGACTGGCTATATAATTTCAAGGGCCTCTTGTAAAAAATGATGAAGAATTTCAAGATGGCAACAGTCGAGCATTCAACCAAGTAGGGGTGCCTTTGAGCACGGGCCCTCTGCAATCCACAGATCACACACCCAGAGAGCTGGCCTTGACTCTGAGTGCTCAGTATTCGGGGAATGCCATTGTCCCCTGGTTGGTTTCCTTTCTTGACTCCAGGTGAGGCTGTCATATCAGCAGCCCTTCCACCCTAACTGTCAGCAAAGAGCCGTTGCTCAGCATGATGGCTCCAAAGCCCCTTAGATTCTCCATCACCCCAACAGGTAAAATCAGATCCAATTCCCCAAGCCACACCAAAGCACCAAGGCAACCATGAACCCAGAAAAGTTTGTCTCCCAGAACTGCCCCCTCCTAGATCTTTTTTTTAAAAAATCATTTTACCAAATGAGTGGTTTTAACTGTACCCTGGAAGAACGAACTCTTGTGCTTTTGTCTGGGGTCTCTCTGGGGCTGAGTTTTATGCTGAATCTGTACTGAATACTGGGAGGTAAAGTTGGCCTACTTACCTCCTCCCACACCACTGCAGGAACATCTTCGAGATGGCCTGGGAATCACAAAACTGCAACTATTTGAAGATAAAGGGATGGTGATCGGGTTGCTTATCTTTACTCAAGTGCATATTAGGCTCCATGTCCCAGACAAAGGAGAAAAGCAAGGACCAAGAAGCCCTCTCCAGCCCTGCAGGGTAAAAGGGCTCCTTACACAGTGGGCAGAGCAGCCCAGCCCAGGAGCAAGCCCTGATTTGGTGAGTGGGAGAGGCTGTGAGAGAGTGAGCATCCCGTGGCCTTGATAATCCCATCTATAATAAAATGCTCCATGCTTGATAGGTTGCTAGTAAGAAATAACTAATACAAACCCACTTGGGGTGCTTAAAGTGCATTCGACACAAATTCAAACCATACAAAGGGATGTGCTTCTAGGGTTTTCTTGTGGAGGCTGGGAGTAAATGACCCACGCCTTTGCAAAGAGGCTGCCAGAATATTTGAGACAAGAGTCTTGTTTTTATTCACTGACAAAAAGGGATCCACTCCTTCAAGCGAAGAATCCCTGATGTGCTGGATCAATGGCTGCTAACGTGCCTGTTTGGAGCTGGTAGGAAGTTTAAAAGGGATTTCAAAGATTTGTAATTGTAATTTAAGATAAGCCAGTGATGCAAATGAAGCTGACATTTAACTCCGAGTGGCTGACTGCGAACTGTGGTCTCCGGGTCCGCTACTACCACATGCACACAGACCCCTAGCACACTCCTTCTCTGCACGACCCAGTGAGGGTGGAGCTCCTTTCTGGATCTGTGCACCAGGCCTGGGCTAGCTGTGTCCTGCCTCACAGGTGGCAGAGACTGCCACTCAGATATGGGCCTGGCCCTAAGCCTGGTGTTCCTCTGGTATTTGGATGAATTTGCTCCTGTAAAGGAGGAAATCGGGATGCTGATTTCTGGAATGTCTGCTCCAGGTCAAGAAGTAGCCTTGCAGTGGAAGTCCTTACAGACAAGTGAAGGTGGTGTGATTTGGTGTGATTTCAGGATCCTTTCTCAATGAAGTTCATAGCATGGTTCAGTAGGACTAAATTCTGACCATATCAACAACACTAAGACCTTGGGCAAGTTCCTTCTGGGCTTCATGTTCCCTGTCTGTAAGACAAGTGTAATCACCATCTACCTCAACACTTGGTACTAAGTGCTCAATAATAGTTAGAAGACAAATGACACATTTTTTCACTTAAAACTAAGGCAGAGGGAATGTAATGAATGCCACTGAACTGAACACTTAAAAATGATCAAAATGGTAAATTTTATGTATGTTACTACAACAGAACATTTTTTAACTAAAAAAAGTATAAGGACTTATATTTGAGCCATGATGAAGTAATAGGGATTGGATTTACTCTCCTGCCTTAAACAACTAGACAAAACATATGAAACAATACTTTTCAGATATTAGAAAACAGGTAATACAGAAAGTAATCCCCAGGGGAAGGGAAACAGGGGAAGTAATTTCCAGGTTACAGAACAAGAAGGGAGAACCCAACGAGAGCCTGATGGTCTTCCCGAGTTGAGGAGACAGAGTTGAGAATTTGAGAAGGCCAAGGAAGCTAGAACTTACAAGGCAGCATGCCTTAGAGAAGAGCACTGCGCAGAGAGGAGAGAGCTGCACAGAGAGAAAGTCCTGAAGATCTGCAGAGGGTTTCCCTTGATTGGCTACTGACCAGTGCATACAGGTGAGAAAATTACCTGAGCCGGAAAAAAAGCCAACAAAAAGGAGCAGGATGAATAATCCCTGAGACTCACTCAGGGCTAGGAATAGCTCATGTTCCCACCAGCCAGAATAGAAAAACATCATAATATACAGAGGAGTATTGTTTCAATAACAAGAAAAATGTATCCCTAAAGTCTGCTCTGGTGCCACCTAACAAAGCTCAAAAGCAAACCTCAAAAGGATTGAAGAAATGTAACTGCCTGCCAGAACAAAGGTCAAGAATATTTGAAGGGAAACAAAAATATCCAGCATCCAACAATACAGCATCTAGTATTCAGTAAAAAAAATTACCAGGCATGCAAAGAAGCAGGAAAATATGCCCCAAATGAAGAGAAAAATTGGTCAATAGAAGCAGACTCAGACATGACACAGATACTATAATTAGTAGAAAAGGACATTAAGCCAGTTATTGTAATTATTTTCCATATGCTCAAGAAGGTGGGTAAAAGCATGAGCGTGCTAAAGAGAGACACAGAAGACATTAAAAAAAGAACCAAATAGAACAACTAGAGGTGAAAAATATAATGTCTGCAATAAAAATACACTCTATAGGATTAACAACAGATTAAACATTGCAGAAAAATACTAATAAACTTAAAGGCGGCAATTGAAACTATCCAAAGTGAAACAGAGAGAAAAATGACCCGCTAAAATGAGCAAAGCTAACAGTGAGCTGTGGAACAACTTCAAGCAGCCTAATGTATATGTAACTGGAGTCCCTGAAGAAGAATGAGTAGGAACAGAAAAAATACTTGCAGAAGTAATGGCCAAAACTTTTGCAAATTTGAAGAAAACTATAAATTCAGGCTTAAGAAGCCTAAGGAATTCCAGGCACAAAAAACAGGAAGAAAATGATACCAAGGCACATGAGAAATTGAATTGCCTACAACTAGTAGTAAAGAGAAAATCTTAAAAGCAGTCGGGGTGTGGGGAGGAAGTACACTTTACATACAGAGGGGCAAAAGAAAGGATCACAGCAGATTTCTCCCCAGAAATAGTGTTAAGTTAGAAGACAAGAGAGATGTATCTTTAAAATCCTGAAATAAAAAAAAGCTGTCAACCTAGAATTCTATACCTAGCAGAAATATCTTTCAAAAATGAAAGCTGGCAAACTAAAAGCTGAATGAATTCATCTCCAGCAAACCTGCACTACAAGAAATATTAAAGTCCTTTGCACTGAAGAAAAATGATACTAAAGGGAAACACCAAGAAATGAAGAGCATTAGAAATGGTATCTGTCTGAGCAAATATAAAAGACCTTTTCCTTTACTTTAAAAATACATTTAAACACTAAAGCAGAGGATCTCTTTCTCCTGCCATTTAAATTGTCTGTTTTCTGGAGTAGAGAATTCACAGAACTATGAATCCATGATGTGAAATTTCAGCTTCTAGCAAATGATTGAAGCCAATTATTTACCTCTCTAGGACTCAGTTCCCCTCACTTGTCAACAGGGGACAAGATGATTAAAAAAGCTAATAAATAACACAATCCTTTGCAAAATTAAAAGCAGCATACAAACATCGCTGGTCTTCCTTTAATTTTGCAGTCCCTTCCAAGAAAACAGCTTCTCATGGTGATGTTGAGGCCCGCCCCGCTGGTGCTGATGCTGAGATCTGCTTCCCAGGCAGAGGCCTGTGTCTCCACTTACCCTCAAAGGAGAATCTCCCTCCCTCCTTAGGGGTGGGGGAGAAGCCCCAAGAACACACTTTCCCTTCCAATATAATCCCTTATTCTGGTGCCTCTCACCCAATACTCCGGCAAAACCTAGCAGTGCCCCAGTGGTTCTTGCTAGCCTTGCCCAGTGAGGGATTTGGGCTCATGGAATAACACTCTTTTCTGGCTGGGCATGAAGCAAGAAGTTGAGCCTCATTCAGAGTGGCAGCAGGCCAGACCTTCCTGCCTGTTGGCTCTTCCTGTTTGCTCAGGCCAAGGCAGCACTGGGTTGACCCACACTGAGGGCTGCACCAGTGGGCAGAGGGCCAGGCCCAAGTTTGAGGTTTAGGAGTGGTGAGTCATGCTGGGGTCACGGCCTGGGCTGGGAGAGGCGCCACCACTCCAGCAGACTGCTCAGAACTCTGTCCTTCCGGCTTTCCTTTCAACAAATGTTTGCTGGGCACCCACTTGTATACCCAACTCACAGTCAGGTGCTTTCTATACATTGTTGAATTTCTTCTTTACCATGGCCTGTGAGGTTGGTCTTTATATTCCCATTTCACAGGTGTGGAAACTGAGGCTCAGAAAGGTGAAATTGTAGGTCCAAGTGCACACAGCCAACTGGAGACACAGCTGGATTCAAGCCCTTTTTGAATCTGTATGTCACTCTTCCCGCACGACCTGGATGTTTGGATACTCACAGGGCACAGGAGACCAAGGTGGCTTTAGAAGCAGAAGCAGGAGAGTAACAACAGCTAACATTTATAGAGGGGCTACTATGTGCCAGCCACTGTGCAAACTCCTCACAAGAATGGTCTCATTTCATCCTTGAAGGGACACTGAGAACTAAAGACTAGTATTTTCCTCATTTCACTTGTGCAGCATTGCATAGTATGGAAGGGGTGACTGGGCTGTGCAGTAGATCCAATATTTTGTCCCAAAGAGACCGTGGATTGTACGTTGGTTCCCCCAGGAATGAACCTGGAGACGATGTAGTTTAATTGGGAGGGGATCCCAGGAAGCACTGAGTTGGGGAAGTGGGTAGGTGGAGAAATAGGAAAGAGCAGGAAGCATGTAAAAGGTATGATGTGGAGCAGGTTGCTACTATGGGCAACGGGGACTTTATTCCTCCTGGGACCTTTGGGAAACAGCATGGGGCAGTGCTTCTCAAAGCTGAACATGCACTCGAAGCTCTCTGGGATCCTGTTAACATCAGACTCTGATCCAGAAGCTCAGGGTGGGGCCCAAGACTCCGCATTTCTAACAAACTCCTAGTGAAGTCAGTCCTGCTGGTCCCTGGACCACACTTTGAGTAGCAGGGCTGTAGCACGCATCTCAGAAGTATTTCGCCAGGAGGTGGAGGAGGCTGGGATCGTGAAACTCCAGCTTCCATCTATCCTTGGCTGAAGGCTGCCGGGAGTGGGGCTCCTCTGCTCTCCCGGCCTGCCTGACCCACCTGGGAAAGGCCTTTAGGTAACCTGCTGTGTGGTGGGCAGTCCTTTGGCAGGTATTGCAATGTGAACGCCAGGGGGCCTGGGAGGGCCCTGACAGCTTCGACTCCACCGTGGGATTGCCCTTCCTGGGCGCACTGGCCTTCCAGCTCACAGGATCCCCGCCCGCCCCTCGGTAGGAGGGAAGCCTAGGTGTGCATGTGCTGAGAGCAGCTGAGCCTGTGAGGAAGAGCCGCTGCTCAGCAGGGGTCCCAGGAAATACCCACAAAAAACCCTCTGCGCTGCTCCTAGAGCTAGTCTGGACTTTCGAATGCCTGAGTGGGGTTCCTCCCCACTCCTACAACCACTCTTGAACACAGAAGTTGGAGGAGGCAGCTTTAAAAACCCTCCAGGCATCAGTGGGGGTCTTGGCAGGGACTCAGCCAGAATCGCCGGATAATAGTCCTGTGGGCTTTGTGTTCATCCTGGGCCTGGCCTGGTGGGATCCAGGGAATGCGCCAAAGAGGCTCCTCCCCACGGCGTGGGACTCCTGAGGAGGATGGCAAAACATATTCCTGGCTTGAGACCTGCCCATTGGTCAGGGCGCAGTCCTGGTCCCTTGGCAGACATCAAGCATCTCCCAGGCCCAGGGAGTGATGGCATGAAGTCTCCACAAATGAAGGGGCTTGGGCAGCAGAACAGAGGCTGCCTCAGCCAGCCCTGGGCAGTAGGTGGGGCAGGGCTAAGCGTGCAGGTGAGAGAGAGCCTGGCACCTGCGTGGAGAGCCACCCAGGGACAGGCCAGGAGGCAGGGATGACAGCTGGGGTGGAGCCTCCCTCACTGCCTCCTGGCCCTTAAAAGATGACTCAGCGGCTTTTCTTTAGCTGTGCCCCCAAACACCTGGGTTCAAGTCTTAGCTCTGTCACTTAATAGCTGCGAAGCCTCAGGCAAATTACTTCACCTGTTACATCTCAACGTCATCACCTGTAAAATGGGAATAGTCATCCTCCCATCACAGGTCATGAATGCGACAACACTGGCAAAGCACTTCATGCAGGCTGCGCTTTGTGGTAAATGCTCAACAAGTGGGCGTTATCATGGAATAATAGGATATTCTTTTTCTTTCCATTGTATTTACTTTTCCACTCAGGGGACAGGGCTCTTTAGTAAAGTGGATAAAGTGCCAGACTGCTAGCTTACTAAGGCATAGGAGCTCTGCTCTGAGAAGAGGTCAATATTAACAGAAGAATGATGTGTTTGTCATGTAAACGCGCTACCGGGAAGAAGCTAGGACACCTAATAAAGCCAGAGTAGGATGTGGGAATTCTGGAATGGAGCCTGTGTCCTGGGGCTCAGCTTTTAAGCAGGGAAAGAGAAGAGTAAGAAGAGACCACAGAGAACGGGGCGGGGGGT
>NW_012101410.1:3707769-3708689 GCF_000951045.1 Mandrillus leucophaeus
TGTGTGACCAGCAAGGTGAGTTGACAGCAAAGGTAAACAGTGTTTAGCACTCTCCTGGCTCTGTGCACATAGGTGCCCTGGATCAGGAGCCAAGCCACTGGGGTTCAAACCCTGGTTCCTCCCTTAACATCTGTGTTTTCTTGAGCAAATTACTGAGACTCTCTGAGCCCCAGTCTCCTCATCTGTAACACGAGAATAATAAAATTAGCTGCCTCTCAAGTTTGAAGAGAGACGACACACGTTCATATCTGTAAAGTGCTTGCCACAAGCTCTGGCATTCAGCCAATGCTCAATATATGAGGGGACTTCAAAAAGTCTGTGGGAAAAATGGAGTTAAAAAATAAAAATTTAAAATACAAATTTTATTTTTCAACATGAGCTCCATCAAGCTCAAGACACTTTTGTAAATGATGACACCAGCCATTTAGTAGATCCCTAAAAACAGAGGGTCTTGGGAACCTAACTATGTCAGTGCAGTCTTTTTTACATTATTACCTGAAGAAAAATGAGTGCCCTTTACAGACTTTACAAGATTAGGAAACAAAACAATATCAGGAGGGGCCAAATCAGGACTGTAAGGTGGATGCTTAGTTATTTCCCATTGAAACTCCCACAAAATCGTCATTGTCTGATGAGAAGAAGCAGCAGGAACATTGTGGTGGAGAAGGACTCTGATGAAGCTTTCCCAGGCGTTTTTCTGACAAAGCTTTGGGTAACTTCCTCAGAAAGCTCTCATATTAAGCAGATGTTATCATTCTTCAGCCCTCCAGAAAGTCAACCAGCAAAATGCCTCATGCATCCCAGGAAACTGTCACCAGGACTTCTGCTCTTGACTAGTCTGCTTTTGCCTTGGCTGGACCACTTCCCCCTTTTGGTAGCCATTGCTTTGGTTGTGCTTTGTCTTTAGGATGGTACCAGTA
>NW_012101410.1:3709500-3740689 GCF_000951045.1 Mandrillus leucophaeus
ACACCCGGCTAATTTTTTGTATTTTTAGTAGAGACAGGGTTTCACCGTGTTAGCCAGGATGGTCTCAATCTCCTGACCTTGTGATCCGCCTGCCTCGGCCTCCCAAAGTGCTGGGATTATAGGCGTGAGCCACCGCGCCCAGGTGATTTATTTATTTTTAATCAGAAATTGATGTGGATGGTCTGCCGCTGCAGGCACCATCTTCAACATCCTCTTGTCCATTTTTAAAACAGATTATTCATTTGTAAACTGCTGATTTCTTTGGGGCATTGTCCGCATAAACTTTATTTAAGGCATCAATGAATTCACCCAAGTTTTACCATAAATTTGATGTTTGTTCTTGCTTCAATGTTGGCAGAATTCATGTTGCTGTGAAACGGGCTGTTTTCAAACTGATGTCTTATTCTTCTAAGTGCCTCAAACTAGATCCTTTTCAGACATGTTATAACAAGTCAGTAAGAATTTATTTTGGTGCAAAAAGTTTTTGAAATCCACGCATAGTTTTTTCATAATAAGCATTTTCCATGAGCTTCTCGAAGACCCTTGTAGGTATACTCTGTGACTGATTTTTCTTGACAGCCTTTGAGACCTTGGATGATCTCTGTTCCTCTTGTGCCTCAAATCTTTCATCTGCCACAAATGCCCCCTATCCAGGTGAGGGAGAGTTCAGCAAACAAGAAATATCATTGCTTACCATCTTTTACTCCAGGACCTGTGATTTCCTTGTCCCTGTGTTTGTAAAAAGGGGGCTCCTACCAAAGGCAGGAACACTAGGTGCAGAATGGAGAGTCCAGCAGATGGAGTTGGGCCCCTCAATAACCCCCTTTCTCTGCTCCCACTGGAGGAATTCCACAGCAACAGGAGGGAGACTCGGTCACCCTGTGACCCCACTCCACATAGGAACCCATGAATAGTCCCAGATGGGAGCAACACATGATGTTAATCAAGAAGCTGGGAGTGAAACTGAGTTATCTGCAAAGCGCCTGGAGTAGTCCCGTATTGACTACAGATGCAGAAAGGAGTGGTGTAAGATGACTAGCTTGGGTTCCTGCAGAACTGTCTGCTTCCCCATGTAGCAGAGACGTGAAACAATTGTGGAGAAGATGCAGGCTAACGTGCTCCTGTACCCACTCTCAGCTCTTAATCAGTTAAGGGGAATGTCTCTGCCTTTTTAAATTTATCCCACCTTCCCCCACATGCCTGAAACACATGTCAGGTGGCCGGGGATTGTACGTATTTTGAGTTTGTCTGTTCGTTTGTTTGTTAAAGACAAGGCTTCTGTTATAATTATCCCTCCCTCCCATCTCCCAAAACGTTCTTGCTTTGGGTCTTTTATGTTCATTTCAATATGTTGATTCAGACCTTGCTTGCTTTCAAAAGAGAGGTGAGGTATCTCACTGTCGCACCAACATTGATGAAGCGAAAGAGAAGAACAAAATGTAAAGAAAGGAAAGGAGGAAAAAAGCTCCCAAGAACTCTTGGCTGAGAAACGTGATAGTAGTGACATACCCCAAACTTCCTAGCATTGTGAGACAACTGGGAAGCCTGATATTCCACCTCTCTGTCAATGTAGACCAAAACCCAAACTGATTGTTGGCTCTGAGCTTTGAGAAGATTGTGTCACGTGTCACGGGGACTTTGGCTCAGGGTCCTTGAGTGACATCATAAACAATATCCTCAAATGTACTTATCAAATGCAGAAGGGCTTTTTTATTGACTATTTCTTATGTCAATTCTCAAAAGAAGCCAACTGCGTACTAAAGCAGGTTTCCTTAAGGGAATTTAGGAGTCTACCTTATAATAAATAAAGCCAAAAATTAAATACACGTTATATAAAAAGTCTGTTCATAATATAATATTGTGATTAGTACTTATGGATGATAGCAGGTTACCCCAAAACTTTAAGATAAAGTTTCTTTTCAGGAGTAAAATTAGGAAGAGTTTGCCCGTAACGGCAGCAAGATTAGCCACCCATTAGCCTGAGTTGACACCCATAAGACAGTCCAAGAGTTACCGGTGGTTGAATTAGTTTGCTAGAGCTTTTATAAGTAAGTACCACGAAAGGAGTGGCTTAAACAATGGAAAACTATTGTCTCGCAGTTCTGGAGGTCAGAGGTCCAAGGTCAAGGTGACTGCAGGGCCATGCTCACTCTGACGGGGTTATGGAAGGATCTATTCCAGGCCTCTCCCCCAGTTTCTGGTAGTTCCTTAGCTTCTGGCAACATAACTCCAAGCTCCACATGGTATCCTCCCTGTGAGTCTGTGTCCAAATATCTCCTTTTAATAAAGACACCAGTCATATTGGATGAGGGCCCAAACTACTCCAGTATGACCTCATCTTAACTAATTGCATCTGCAACAATCGTATTCCCAAATAAGGTCGCATTCGGAGGCACTGGGGGCTAGGATTTTAACATATAAATTTTTTGGAAAAGGGACACAATTCAATCCGAAACAGTGGCCAAAGATATGGGTGAAGCTGAAAATGAAGTCATAGGGACCAGGCAGTACTCGGGTGGGGGAAAAATTGACATGTTACTGAGCCAAAACCCAAGCACATGTCTTGTGTCCAGGCTGAAGGAAAACCTTATAATCAGAACAGCAAGCGTGCCCCTGCCAAGAGGGAGTCCACACACCAGGGGAATCCGGACACTCTGTCCTCCGGGGTACTCAGCTGCCAGGCAGGGAGCTTCCATGGCTTTGATACAATCTCTCTGGACATCTTTTGGTTTCTAATTTTGAACTCACCAAACTCATTAATTCACCTTCTCAAGGACCCTAATGCTGAGAACCACCATGTTGCACATTTCACATCATAGTATTCCTACTGCTGTTAGAATAAAATCCGAACCCCTTCTCATGGAGTCTGGAAGGTCCTACATAACCTACTCTCCAATTTCATCTCCTAGGACTTTTTCCCTTCTCTTCTGAGCTCCAATCCCATTATTCTTCCTCTAAGTTAATTCTTACCTTAAAGCCTTTGCACTTGCTAAGTCCTGTGTCCAGAATTCTCCACCCCTAGATAGTCATAAAGCTGACACTTTTTGTTTCTAATTTTGAACTCACTAAACTCATTAATTCACCTGCTCGGTGACCCTAATACTGAGAACCACCGTGTTGCACATGACACATCACAATAGGTTCAGTATAGATGCTGTCCCTGGCATTGCACAATGTACACCCTGCATGACCTACAATGTGGACCTAGGGTCAGAGTTCCTTGGACTGCATAAGGAGCACATTATTCCTGAAAAGGATTCTCCTGTTTTAAATGAACCCTTTGGCAATCTGGTTTATTCATCAGTCTTTTATGCCTTTGGTTAATGGTAATCTGCTCTGCCTCACTCAACCTTTGAGAGGAACTGCCAAATCTAGAGACCAGTTCCTTGGAGACACTAATTCAGAGAATAGATGGGAAAAAGCAAGGAGGAGAGGAAGACTCTAGAAAGGGGATACAGCAGTGGAACTGGTGGAACAGGTGGAGAGGAGAGAAATGTGGCATGAGCTGGAGGTAGAGAGATTGTTTGCATGTACTTGGCAGCGGGGGCAGGGAGTAGCACATTAAAGGCTTCAAAACAGCACTGGGTGCCAGAAAATTGGAAGAGGAAAGGTGATATAAGAAGCTTTCATGGTGCTTCGGTCTTTGTTTATTATTTTAAAAGAGATACAAGTTAAGGATTGGAATTCCTGGGTGTTGCTCACTTTTTGTTATTGAATTACTTTTGGCTATTTGATGAAACTCCTTTGACAGTGATTTCATATACCACAGGGTAGCCAAGAAAAGAGGCACATAGGCAATTTTAAATTTTCTAGCAGCCATTTTTTTTAAGTCAAAAAGAAACAGGTACAATTAATTTATTTAAATGATATCTTTTATTTAACATAACAGATCCAAAATGTTATTTCAATATATCATCACTATTTTTAAAAGGTATAAATGAATATTTTACATTCGCTTTTTCACAGTAAGTCTTTGAAATCCAGTATCAATTTCATACTTAGAGCACATCTCAATTTGGACTCCACATTTTAACTGCTGTATAGGAGCCACATGTGGCTAGTGGCTATTATGTTGATCAGCATCATCACAGATACAGGGGCTGGGCTATGCAGTTCTGGGATTCTGAAGGGTGAAATAATAATAGCCATAATAATAACAACAGGCATTTACTGAGTCTCTTAGATATGCCAAATGTTATATTACTTCCCTTTCTCATGCATCCTTTCATGTAATCCTCTTAACCCACATTTGGGCACTATTATCATCCCATTCTACGGATGCAGAAACAGAGCCTCAGAGAGGGTGAGTGCTTTGCCTAAGGTCACACAGCTGGTAAGCAGCAAAGCTGGGACTAGAAAACCAGTCTGTCTGTCACTAACCACTGCCTCGATAACTTAGGTCAGTAAAGGAGCCAGCCAGCAGCCAGACTTTTCTCAGCCCCTTCCTTAGAGTCCAGGCACAAGGGGTGACTGTTTTCTGATTAGCCAAGCTGCCATGTTGCCTAACAAACAGACTGGAAAGAACATTAATTGTACAGCTCAGCATATTGTGTGATTGACTGAGAAAAGAACAGCAACAAGATGCTCTGCCTCTCATCAACTGTAGGAAGCTGCAAATTCAAGGCCGGTGACCAGGTTCACAAAATGCAATTGTTCTCAACGACACTTAACAAAGAGCCAGGGAGAGAATCGATTTTCATTAAAAGCTGGCCAAGGACATCGATCGTCTCCCCAGTGATGATCTGAGAATTTTGACTTAGCCATGCCAAGAGCGTTGGTGCAGAGACGTTTTGATGTGATTTCTCATGTGGAAATAGGCTCCAGCCTGGCGAGTCACCACAAAACAAGCACGAAGCTAAGGACGGGGCAGCCAGAGCTCAGCCCATGCCTCTCCCGCTCCACCTCCATGACCTGTAGACAGAAAGCAAAGGAGGAGGACCGGCTGGACTGGGAGATGATAGACCCTGTGGGGCCTGTTCCTTCCTCTCTGTTCCTCTTTATCCAGATACTTTAGGATCCTTTGGAACTGTGACATTTCTGGGCCTCACATTCAGGGGAAGGAGGATGATTCCTTCAGCCTGGTGGCCAGAGAGGAACTGGACATGGTTACGGCCTAGACAAGACAAGCCAAAGCATCCATCAATTTATCCCTGTGATCCCAAGATGGGCAGTGAGCAATGCCTCATGCCCCTGGAGCTCTCCTAGGTGGGAGGGAATATCGTGCTGTCAAATGCTCCTGAATGCATTTCCAACTCCTGCTCCGTCCTGCATCTTGCTGTGGTTGGGGAAGAGGGTGCAATGCTCTCATTTATAGTATGCAGGCTAGGATCTGAGCAGTAACTCTTGTTCATCCATCTGTCTATCCAAAAAATGCTAGCTGAGTGACTGCTGCAGCCAGATGCTAAGGCAGGTCCTGGGAATAAACAGATGTACAGGGCAAAAAGCTTGCCCTTTAGGAAAACATGACAGGGACTGGGAAATCAATAGCCACAGAGAAACATAGCGAGTGCTAGAATAAAAGCATGTTAACCACAAGGTACCTTGGTAGCAGGGAGTGGAGAAGTTGAACACAGAGGGAAGACATGAAGACATTCCAGAAAGGCAGAGAGGGTGGTCCATGCAAAACAACAGAAGGCACTAGGAACATCCTAGGAACTGCAGCTTACCAAGCAGCTGAGGTTCAGAGTGGGCCTGGGAGGGGAAGGGAGATCAGGCTGGAGGGCTGGCTGGTAGCTTAGCCAGAGCACAGGGCACAGCATAGGACTTTAGGCAGGGGCACGGTGTCAGATGGGTGATTGGACACTCACCCTGGCTGTAGTGGGTTGTGGGGGAATGGATAAAAGAGGGGCAGGACCAGTGTGCTGGCTTGGGGGTTCCTGGTGCCCTCAGTTTCCTTCCTTGGTCTTCATCTGCTCAGGTAGGCTTAGCTCTGCATGTGTATGAGTCCATTCTCACACTGCTATAAAGAAATACCTAAGACTGGGTAATTTATAAAGAAAAGATGTTTAATTGGCTCATGATTCCTCAGGCTGTACAGGGAGCATGATGCTGGCATCTACTCAGCTTCTGGGGAGGCCTCAGGAAACTTACAGTTATGGCAGAAGGCAAAGGGGGAGCAGGCACTTCACACAGCTGGAACAAGAGGAACAGAGAGAGAGGGAAGGTGCCAAACACTTTTAAACAACCAGATGTTATGAGAACTCACCATTGTGATGCCATTACCTTTAATGGCAAAAACCGCAATTACTTTTGCACCAACCTATACTCGGTGTGATGGTTAATCTCCTGTGCAACTTGACTGGGCTAAGGGATGCCCAGATAGCTGGTAAAACACTATTTCTGTGAGACCATAGCTGGATGAGATTAGCATTTGAATCAGTAAATTAAATAAAGAAGATCCACACTCACCAATGTAGGCAGGCGTCATCCAATCTGATGACAGCACGAACAGAACAAAAAGGAAGCGCAAATTTTCCATCTCCCTTCTTGAGCTGGGACATCTGTCTTCTTCTGGTTTTCAGGCTTTCAGACTCAGACTGAATTACACCACCAGCTTTCCTGGGTCTCTGGCTTGCAAACAGCATATTATGGGACTTCTAGGTTTCCATAATTGTGTAGGTCAAGTATCACAATAAATCTCTGCTTGTGTATCTAGACATCTATCACCTATCTATCTATCTATCTATCTATCTATCTATCTATCTATCTATCTATCTATATCTATCTATCGATCATCTATATCTATCTATCTATCTATCAATCATCTATCTATTTGTTATTGGTTCTCTTTCTCTGGAGATCACTGATAATGTATGTAGAGCGTCTCCTTTTCCCTGGTGAGGCCTGACTTGTACAAATGGAGAAAGGGGAAGCAATTAATGCAAGTTTTCTAACTGTAAAAATCCAACAGAGCAATGATATAGGTTCTCACAGAGGTTACTACTGCAGTGAGGATGGAACTTAGAGATGCTTAAGAGGTGGAATTGATAGGACTTGATGACAAAATTTGGTAAGAAAGGGCTAATTTTTTTGAATTTTTTGTAGAGACAGGGTTCTGCCATATTGCCCAGGCTGGAGCAAATTTCTTGTGGAAAAGAGACAGCGCTATACCACTTGCTGGCTCTGAATCAAATAAAAATTTGGTGAAATGGATGTATCATTGCCAACTATCTGTTTAGCCAACTGAGGACGTGAAAAAGAAACACACACCTTAAATTAAAAACACCTTAAGTATCCAAGTGGGAGGCACCGTACGGGGGTTCAGCATAAAATACCTTCTGATGCCTGCCCCTAAGCAGTTCACCTCCATCAAGAGAGCCAACATGTGGATTTAGAATCCTAACAGCCTGTGATGACAGCTACCAATAGAGACAGGACTTTGGTGGTCTGGAACTTGGTGAGAGAACGATATGACTTGGGCCTTGAAGGACTGACAGAGACTTTTCAGGAGGAGAGAGGTAGGGAGTGAATAGAGCATTCCTGGAGAGAGAAAAAATGTGAAGAGGCCCCGAGCCACAAAAACCTGAAGAGTTTGGTGACTGGAGTCATTGAGGATGACCGCAGTTCAGGTGGATCTGAGAAATGACAGAATGAGAGGTGATTTGCAAAGAGAATTCTCATGGTACTGCAGAGGAACGTGTGGTCAGTAGAGACCAGCAGCTGTGGTCATCATGTGGGCAAGAGGAAATGGGACTTGACCAGGATGGCGGCCAAAGGAGTGGAGGACAAAGGATGATTGAAGGTGAGTTTAAAGTACAACTGGCCAGACTGGGTGTTGGGTTCCATGGAGGAGCTGACAGAGCCGGAGGGACTCAGGATGATTTGAGGCTTCTTAGAAGGGTTGATTTGGGATGGACAGGTTGGCTTTTTGACAGCACCTCGTAAACATGAAAGACGAATGTTATATACAGTGTGTTTATGTTATCATTAAGTTACAAGTCATTAGAGAAGAGAACTTCTGCCTTTGCAACGTACAAAAATTAACTCGGGTGTGAAATATATATCCCTCCTTCTGAATTTTCTTAGTTGCCAGTTGACATTTTCATTCCCAAGGGGATTAGTTACTGCCAGTAAAGGTGGAAAAATATAGAGTTGTTTCCCTCCTACTGGGTCTGATGAGTTAGATGAAATTTTTAGTCTAAGAGAAATGGTCTAGGCTGGGCATGGTGGCTTTTGCCTGTAATTCCAGAAACCTGGGAGGCTGAGGTGGGAGGATCACTTGAGGCCAGGAGTTCAAGACCAGCCTGGGTAACACTGTAAAATCCCATCTCTCCAAAAAAAAAAAAAAAAAAAGTCAGGTGTGGTGGCACACACCTGTATTTCCAGCTACCTGGGGATCTGAGGTGGGAAAATTGTCTATGTCCAGGAGGTCAAGGCTGTAGTGAGCTACAATCAGGCACTGCAGCACTCCAGCCAAGTGACAGAGCAAGACCCTGTTTCAAAAACAAACAAAAAACAAAACAAAACAAAACAAAAAAGAAACAGAAAGGAAAACAAGAGAAATGGCCTAGTAGAAAGCATTAAGCACCAAAAGGCATGCTTTTTGTATCATACAACAAGACTCCTGTGAATTAGCGTGCATGAACACTTTCCCTCTTAGAGCAGAATTTGCTGCCATGGACCACATTCAGGCAGAAGGCTGGGCGTGATGAGTCCTTGCAGGTCTATGCAGCATGTTCAGTGAATAAGAGTTTTGGAGGAAAGGCTAGCCTGATAATCAACAGAAGGCTTCATGCAGCTCTCTGCACACCCTTGTTTGGCCATGATAGTGGCAGGAGGGTTATTAAGATAAAGTAAGAGCATCCTCTACCATTCAGGTTTTCCAATCTTTTGCTCTTAGAGCAATTTTGAGAAATGAGTGATAAAAGTGAGGTGGCGGGGAGAAAAAGCAGGGAGCGGGGCAGGGGTGGGAGACAAATGTTTGTTTATAAGCCAAGAACATCAAGCATCGTGCAGAAGAAATGTCCCAGATTCGTTTTGTCACAGAGCTGGTGCCAGGCAGCAAGGATTAGTTCATTAAGAAATAATCCACCCATTGGAGGGATGGCTATGTCTGCAGATAGTGGACAGGCTCTTATCCAATGTCTCATCAGCTAACAGGTGAGAAGAGGGGAGACTGGCAGGAGAATAAGACAAAGGCTGGATTCATCTTTCAACCAAGACACTTATGTCTAGAAAAGACCAACAACTACTTAAAAAGTTTGGGGAAGGATATACCAGCTGCCAGTGAGATGCCCATTAATCAGCACAGCTGGATTTTTGGACATGATCATGCTTGAAGGTAAGAGCCAAATTTTTTATCTGTGTCTCCAGCACCTAACGAATTGTCACATAGCAGTTGCTGAAAAGCAAGTGTGAATTGACTATGACAATGAAGGAGAGAATCCATTTAAAAACTTTTCAGGCCAGGTGAGGTGGCTCACGCCTGTAATCCCAGCACTTTGGGAGGCGGAGGCGGGTGGATCATGAGATCAGGAGTTCGAGACCAGCCTGACCAACATGGTGAAACCCCGTCTCTACTAAAAATACAAAATTAGCTGGGTGTGCTGGAGTGCGCCTGTAATCTCAGCTACTCAGGAGGCTGAGGCAGGAGAACTGCTTGAACCCAGGAGGCAGAGGTTGCAGTGAGCCGAGATCACGCCAGTGCACACCAGCCTGGGTGACAGACGGAGAATCTGTCTCAAAACAAAACAACAACAAAAAACAAAAAACAAAAACAAACAAAAAAAAGACTTTCCTTTCTAAACTATTTCTTTAATTTATTTATTCTTTCATGTTTTTGGACAGCCTTTTTAGTCTACTGAAGTTCTGGATGCTTAAATATATATGCCATGTTGGGTAAAGGGGCAACTATTTAAAATTAAGTAGGTGCCAGAAGTTACCAAACTCCTGATCATCTTTTTAAAGGAAGCTAATTATATAAATTCATTTGACTATACTTAAAGGCTAAGTACATGCTAGATAGGTCAGTCCCCTAAACAGGCATGTACATAAACTGAAGAAATACTACTAGGCATTATACCGAAACTTCCAGGTTGCAAACAGAAGACAATATCTGCACACTACAGATCCATGTATTAGTTTGTTCTCACACTGCTATAAAGAACTACCTAGACTGGGTAATTTATGTAGAAAAGAGGTTTGACTTAAAGTTCCTCAGGCTGCATAGGAAGCATGGCTGGGAGACCTCAGGAAACTTACAATCATGGCAGAAGGGCAAAGGGGAAGCAAGCATATCTTCACATGGCAGCAGGAGAGAGAGATAGAGAGCAAAGGGGGAAGTGCCACACATTTTTAAGCCATCAGATCTCATGAAAATGCACTTACTATCATGAGAACAGCAAGGAGGAAATCTGTCTCCATTATTCATTCACCTCCCACCAGGTCCCTCCTGCAACACTGGGAATTACAATTTAACATGAGATTTGGGTGGAGACCCAGAGCCAAACCATATCAATCCAGAGCCTCAATGTCACCCTCTGGGTGAGAATCTTGGGTGGATTATTAATAGTTTGTAAGCTCTTGGCAAGAAGCCAGCTTGGGCTAAGACAGGGTAAAGGAATGAATGAATTGTGGTTTCTTTTCATGTACAGGGTATGTTCCTCAAGACTTCATATAATAACTGCATAAATCAAGGCTAATTCCCCCATAGGAATAAATTAGAATTTACATTATTTCAATTTTTATACAAAAGTGAAATTTTATTCCTTTTCATTGCTTTATTTCACATTTACATACTTTATATTAGCATACAGTATGACTTTATTTCCTTTCTTTTAAAGGAAGACTACAGACTTATACCTGGAGAATGAGGATGTACTTGATAAACTTTTGATTAGATGGAGACATGTAGGTTGCATCTTCAGAAAGTCTGGTGCCTGCATAACTAGTTGAATGATGAATGACTGACAATGAAAGGTGCTGATTGATATGAAAGTTGACCTACAAGGAGGGCTGTAGACCCATGCCACATGGCTCTAGCTTTGTCCTAATCAATATACAAAAGACATTTTCAAATTTGTGATCATAAGATATCTGGAAGGAAAGCAAATATTTTTGATGACAAAATCTGAATCCTCTCACCCCCAGCCCACTGCCAATCTGAACTGACTTAAGACTGGACAAAATCCAAGGAGATTTGACAGAGTATGGGTGATTCAAAATGAATATCTGGAGAAGAACATCAATAGCCAGGACTTAGTTGTTTTAGCTAATAGCAACTTCAATGTGAATCAGTGGTTTGATTATATTAACAGAAACAGAGGATCTAGAATGAGGTGGGGAGAGTTTCTCATCATTGAACTGTATCTGAAATTCTGTCACCAGTTCTCGGTTCTGACCACAAACGGGAACATGTTCAGAAAAAAGAAACAGGAGACAGAACTTGGAATGTTTATTCTGAAAAAGACTTAGAAGTTGTTGTTTTCAACATTATTGTTGCCATGTGCAAGATGATTTAAGATTACATGTTTGTAGCCTTTTAGGATAGTCTAAGCACCTTTAGGTAAAAGTCTTAGGGAGCAGGATTTTGTCTTAATATAGGAACAGCTAGAAGTGTCTGAATATGGTAAAACCTCTGCAGGCAGGTGATGTGTTTGGGCATCTTGACACCATTTAATGGTGAATTGGGGACATTGTAGCAAGGAGTCTATAAATATGAATTCTCTCTTTTAAACTCTTAGAGAGTCAGTTACAGATGATTCCACCAAGATTAATAATAAATGGTCAGCAAACATATAAAAAGTAATGTAACTTTGCTAGAAATTAAATTAAAATTAAAATGGCAACAAAGTACTATTTTTGTCTGCTAGCAAAAATTAATGAGTAAAATCATATCTAATACTGGTGAGCGTGTCATGAAACCAGGGTTTTCATTCATTGCTGTTGGCATTGGTGCCTCTTAGAAAGTGTGTATAAATATCTACCTCATTGATAACACTTTTGTTTGAATAGTCCAACAGGCAATCTACAAGTTTACAAGTGGAAAGAATGTAAATGCCACATACCTGAAGATGTTCACTGCAGTATTACTTATAATAGAGAAATTGAAAGCAATATGAACATTGAAGAGTAAGGTAACAGTTGAAGATGGCAGGACACCCACTCAACAGGATGTTATGTATTACTTCAAAAGATAATCATTTTTCACTATAGCCATATGGAAAATGCACAGGATATGTTAAGTGTGTATGTGTGGTGAATTGCCAGCTATGAAATCCTACAGAGCCGATGATTTTAATTACATACCAAATAAATGGATACAATAGATAAGACAGAAAAGTTCTTCTCTTGAAGTCCAGCTCCACAACTAGCTACGTCTATTATCCTGGGCAAAATTTTTCCTGTGTCTCAGCTGCCTGGTCCATAAAATGGGGAGTTTGGACCAATGGTCTCTAATATTCCTTCCTGTTTTATAATGTGAATAGACTGGACTCATTTAATGAAGAGACTGTGTCCTGGGGGGAGTTAGAAATCAGCCACTATCTTGGTTTTCAGACTTTCCCCACCAGACATAATATGCACTTCGTCCATATTCTATCTTTTTAGAAGTCCGTTTGAAATGTGTAGCAGGTGAGAAAAAGTAGAATTCCTGACTCGCTCAAGTAAGTTGCCGTATTTGAAGGAGATTTAGCCACATATACTCCAAATTACTTTATCATGGAGTAACATAAAACGATTCTCATAAAACAGTTACTGAGTCCAAAAATGCCCAAGAATGATTTAAAATTACAGTACGACTGCTATGAGCATTACTTAGACACACTGCTCTAGAAAGGTCTGTTCACACAAAACAAACGGTCAATTTTTTAAAAGACTTGAGTACAAGGGAATAAACGTATTTATTAAACATTATTAAATGTTTATTATCTTGTACTTGAGTCTTTTAAAAAATTGTCCATACCCAGCTCACAACCCTGGTTTTGTATCAATGAAAAAAAAAAAAAAGGGCAGAACACACTTCTGCTGTGCATATGTAGGGCCATTTAATTTGGTGATCTGGAAGTAGGGTAACCAGAACATGAGTTTTTAGCTCATAAACAAAAACCTCCTAGTCATATCAGACTCCTGAAAATGCCCTCATCTGTTCATAACTTTCTAGAAGGATGGTGACTTCTTAGTTCATACTTTCATCAGGCAGGGCAGTCAAAAGGTAAGGAGAAACTGCTTAGGGTCTGCAGTGTCCCTCACTGGCACCCATCCAGACTGAGCTTCAAGCCCAGAAGAGCCTTAACAGTCTCTGGCACCATGGGGAGAAGCTCCCTGCTCTGATAATCCATAGGACTTTGAAGACGGTGTTGCCTGATCAGAATTCTGCAGGTGTGATCATTTTGACAGGGCCCCCTCTGGTATTCTGATCATCCACGTGAGGTCTCTCCTCCAGTCCCCTTGAGAGTCACTTATTGAAAAAGGTTGCTGTAGGTGTTTTAAGGTGGCCCCACCTTATGTTTGGCCTCAAGAACTACCCAGTTTGGATTGATTCATCACATTCAGCTCCCAATGACTTTAGCTCTTCCTCCCAATCAAGTCTCCTCGAATATTGATTTGTACCCTGGAGGACACATCATAGCTTTGAAAGTGATTCCAACAGTGGGATCAGATATGGCAGCAACAAGGGCCAAACCCACAGGATATAGAGGTGACCACCTTGAGATGTGTAATGGGGAGGAATTTATCCCAGTAGACTTACCAGGACAGATGGGCCTATGACCTTAGAGTGACACCATGACCGCAGGACAGGAGACACAGCCCAAGCATCTTGGAGGACAAAGACACCAGTGGATGTGGGGGCCCAGCAGAGGGGTGGTAGCCAAGGCCAGTTCTACACTAAGGTTACTGTTGGTGAGACCTACAGGCAGGGCAACTGAAAACAAAACCATCACAAAAGGAACCAGAGAGATGCATGAGAACATGTCTTTCTACTCGTCCACCAGGGTGACTGGTGCTTTGTGATCTATTCCTTGTTCCCACTCCCCTTTCTCCCATCAGCTCCTTGTTGGTTCCTGGGGGATGTGTGTGTGCGAGGGTCTGGGGTGGGCACTTCAGTGATGATGTAATAAATCCTGGCAGATGAAGGTCTTGGGGCTAGAAATGTCATCACAAGAAACCCTCAGGATCTGGGATAGGCTGGCAGGCTCCATCCAGTCCTAAAGTACAATTTCAGTTTATTGTTTGATAACTTCCCAACAAAAGGGAAGCTCCGTCTAAACCACAAGTCTTAAGACTCATGATGGGAGGCTGGCCATCCACCAGCTGTCTACACCAGAGCTGGAATTCTCTTGAGATCCTGGGTAAGCCCAGCTTCCGAAAGCGCATTTGTGTTTGCAGAGCAGTGTGTGATTTCCACCCGAATCTACGCATGTGTGAGGATGGGCACAATAAATGCAGCTGAGAACCCTGAAACCAGACAGTAAAAACTGCACACGCACCTGACTGCAGGTAAGAAACAGAAATGATGTTGCGGCCCAGCATCTGCACAGGGAGACGCGGCACACATAACACTACGTGGTGTTTTTCTTCAATTGATGCAACTCAGTAATTTTTATTGCAACTGGAAGACAATACATCACAGAAACTTTATGGTAGGTCTGGGGAAAAGTGTTATTTACAATAAATGATGAAATAGTTTGTCTTTGGCAATATGATTACATATGAAGAATGCAAAATGCAGGTATGGATGCCTTCCAAGCAACACCATCAAGTCCCTAGAGTTCGGCTGATCGCGCCTGCCTCCACATTGTTTCCTTAGGTTCACACGAACATAACAGAACATCACGTTCTTTCTCCTTTATGGTTCTCCCTTTCTATTCATGATATTGGCAGTTTCATACAGAAAATACAGAAAAAAAAATTGGCTTTTGAAAAATTATTACTCTTGTAAATTAATTTGGCCGTGTACGTCTATTGGCCAGCCAAGGTCAGACGACCCTAAGCATCAATAGTAAACCTCTTGGTCTTCTGATTGCTTTATCACTTTTTTTTTTTCTGTAAAACAAAACAAAACTCAGAAATGTTACAGAATCAGAGTATTAAAAAATGTACAAGTGTATATGCTTCCCAGACACACATGGATACATTTTTCCTCCACATTTTCACCATGGCAGTATTAAGTAGTGAGTGTGAATGACACAGCATGAAACTGGTTACTGAATCAGCTATGAGCTCAGATGGCCTCAACATACATACTCAAGAAATGTTGCATGTTTAAATAACTGAGAGTGTGCTAAATCTCATCTAAAAAAAAGGAGGAGAGGGGCTGGGGAACTCAGGCCACAGTCATGAAAGGATGAATACAATTTCTAGGTTTAATAGGTTCACCATATCGAAGTCTTTGAGAATCCAATATGGAATATCAATTATTTTGCAAAAGGTAGAGAAGGCAGTTCTCAACTTTTGCAAATGAAATACAGTGGAAAAACACTGTTGTATGTATTCCAAATAAATAGTCTTGATTTCAATGCTAACAAAACAACAGGAAGGGTACTCGTGAGCATCTCACGGTTAAGTCAGAAATGATGGTTCCCACAGGTCTGATTTCAGAAGTACAACAGCAAGATGCAGCACCATAGACACATCGGTTTCGGCTGTTAAAAGATGGATCGTTTTAAAAACTGTGTTTTCCTTCCTTAATTTTTGGTCAGTGAAGCTAGCACTTGTTTGCTGAACTGTGGAAGAACTGCAAGGTCACACACAATATTCATGATAAAGCAGCCGAGCTGACGAGTCTGTGCTTAATTCAAGAATAACCAGTAGGAGAGAGGGAAAACACAAGGAGTTAACCACCATCGCCGGTGCTCTCTCAAAGGAAGAGGGGTTAACAGATGCATTCACAAAGGTAGGCAGACCTATACAGAACACTGAATGCCATGTGTAAATCCTCATGAAACTCCAGAAACAGGAACACCACACAATGTATATACTTTGATTTACACATTCCGTTACAAAGGAAAAAAAAAGACACCATTACAACTTTGTAACTGTGTTAACTGCAATATAAACCAAGTCCAGAGTTTGGCAGGTAACTAAAAGAGGGTTATCACTTAGGTTCTATAGCAAAAGTGTTGATGTATATTATATATAGTAGTATAAATAATAAAAAAGTATTATTTAAATTAGATCACAGTGCTGCATTATGTGCATAACAGTGTTTGATATAGTATTGGTGGGCTGGGACCTACGACACTAAGGACTTAACTGTCAACACTGGGAAGTCACAATCAAGAGGAAACACAGAGTTCCAATGTTTGCTTTTGGTGGCAAAAAAAAAAAAAATTCTGAAGATGAAAGAAAAATACTTCTCTACAGAAACATAAAAATCAATTGCAACATCTGGGCAGCTGTGATCCACCAGGAAGAAACGAGTCCCAACCTGAATTAAAGGGAAAGATAAACCACATGGAATTTAATCCAGTCTCATCTAGAAAAGCTTCCCATTTAGGCCACTTGTACGTAACTCCAATTCCTTCTCCAAGAGCTCTTCCAGGAGAGGCGCACGGCCCCCCACACAGAGTGGAATGAGTGGAACTTGCGCCAGTAGCCCTTGGCCTGGGCAGTCCTGGCGTGGTGCAGGACCCTGAGCTGGGCACAGAAGGCGTCCACCTGGTTCTCACTCTACAGAATCCACTGCCTGATACTGTCCCTCAGGCAGGAGCCTCCTTCAACACAACGGCCCCTCCCAGAAGGCTCCTGGTAGTAACTGCTGTGGCCAGCAAGCACTAGACACATTGAATGCCTCTGCAAAACAAAACAAAACTCAACTCCGTTCTTGGGAAAGGCCTCTGGCACATTCCTTCTTAAAAACTCCCAAGATTGAGACCTGCCACAATCGTTCTGGCCATGGTTTTCTCCAACCACCAGTGAAATATGGGTTTGGTTCATTTTAGTTTCAGATAGATGGCTTCACCAAAGAACTCTTGATAGAATACTGATTAGAGAGGGGCAGGGAAGTAGGAGCTTATGGTATATTGTAAGGCTGGGAAATATCTATGATGCAAACCCTTTCCACATAGTACTAGATAAAGATAAAAGACAATTATAATAGGATAAAAATAACTGTCTATGTGTGTATCATTTAAGAAAAAAAGAGCTGACTGTCTCTTTTCTCTTAAATGTGTCCGAGGGCCAATAGCAAGTAATCGTAGACATCGTGGCGTTGATGTGTTCACGGTTGGTTTCCAAAGCATCTTTAAATATTGCTATAGTTCCCCGTTTCCCCCTCCCCCCTGCCCCGTGTGAGTATGTGAGATACTGGAATGACACACGAACCGCCACTTCTCCCAGCAGGAGAAATGAAAGCAAAAACACCACACCTCTTAATGGTGTTCAGGCGATCTGTCAGACTAATGGATACATATGCTAGTTTGGAAGCTAAAAGAACACCTGACGTTTGGGAAGGAATTCCAAGACTAAAGTGAATGACACTTAAGCAAAATATTCTTTCACAAATAGGCTTGTGCTTAAATTCTCTACTGCTCTTGGAGGAGGGGATAAGAGAGGGTGCCTCCTGCCCCTTGGCTTGTTAAGGACACGGACAACCTCATTCTGCAATGAATTCACTACAAACAGCCACATACACATTGATACTTCTTGTTTTTGTTCTCAACAATCAAAATGCAAAGTTAAACACAATTGAGCCATTGTTTTGGTTATGCATAATGTGTATGCCTCCAAAAACAGAAGAAAAATAGGAAGAAGTACCCTCACTAAAGGTTCCCCGACAAGTCTTCCGGCAGATCCAACGAAGGGAGACTCAGGAAAATCACACTTAGAAAGCTGCCCGATGAGGTATTTATGCAAAAAGAGTGGTTCTGGAGTTAAGAACACACTTTCATATTTCTCTATTTCTCAGAGAGATCAGAAAAGTAAATCACACACATTGCATTTTATTATTTTCTAAAAGAGGCCTCTGCCCCTTTAGAAAAATGAAAAGAGGGGAGACAGCCCACGGTGGGGGTTTTAATTGGAAGAAGTCCCTGGCCAGAAACATTCCTGAATGTTGAACCTCTGCCTTTCAGGAGAGAGGTCTGAATTTCATCATCGGGGGAGTGGGATGAAGGTGGGGCACTGAGCTGGAGGTCTTTAGGCTTGGTCAGGTGACAACACAAATCAAGGTGTCGCTCAGGCTCCATAGCTGTGGATGGCTTTTAGGGTGGCAGATGTCTGGGGAGACGGAGGGAACAGAGCACTGCAAAGATATTTTATTCCCATCTACACCCTGAACAAATATGCTAGAAGTATTCAGCTTCAGGTCATGAATTCGACCTGTTGTAGAGGTGCAGGTTTTTTCAGGTTCTCTCATCAGCAACCCACCGGAAGGTAAGTGTGGGGAATGCACCAGTTAGTTCCCACTGTCCGGGCTGATGGCGCTTCTGACACTACCTGGTCCTGGCAGATGGGCTTGGCTTTGGCCCACAGCAGTCCCTTGTTTAAAAGTTAAGGTCATCTCTGTTCCCTCCCTCTCCTCACGCATCGTATCCTGAGCCACAGTACTGGGTGTCTGTGTTTTAAAGTTTCCCTCCACTTGGATGGAAGATCATATTCTTCTAGCGATTTCTCTTTGGAACCCCCCCCGCCCCCTCCAAAGAAAATTTCTCAGGCAAAGGTAACAGCAGGAGTTTCTGGGCTGCACGACACTGTCTGGTTTCTAAGTTCAGCTCTCACGATCCAGGTGGTCTTAATTCCAGGTTGGTCAGTGTGCTGAAGGTAGCGATGGCCGGCCCCTGCTTCCTACCGCGACATGGCGTTGTGGCGATAGGACGTCTGGGGCTGGCCTTTCCTACCTCGGCATCGCTTCCTCCTTCACGTGAACCCCATCTCGTCCCCTCACCCAATAAGGCCCATTAGCACATTTCCCCTTCTTCTGGCTAATTTGCATAATTATTCACTGCCTTTTTCCTAGACCAAATCATGGTAATGATTTTCTCAAGTAAGCGTCCCATAATTCTCTTGATTCTATCATACACACTCACTACTAAGTTTGCCCTCAAATTATTGCGTCATGTTAAACATGTACAGACAGAGAGAAAGGACACACTTTCAACAGAGAATCAGAGGGGGTCGGGGCTGAAGTGCACACAAGGCAGTACAGAGTTCAACCATCCAAGCCCTACCAGAGCATGAAGATATTTTTATATTGCAGAGTAAGTTCCCCAACAGTCAGAATTTGTCCCTGAAGAAGGTTAAACCTTAAACACCTGCTTCAAAAAACCAAAACAAAATAACCCGAAAAAAACAAAAACAAAAACAAAAAACAAAAACAAAAAGGAAAGAAAGGAAGCAAAGAAAAAGAAAGAAAAAAGAAGAAAACCAAAAGAACCTCTAAGCCTAAGGGCTTAAAAATCAGAGGCATAGCCTTTTCTCTATTTTCTATATTTATATGAAAATAATTCATGCTTCATGCTAAATACATTATTTACCTTACAAGAACTTTGTTACTTTTGAATAAAAAAAGTTTGTTTTTGTGATTTTTTTTCTTTTTCTTTTTTTTCTTCAAAGGAATCCATGCATTGTGGATCAGAAATTACTGCTGGCTATACTGGCTGAATGTGGAAATCATTGATTTTTGCAAAGATAAATCCTGACATTAATTGCAAACTCCATTTTGAGGGCAGTATAGGAGTTATTTTATTTTTTGCCATGTTTTACTTTTTTTTTTGTCCATCAGTGTGCCTTTAATCTTAAAAATACACCACAATACTAATGGCAGGTTCCGTAGCTTTCTAGTTTTTTTTTTCACTTGGATCAAATAGTTTTGATAGACAGAAAAAGATCTGTACCATTATTTCCTTTCCTTAACAGCTATTGTAATTTCCTGGACTTGGTTGCTTTTCACTTGGGCAGTTAAGAAGACACAGCTTGTTTTCCACATCAGTGTTCTCTCTCTCCTTGTGTGTGTGTGTGTGTGTGTGTGTGTATGCGTAGTGTGTTGTGGTGTGTGTTTGTGTGTATGTGTGTGTGCACAGGGCCAACCTTCAGGCTTATGGCTTTTGGAACATTTTCTTAATTTAATAGAGAACAGAATTCAGTGATTAGCAACATCACTAAAAATTTACCCCATTTCTTCTCCATGAGTCACTGACGCCCGATGTGCGTGAACAGTCCAACGTCCACCTCGTAAGACGTCATCGGGCTTCAGGGTTCAGAAGCATGGAGGACTGGTGGCCGGCCCTCTGTGCTTGCCGTGTGACAGTTCCAGTGGCTTTCCTGGCACCATCAGATGCCTGGTGCCACAGGCTTGGGTCTGCTCCTAGGGGGACGAGGGGTCCTCCTTCTCCTCAATTGCTTTATGTGCCTCAGTGAACCCAATGGGATGGACAACCTGACTTTTTAAACCTAAGGGTTGGGCCTGAACGATGATTACTTTGCCCACGTGCCTTCTAGGTGCCGAATGTGTGTTCCTGTGGTATTGACGTTGACATCCCTGCGGATTCAGCCACAGGTTTTTGACAAGCTGGAGGAAGCAATGGTAATTTTGGCTTTTTCGGTTTTGTCTTCAGATAATGAAAAGCTTTTGTAAAACAGCTGAGTGTCAATATGAGTTCTATGGCTTCAATCTCCTTTAAAAATAAAATTCTTAAGGGTCCAAAACAAAGAAGGGGGGCAAATTAAAACAAAATAAAAGGAAAAGAAAAGAAAGAAAACCAAACCAAAAACAAGAAAAAAGAAAAAAATCGCTGATATTGCCACAAATCATTCGAAATCTCCTGACATGCTGAAACCAAATGGCCGTAAGTTCAAAACAAATCAGTGACTTGTTTTTAATTTTTCGTGGTTTCCTTTTGCTCTTTCTGCCCCTTTGCCGTCCGATTGGTGATGTTATTCAAACAGGACCTGATCCCTGCTAAGTGCAGGAGTGACCCCGCTGCTTCTTTCATCTCCTCGTCGTCGCTCTCGGGGGGCTTTTCGGTGCGTCTCTTTTTGAGGGGCAGTGTGTCGCTGGGGACCTTCCTGGCCTTGGCGAAGTGCTGGCGCTTCTTGTGCTGGGATGCATACCCGCTGTCCCCCAGAGAATCCTTGGGCTCCTTCTGGCTGTGCTTCCTGTCATCCTCCTCCGTGTCGCTGGGGCTCTCGCGGCTCCGGAAGCTCCCCTCGCTGCCCTCGCTGCCCTCCTGGCTCCCCTTGGTGGCAAACTCATAGTGGTCGTCGGCCGAGGAGGAGGAGGACGAGGAGGAGATGGAGTCGCTGGTGGGCGAGGTGCTCCGGGCGTTGGAGGACTTGGCACTGCTGTAGTTGTGATCCTCCTTGGGGTCTCCGCTGACCACCGGGGAGCCACACGACGGCTCGCTCTCAGTCCGCATCCGGCAGCTGGTGATGCCATTCCTGCAGAGCGAGGACAGTGGGGAGGGACGGGAGACAAAAAGGGGACACAGTTAGACCTCCTCAGATGGGGGTGCCCAGCAGCCCGCCTGCCTTCAAACATCAGCCCTTCTGCGTTCAATGGAGCCACTTGCAAACTGTGGGGGCAACAGGTGGATCTGCTTTGAAGGCAGGGTCCTAAATCCTGACACCTCAGTCTCCCCTGCTTATCTCCTATAATGGCAGCTTCACTCCATTTGTGTGGCTGAGACGTCAAAACAACACTTCTGAAGTGACAGCGGCGGAGGCTCCATCTCTTACATTAAACCATAAAAATCAAGCTGTGCTTGGTTCGCGTCCCCGCCAACACCGCGGAGTCAGACACCGCCAGACGATGTTGGCTGGTACTTCAGAGAACAAAGTCTGCTCTTGTCTGAAGCTGCTACATTAGGAGGCTTTTGTCAGAAGACTAAACCAGTGTTCAGCAAAGACACCTGCCATGTGGTGACAGCTACTCACTCATGCATTCCCTCCCTCGTTCATGCAATCTACAAATATTCACTGAGCAACTAATAGAAATGCATGACCTTAGGGAGGGTTCTGGGGGAGGGACACGGGGACACGGGGTTGGATGGGATATAGACACTGTCACAGCGATGCTGCAGCCTAACAGAAAGGCAAGTCAGGGTCACGTCACAGACCAGAGAGCAGTAAGCTACGATTTCCCCAACTCAACACCTGCCAGGCGCGCTGCTAAGTCTGCGCAGAGGACCATGTTTAACTCCGTAAAGTGAGTATTAGCATCCTTAGTTTCCAGTGGCTCCAAGTGAAGCCTGGAGAAGTTCAGTGATTTACTTAAAGTCACACAGCTAATCACATGCAGAGCAGGGACTGGAATCAAAGTCTGACTCTCAAACTTGAGGTCTTAGCTACATCACCAGACCGACCCTCCTTGGTGATTTCCCTATAACAAGGTCCCTGCTACCCATGCCTATCAGGCCCCTGTAGTGCTCATCACGCCTCTGATTATTTCTTCGTGTCTTTACATCTGAGTGATGTACTTAACATCCCTTGTCCTTCCTTATCGGGGAAGTGGGAATAGTAACTACACCGTGGGGCTGAGGACACGCATTAATGCCTGCAGGTGTCAGGACCAGGGCTTGGCCTGAGAGCAATGGCTGTGAAGCTTATTCCTGGTTAGGACCCACACTTCTTGTGTCTGGGAGGCAGCTGCCTGTCTGATAGTGCCTGGCACCCAGCCTTCAGAAGGATGAATACTTGCAGGAGAGGAGGGTCACTTGTAGCTGAAGGGGACAAAGGAAGGACACCAGGGAATGTTTTGTGGAAGACAAGGCATCTGATCTAGGACACAAGGGCTGAAGAATTTGATGGGATGAGAACCGTTTTATTGCACCATGCTGGCCCGGTTTCCTGTAAGCTCATCTACCTTGTGATCCATTTCTAAGAGTTCTGGGGTACATGACCATACTTTTCCCGCCTAGATGAGCCCAACTGTAAGTACTCTTATCCTCCCTCCGTAGAGGACACTCCCCACCATCATCATGAACTGTGTGGTGATGATGTCCATGAATGTGTCCCATCAGAGAGCTAGCTCCACAAGACAGGGTGTGGTTACTGCTAGACCCCCAGTGGCTATCGCTGTGTCAGCACGGTGGACACAACAGATAAACTGAGGAAGTGCAGCAGCAGGTGGAATCACGTGGCCGAGAGTATGAAGCTTGGGAAGTGACTGTGGGTCCCCACCACCATGACTCGCTGGGCACACCCTGAGGATATGGCACCGGTAGAAGGGCTGTGGGGTCAGGATCACCAATGAGATAACAGTAGGGACAATCTCTACCCTGGCTTTTCTCCTGTCACCCTCATGGGCCTTGAGGCTCAGGGAGACTTCAGTTGCACCCCACATAGAAAGTAAAAGGGGAAGGGAAAGAGTCCCTCATGAAAAGGGTGCAGTAGGGAGTGAGGCGAAGGAGTTGCTTTCCTTTGGCCCCAGGGCCAGTGGTATTCTGCTAAATTTAGGCTGGGGGAGAGACTTCGTACTGTTGTGTCCACCAGCAAAATGCACGAGGGTCATTATCAAAACTCAGCCTTTGCCAGATGTCCAAGAGCCTCATGAGGAACCCCAACACTTACAATGTGTGCATTTGTTCATCTAAGTCCCAGTGAGACCCAGAAGGTTCCCAGCTTGTGTCCTGTGCTCCATGATCCCAGACACACACCACCTCCCCCAAATCCTTACAGACACAGCCTGGCTTGCACGCCACACACGCCTGTGTTCATATCCCACTACTGCTTATCGGTGACTCTGAGCAGGCTGTTTTACTTCTTGAAGCCTCAGCTTCCTCATCTACCTTGCGGGGCTGTGCGAGGATTAAATGAACTGTCCTGAGCACAGAGCAAGGCTGCTTGTGGTGCCTGATCGTGTTTACTTGCCATCCGATTCCGGCGACTTCCTGCTGCTATGACTTGTTCGCTCTGAGTAGTCTTGTTTTCTCTTTCTATTCTGGATCAGGAGGCGTATGGGAACCCAGCACCAAGTCAGAGGCAATAGGCCGTTCAAGAGGAGTTCCCCCAGGGCTTGCCTGTGAACACAGCCCCTGAGCTTTGGGGTCTGGCCTCCTCCATATCTGTTTTCTGCAGACTTCCTATTTCTTGGCTGTGTCTTGGGTGCATAAAGATGGCTGGGATAAGATTACCTTGAGGTGTTACCAAATGTGAGACTTGGTAAATGTAATTAATCATACAGCTAGCTACTAACAGTTATTAAAGCGAACGAAAATGAAAGTCTCGTTGTACGGTCCTCTTGATCTTTGCCATTTCAGGGAACTACTATAAAATACAAAAATAATTCACCCACTGAACTAACATCAAACAGTTTCATAGTAAATCTAAGTATAATTGAAAGAGTAAAGTGGGCTATACTTAGCTTTTAGTAAATGGATTCAGTTCTGAATGCTTCTTTTAAAAAATAACTTGGGGCTTACAACTCACGTCACTACCACAGTGAAGCAGAACGTGATCCCTCTCTGAACACAGACAGGGAGAATCACGAGAGTGAGAAAGAAAGCAAGTGCTCCACGGTGCTGATTCCTGGTGAATCTAGGTGAAGGGTCTGTGCTATTCATTGTGCTTTTCTTTCCCTTCTTTCCTAAGTTTGAACATTTTTTAAATACAAAGTGTTGGGGAGGGGAATACACTAGAACCAAAGCAATGACGTTAAAGGTGAGCCCCACACTATCACAAGAGGAATGGTTTCGAGCCTGGGAATGTTTCTCTCTTTCTTAAATAGGGAGATTAGCAGCATTAAAGAGGGGGATCCAAATGGAAACTTTCTTCTTAAAGAGATCCCATGGATTAAAGGGAGAATAGAAAAGAGAATGATTCCACGGCCCCTGATCTGATGCTGTGTGGGGCAGAGTTTCTGGTACCACCTAGAATCACACTGCATGTCAACAAAGTCCAGGACCCAAGTCCCTCTTGGAACACTGGCCTACTTAATCCATTTCACAGAAAAACAGAAGCTCAGCGAGCCTCATGGTTGATGAGTGGGGTGGCTCAGACAATCTCAAAGATGGTTCAAGCAGGAATTCAAAATATCTCCCTGTCACTCCCGAAGAAGGAAGTTTACTGTGATAAAGACAGAAAACAACACATCCACTGACAATATTTCTGGATGAAAACAGGTACACAGACATGACTTCAGGGAGTGAGAATTAAAATATAAATGTCTCTCTTTCTCATTTGATGAAATTAACCTTCCCTGAGATTGTAGCTTGGGATTATGTAATCCGTAAATTACACACAAAACTCAGCAGGAAGTGACAAGCTCCTTCATTTATTAATAACTTGGTGCAACGTTATTCATGATGGAGAAAGCCAGCTGCACTGACTTGGTGTCAAATGCTTCCCGCCGCGGGGATTGCCATTACAGGACAACAAATGCTTAAAAGAAACCAGCCATTCTCAACATGTTGGAAGGTGAATTTCTAACCACTTTCTTAAAAATCATTCATTAAAATGAACATGTGATCCATCCGAAATGCCTGCAATTTTTCAGTTTTAGCTGAATTTAGGTGTAATGATATAGCAATGAGCATAAATTAGCATACATCAGAGCCACCTGATTTTACTGGGCCTCTAAAAGTTTAACGCACGTGGCTCAACAAAACCACGTGCTATTCATCTCAAATAAAACCTGGTACTCATTCTCTTGTCAGATAGTTGGAAAATATCAAACATAAAAAAGTGAGAAATCACATTAGTTCAAACCCAGAATGCGCAGGCTTTTAACTAAAAGTCAAGGTGTAGGTTTATGACATGGCCATTTGCCATTTTTTGTCTGTTTGTTTGTTTAACCAGTTAATTAGGGGTTCCACTACAGTATAACGAGCATGTGGCGTCTCCGCCTCTTACCTGGTGCACTAGGAGTCTCTCTGGAACTAATGGCTCTAACTCTAAAGGATATCACGTAGGGTAGTTGTCCTCCCCAGGGATTTACTTGAGGACTCTGATCTTTTGCCAAGTGTGAAAAGCAGATGGAATGAATGGGATTGTAGAAGCAGGAGACTGGAGCAAGTCCAAAGCTTCTTCTGAAAACCAACTGCAAGTAGACATGGAAGAGAAGAGATGACCAGAGACTTCCGCCTCCAGCCAAGTGGTAGAGAGACATTTGGAAGGTTCTCTTCTGACTATAATACAAAATATCCTAGATCAAGTACAGTAACTTGTTTTAAAGGGATTGCTGGGTTCACTAGAAAATCAGGGATATTCAGAGAACCACACAAACATACACACAAATAAAACATTTAAAAATAATCTGCAACGTGAGCAATCAGGCAACTAGGCAACTAAGAAAGCCAAAGTTTCTCTATAGCAAACGTCTGCCCTCGCAGAAGAACAAGAACCCAAACTCACTCGGCGGGAGGCAGGAGGGGAGCAGCAGGAAGGTGGATGCTGGCTGCTCTCTGGTTACTGTGCACCCTCTAAGGGCGTTCAAGTGGCCTCGGGTATACTGGTCCCCCGGGCTTCCAACCGAGGTTTCAAAAGCAAATCCTTTCTGGAAGAACATACTTTAAACCCAAGCCACAGGGAATTTCCATGGATAAGATTTCAACAACATGGGTTCATAATAAAGAAAATAAAAATAAAAACATTAAACACAATGGGAATAAGCCACCATAAGCAAAGAGACAACAGAACAAAGAAATGATAGAATCTGAACAGCAAAGACTACAAATGTTGAAATAATTAGTTACAGAATGTAAAGTTAGTATGTTTAAAGAAATAAAGGAGGGAATTGAAAAATACTAGAAAGGAAGATCAGACTACATTACAAAGCACTAAACAGAACTTCCAGAGATAAAACATATAATCCTTGAAATTAAAAACATCAATGCAAAGTGTGGTGGCTCACACCTGTAATCTCAGCTACTTAAGATGCTGAGGAGGAAGAAGTGCTTGAGCCCAGGAGATCAAGCCTAGCCAGGGCAACATAGTGAGACTCTGCATCAAAAATAAATTAATTAATCTACATTGAAGGTGGTCCTAAAAGACTCAATGTGGCTGAAGAGAAAAATTAGTGAATTGTTATATGGACCTGAAGATACTACACAAAAGGCAGCAGAAAGAGACAGTGATAGAGAATACGGAAGAAAGGTTGGATGAGACGGAACACAGAAAGAAGAACCAATAGAAATCTAACTGGAGTTCCAGTGAAAAGAAAAAATGGGGAAGATTCAATACTTGAATAGAAAATGGCTAGAATTTTCTAGTTTTGATGACAGTACCAATCTTCAGATTCAGAAAGCCAACACATCCCATGCAGGATAAAGAAAATAAAGCCCACACGTAGACACATCACAGTCAAACTTTAGAGCAGACACAAAAAAGACAAAAAGATTTTAAAGTAGTACAAAGAAAACGTATCGCCTAAAGTACTAATTAGGATAAAACAAGTGAAGCAGAAGAAAGTGGAACAATATTCTCAAGAGAGAAAATAACTGTCAATCTAGAATTTTATATCCAGTAACACTATCTTCTAAGGGTAAGGGCAAAATACATCTTTTCAGGCAAAAATTCAGGGCTTTAACCTCAAATAAACCCTCACTGTAGGAATTTCTTAAGAACATATTTCAGGAAAGAGAAAAATAATCCAAAATGGAAGATCTGAGATGTAAGAAGAAATGATCAGTAAAGAAAATGTAGGCTGGGTGCTGTAGCTCACGTCTGTAATCCCAGCACTTTGGGAGGCCGAGGGAAGCGAACCACTTGAGCCCAGCAGTTCCAAGACCAGCCTGGCAACATGGCAAAACCCTGTCTCTACTAAAAATGCAAAAAATTAACTGAACATGGTGGTGCATGCCTGTAGTCCCCACTACTTGGGAGGCTGAGGTGGTAGGATCATTTGAAACTGGGAGGCTGAGGCTGCAGTGAGCTGTGTTCGTGCCACTGCACTCCAGCCTGGGCAACAGGAGTGAGACCCTATCCCAAAAAAGAAAAGAAAATGTGGCCAAGTATTGATTGTACAATACAATAATAATAATGACTAAGTGGTTAAAGACACTACACACACACACAAACAAACAAACAAACAAACAAACAAACAAACCAAAAATAACCAGAACTGAAGTACTGGAGAAATGTAGCATATCAATTGGGAGGTGGACAGAACTGAATTTAAAGCATTCCCAGAGCCCTGTATTAATCAGAAGGTTAAAGATATTGATTAACTTTAAATATTTTAAAATATTCAAGCTAAATGTTCTAGAATCAACACTAAATGAAGAAAAACAGAATGGGTAACTTCCAAATCATTAGAAGGGGGAAAAAATGGAATGAAGAGTAGGAAAATCAATTTAAAATCATGCCAGAAAAAAAAAAGAATCTGAAAAAATGAGGCAAACACAAATGTAAAACGAGATGATAGAACCAAACTCAAAAATGTCAATAAAAATGGGCTAAAAATCTTCAGCTAAAAGGTATAGATCATTAGCTCAAATTTAAAAAAGAAAAAAGAAGCCCTATGCTGTTTGCAAGAGACACTCCTACACAACAGGATAAAGAAAAACAGGTTAAAAGTAAAAGACTGGAACAAGTTATGCTATGCTGGTATAGCAATATTAAAATGAGATCAGATAGATTTCAAGGCAAAAATCATTACTCCAGATAAACAGTCATTCAACATTCTAAAGATTCAACCCATCAGGAAGATAAAACAATTCTAAATGTGCATAGTTCCAATAAAATACCTTCAAAATATATATGCCTAAAATTGAAAGAGGTACCAGAAGAAATAGTCAAATCTACATTGGAATGGCAGAGTTTAATACATCCCTTTCAGTATACAGTTGATCAAACTGACACACACACACACAAAAGTTTCGTATGGAGATTTGACTTATTGGACATAAACATAGAACATGAGCTAATAATGGAAAAGACATATTTTTTGATGCACACATGAAATTTTTTATTTTTATCTACCTATTTATTTTTCATTTATAACTGAGAGAGATGGGGTCTTACTATGTTGACTGGACTGGTCTTGAACTCATGACCTCAAGCAATCTACCACATCAGCTTCCCAAACTGCTGGGATTATAGTTGCCAGCCACCAAGCCTGGCTGAAATATTTTTTAAAAATTGATATATACTAGACCATACAGCAAGTGTCAACAAATTTCAAAGAAGCAATATTGTACAGATAAATTCTCTGACCACAATGTATTGAAATTAACAGTCAATGTTGAGAGATAACTAAACACAAAAATAAAAAACAACCATCTTCTCTTTAGTTTGGAAATTCAAAGAATACATTTTAAAAATACCCATGGATCAAAGAAAAAATCAAAATGGCAATTAGAAAATACTTATACCTTAACAATAATTAAAATAAATAATACCAAAACCGATAGAATGCAAAAAGCAGTAGGGTGAGGAAAATTATAACCGTAAATTTGTATAGAAGAAAAAGAAAGGCTTGAAATAAAAGTACCCAACGTAGACAAAGAAAAACAGAATAAATCCAAAAAAGAAAGGAAATTTATAAATAGCAGAAATCAATGGAATAAAGAATAAATGCAAAGTAGAGCTAACTTAAAAAGTTGATTCTTTGAAACAAAAATCTATGGCGAGATTAACTAAGCAAAAGAGAAATGATACAAATGAAATAAGGAATAAAAAAGGGACACAGTTACAGAAGATGTTTTGAAATATGACAAGGTATATTATGAATAATTCTTTGCCAATATATTTGAAACCTGAGGTGACGTGGACAAACTCCTAGAGTTGCCAAAACAAATTCAAAAGGAAATTTAAAAGCACAAGTCATCCTATTATCATTACGTAAATTAAATCAATAGTTAAAAATCATCCCACAAGGAAAACACCAGTGCCAGACTATTTTGCAAGCAAGTTCCAATGAACATTAAGCAATAGATATTTTCAGTCTTAGATAAACTCTTTCAGAGTTTATCTGAAAGAGTGAATATGCCTCAACTCCTTTTCTGAGGCTAATGTAATCTTGACAATACACTAGATAAAGAGAGAACAAGAGAAACGTGGGTTATAAACAAAGACACAAAATTCGTAAATAAAACATTAGCTTGGCAACTCTAGTAATGTGTAAAAAAAAGTATCATAAGCAAGTATATTCAGAAATGCAAGCTTTGTTCAAAATGACAAATTTATAGTGTAATTCACCACAGTAAAAAAAAAAAAGAAAAATTTTATAGTTATCTTAACGATGCAAACTTTTTTTAATGAAACTCAATAACCACTCACGATAAAATATAGCAAACTATGAATAGAATAATTTTCTTATGATAAAGCATATTTCCTAAGAAACCTTTAACTAATATCCTATCAATTGTGAATCAGTAACATGGGTCCATTTAAAATATGAAATAACACAAAGATGCCTGTTATCATAACTTCTATTCAGAGGTCCTGGACTGTGCAATAGGACAGGAAAAAGAAAAGATACAATAATTAGGAAAAAAAACCCCACCAGTATTGACAGAAGATATGATTTGTGCACAGAAGAATCTATAAATTGTTAGAATTACTAATGCCGTTTATTTAGCAAGGTTGCTGGAAAAAAAAATCAATAATGTGAAATAAATTGCATTTCCATATATTAGCAGCAAGTAGAAATACATCATATTAATTTGTAAAATTTATAACAGCATGAAAAAGAATCTATTCTATGTAGAACAAATCTAACTGAACAGGCATAGGAACTTTAGGGAAAAAAATCACAAAGGTGTAATGAGAGGCACTGAAGATTTAAATAAATGGAGAACTACAAATGCTCATGGACTGAAAGATGCAAAAAGGAAGTTTTGTTGTTAAGAGTTAGGGTCTCACTATATTCAGGCTGGCCTCAAACTCCCAGCTTAAGCAATCTTTCCACCTCAGCCTCCTGAGTAGCTGGGACTACAGGTACATGCCACTGCATCTGGCTTTCAATATAGGAGTATTAATCCACAACAAATTGATCTACAGATTCCATACAATTCTAGTCAGGAATCACAATAGGGTGTCTTTTGTTCTTCTTGTTTGCACACCCCCTTGCAGTTTATCAAGCTGATTATAACATTTATATGCAACTGTAAAGAGCCAAGAATAGCAAAGACACTTTAAAAAGAACAAAGTGGGAGAACATGTGCTCCCAGACTTAAGAACTTACAAAGATATAATACTTCAGACACTGTACCATGGGGTATTGCCATGGTACAGGAAAATATGAAATAGGACCAAGAGCCCCCAAAATAAACCCACAAATATTAGTAAACCTGATATATATCAGAGCTAGCATTTCATATCAGTGGGAAAAAGAGGGGCTACTTAATAAGTGATGCTGGGATAACTGTTTATT
>NW_012101410.1:3744229-3746450 GCF_000951045.1 Mandrillus leucophaeus
AAACTCCCAGCTTAAGCAATCTTCCCACCTCAGCCTCCTGAGTAGCTGGGACTACAGGTACATGCCACTGCATCTGGCTTTCAATATAGGAGTATTAATCCACAACAAATTGATCTACAGATTCCATACAATTCTAGTCAGGAATCACAATAGGGTGTCTTTTGTTCTTCTTGTTTGCACACCCCCTTGCAGTTTATCAAGCTGATTATAACATTTATATGCAACTGTAAAGAGCCAAGAATAGCAAAGACACTTTAAAAAGAACAAAGTGGGAGAACATGTGCTCCCAGACTTAAGAACTTACAAAGATATAATACTTCAGACACTGGGGTATTGCCATGGTACAGGAAAATATGAAATAGGACCAAGAGCCCCCAAAATAAACCCACAAATATTAGTAAACCTGATATATATCAGAGCTAGCATTTCATATCAGTGGGAAAAAGAGGGGCTACTTAATAAGTGATGCTGGGATAACTGTTTATTCTTTGAAAAATATTTAAATGTATCACTATCTCACTCCGTAACTCCAGATGGATTACAGACTCAAATAATAAGACTTAAATGTGAAACAAAAAACTTTCAACCTTTTAGAAAAAAAACTATAGGAGACTAGATGACCACAGAGTAGGGAGATAAATCTTTAACACACCAGATTTCATAAAAAGATTGATACATGTGATTAATAAGAATGGAAATTGAAAGAGAGTGAAAAGACCATCCGCGAACTTAGAAAATCTGCAACATATGTACTCAATACAAGATTGATATGTAGACTATATCAAGAACTCCTATGAAGAGAAGAAAAAAGGGAACCCAGTAGAAAAATGAGCAAAATGCTAAACAGGAAATCCATAAAATAATATATTCAAAGAGACCGTTAAATATATGGAAAAACTGTGCAACATCTTTAGTAACAAGGGAAACACAAATTAAAGTACAAAGAGATACCATTACATACCTACTAGATTGGCTGAAATGACAAAGCATGACAATTCTAAATGTGTGTGAAGATGTGGAGGACTAGGGACTATCACACTCTGTTGGTGGCAATGTAATTGGAAACAAGCACTTTACAAAACAATGTAGCATTACCTTGTAAAGCTGAGCATGTACATACATATCCTATAAACCAACAATTTCACTGCTAGATATCTTAAATGAATTTGAGACACGTATAACAATCTCCACAGCAGCACTGCTTGTAATAGCAAAGAACTATTAATGATCCAAATGTTTTTAAAAAATGATGGTATAGTCACATAATGGGATATTATATAGCATGAAAATGACTCAATTACAGTTATATGTCATAAAACAAAGAAACCTAATATAAATTAAAAAAAAAAAAAAAAGTTAAAAAAGACACAGTATCATTCTAGTTATTTAAAAAACTCAGGGCTGGGCACTGTGGCTCACACCTGTAATCCTAGCACTTTGGGAGGCTGAGGTGTGTGGACTGAGCTCAGGAGTTCGAGACCAGCCTGGGCAACATGGCAAGATGTCATCTCTACAAAGAATAGAAAAATTAGCCAGGAGTGGTGGTGAGTGCCTGTAGTCCCAAATACTTGGAAGGCTGAGAAGTGGGAGGACGAGGCTGCAGCGAGCCGTGACTGTGCCACTGCACTCTGGTGTGGGTGACAAAGTGAGACCCTGTCTCAAATAAATAAAGAAATAAAGAAATAAAAATAAAAAGAGAGTAGTCTCCCCAAACCATAAAGATGAACACTACAAAGAATGATAAGAAATACTAGGGAGCATGCAGAGAATCATTTAATACAAGTTGCATAAAATACTTCTCACCAGGTATCAAATTCTACCTAGGAGAGAGAGGCCATTTAGGTCATTCGTTAAACTGATTTAACTTGTTAGTTTACAGTTCTTCCCTACCTTTTTCACAAAATCCAGTCTAATTCTACCTGTGCCTCAGCTGTAAAATCAAGGTGAGGTTTAACAACCCTTCCATCAGCCCTAGAATCTGCAATCTGGAGGATGCATGGCTAAAAAGGTGAAGGATGTCCAGGGGGCAGGTGGTTATTAGCCCTTCCTGGAAGCATCCAGGATCAACTCTAAGAGTTCTAACTCAATGGTAATCTCCAGGGGTCCACAGTTTTCTCCCAGGAGCTACAAACTGCTCCCCTAAACCACTGAGATAAACATGATTTCCTTTTTGCAAGAGATCACACAACACAAATAGGAGTGATCCTAAAACTCTCCTCCA
>NW_012101410.1:3746500-3751427 GCF_000951045.1 Mandrillus leucophaeus
GAGATACCATTACATACCTACTAGATTGGCTGAAATGACAAAGCATGACAATTCTAAATGTGTGTGAAGATGTGGAGGACTAGGGACTATCACACTCTGTTGGTGGCAATGTAATTGGAAACAAGCACTTTACAAAACAATGTAGCATTACCTTGTAAAGCTGAGCATGTACATACATATCCTATAAACCAACAATTTCACTGCTAGATATCTTAAATGAATTTGAGACACGTATAACAATCTCCACAGCAGCACTGCTTGTAATAGCAAAGAACTATTAATGATCCAAATGTTTTAAAAAAATGATGGTATAGTCACATAATGGGATATTATATAGCATGAAAATGACTCAATTACAGTTATATGTCATAAAACAAAGAAACCTAATATGAATTAAAAAAAAAAAAAACAAAAAAGACACAGTATCATTCTAGTTATTTAAAAAACTCAGGGCTGGGCACTGTGGCTCACACCTGTAATCCTAGCACTTTGGGAGGCTGAGGTGTGTGGACTGAGCTCAGGAGTTCGAGACCAGCCTGGGCAACATGGCAAGATGTCATCTCTACAAAGAATAGAAAAATTAGCCAGGAGTGGTGGTGAGTGCCTGTAGTCCCAAATACTTGGAAGGCTGAGAAGTGGGAGGACGAGGCTGCAGCGAGCCGTGACTGTGCCACTGCACTCTGGTGTGGGTGACAAAGTGAGACCCTGTCTCAAATAAAGAAAGAAATAAAGAAATAAAAATAAAAAGAGAGTAGTCTCCCCAAACCATAAAGATGAACACTACAAAGAATGATAAGAAATACTAGGGAGCATGCAGAGAATCATTTAATACAAGTTGCATAAAATACTTCTCACCAGGTATCAAATTCTACCTAGGAGAGAGAGGCCATTTAGGTCATTCGTTAAACTGATTTAACTTGTTAGTTTACAGTTCTTCCCTACCTTTTTCACAAAATCCAGTCTAATTCTACCTGTGCCTCAGCTGTAAAATCAAGGTGAGGTTTAACAACCCTTCCATCAGCCCTAGAATCTGCAATCTGGAGGATGCATGGCTAAAAAGGTGAAGGATGTCCAGGGGGCAGGTGGTTATTAGCCCTTCCTGGAAGCATCCAGGATCAACTCTAAGAGTTCTAACTCAATGGTAATCTCCAGGGGTCCACAGTTTTCTCCCAGGAGCTACAAACTGCTCCCCTAAACCACTGAGATAAACATGATTTCCTTTTTGCAAGAGATCACACAACACAAATAGGAGTGATCCTAAAACTCTCCTCCATGAATTATTTTGCATTTAAACCAGTTCAGAATCATAGGGAGTTTGGAGGATCTCTAGACACAACATGAAAAAGAGCCACCAGGACTTTCAAAGGCATTAACAAATGTCATTGATGTGAAATATGAGGAGCAGCTCTAGAATGCTGATCAAATTTCACAGTTTGCTGGTTGTTGTTTAAATTTCTGGACCAGAAGGGCCCAAAGCAAAAACTATGCTTGCTGAAACGCACCCAGGAGGGAATTCAGTGCATGCTTTGTGTGACTGGGATTCTTTTCCTCCTTCCCCTTAAACCTAGCTCTTTAGTATTTTCTCCTCTCCTCCCACTACAAAGCAAAATCTAATACTGGGTTTTTTAATCACCTCCAAAGACCATGATTTCAAAGACAAAGGCCAACAGGTGTTTGGTCTTTAAATACAGAACAAAATACAACACTAGAGAAGATCAGCAGCCAATCTGCCCTCAAGTTACATAATTGGACTACAACCCTATCTTAATACCAAAGGTTGCCACCTTCCTACACTCCTGATACAAACATCTTCTCAAGAGAGGAGACAAGACAGCCGACCCGGAGCAGAACTTAGGCTGAAGGATGGGTTTTCCTGATGATTCTATTTTGACATGACCTTAAGAATTAACATTTTCTACTACAGTCAGACCATTAATGCCTGACCTGCTTCATGTTCCATGGGAAGTGCAGTTTTCGCTTGAGGTTGTTGGAGATTCAAATAAAATTAAGCAGCCTTAGATGGTGACTGGATGAAACTCTTGTATAACTTGGTAACAGGTAGGGTGGTCTAGACTTGTAGTCCAGATGATGGCCAGCACTCTTGAAAGCCAATGGCTTTGCCAACAAATGTACACTGTGCTGAAAGGTGGCATGGATTCAATCTAAGCCTTTTCCTAAGGTTTTGGGGTACCTGAGGTTCCAGTGCTCAGGAAGGAAACCTGGGAAGGTCTGTGGGAGACAGGCTAGGTAAATCCACGAGGCTTTCCACATTACTTATCGAACACCTACATAATGCTGACTACGTGCCAGGCACAGAGCTGTGTGTGAATCCAAATAACCCATGAGGAGACACACGTTTCCTTTTGAGAAGCCCGTGGGCACTTCCCCGCGGTCACACGGCTGCAGGCGACGGACCCAGGAAATGTGGTTCCTGAGTTCATGTGCATATTTTGTTGGCTCAGTTGCTATAGAACAGGCCTTCCCTCCATCAGCTTTCTCCCAATCCTCCAGTGAGCCCTGGATATTTCATTCTTTTCTGCCACCTGATGAGGCAATGTAGGGATCCAAAAGAGCCCTAAAGATTAAAAGCAAGGTGGCTGAGATCCAGGGGGGTTGCTGTGGCCCAACCCTGGGTGTGGGGCAGCCCACGACGCTGTGAATGTAAGAAACCTGGGATGACTCCTTCCCAAGAAGGCCAGCAACAGCTCTCCCAGGGCTATCATCATGGGTTCCATTCAATGCAATCTCTGCAAGGGATTTCCCTGGGAAAGCAGCCGAAAACACAGGCATAAAACTTTAAGATGTGTGGGTAGTTATTTTGAGGGTGATGTGTCTTGAGGACTTGACGCTCAGGCAAATTTAAAAATAAGCAGGTTTCCAACTCTAAGGATGGGCCAATCTTGGAGGTTATTGAGTAAAAAGTCAACACCGTAAAGTCAATTACACTATTGACAGATACTCTTACAAGGAGATTTCACATCATAATTATATGCAAAGGACCCTAGCAAATAGAAGCTGTGTAATGATCAGCTAATAAAAGTAACACTTCATCTATGTCAATAACAGTTTCAGAGTTAAGACAAACAAACATGGCCTTTGCCACTCAGTGGAGGGAAAAAAAAATCCCTGAAAGACAAATATTTTCACTTAAGGAGAAGTCGCTTAGACTCACAAGGAAAACCTGTCACACAAAAGACAGTGGGAAATTGGTCTTTAGTGGGTGCTAATGACTCCCCCACCCTCCCTGGGCCCCAGCTGAACAGACTGGGGCAGCAACCCCTGTAAACATCTGGGCACACACGGAACACTTGGGCACTGCCATGTGGTCTGGGAGATAACATTCTGTATTGTTCTAGTCTCCACTGGACTGCTTTCCCTTTCAGCCTTGGCTGAGTTTGGGTTCCACTGACATGTGGCCAAATTAAAAAATGTTAAAATTATGATGAATGTGAAAATGCAAAACAAGATTTTTTTTCCTTCAAGCATTTAATGGGTTTTACACAGACACTGATTAGGCAAATGCCTCCATAGCTATGTTTGTGTTCCTTCTTTCCAAAAGCATCTCAGTGTCTACTACTTGCCCTACAAAAAGAGGGCAAAGATACTACAAGCAAGTACCCCTCATTTCTAGAGCTTGCTACCCCTCTTCCCCTAATTTCCCTTAAAACTGAGGGGGGCAAGTTCAGAATTGGCATTTGGACAACTAACTGCTAATGCACAATGGTTTTCTTTACTGGTTATCTCTCTCTCACTCTCTTTTTTTGTTGTTGTTTTGTTTTTTTGTTTTGTTTTTACAGAGTCTTGCTCTGTTGCCCAGCAGGCTGGAGTGCAATGGCACAATTTCGGCTCACTGCAACCTCCACCTCCTGGGTTCAGGGGATTCTCCCATCTCAGCCTCCTGAGTAGCTGGGACTACAGGCACACACTATCATGCCCAGCTAATTTTTGTATTTTCAGTAGAGATGATGTTTCACCATGATGGCCAGGCTGGTCTCGAACTCCTGACCTCAGGTGATCCGCCTGCCTCGGCCTCCCAAAGTGCTGGGATTACAGGTGTGAGCCATCGTGCCTGGCCTCTTTACTGGTTATCTCTATTTATGCAAATGGTAACTTGCCTAGTTTGTGCAAACTATGGTTGCACATTTTACCAAAACGATTTTGTTCAAAATTCCTATGATGCTCAGGAAAGTCACTCTTTAATTAGACTATACGTGCCTTTGTAGTGGCAGACATGAAGCAAGCTGTGCCATTACAAAGCTATTGCCACTCAGTCTCAAACCCACCCTTCTACTCTGTTTCCCACACTGGGGCTGGACTTTACCACCGGGCTCCATGTGAGGCTCTGCCACCAGGGGGTGCCATAGAGAGACTGAGAAGGTGGTGGAGGAAGATGGAAGTGGCTCCTGCCTGTTTCGTGTTCTTGAGCCACCCAGCAATGTCTGTGCACCTCGGCAGCAGCATTCGTTCTTGCAGTTGCCAAACCCAGTTTGCAGTTTTTCCAGCACCTGCAGAACTATGTTCCCTTAGAGGCACCAGCACCATCAGAGGCTGCTTCCTAGCCCCTGCCCCCCATGCAAAGGTGAGTTTCAGCTCTGCCCTTTGTTTCCAACCTCTTCCCTTTGTTCCCTCAGCCCTAGAGGTGGTAGCTGCCTCCTGCAATTACTCTCTCCATGACACCCTGAGTTATCTCTTTATCCTTTCAGTTACCTAGTTAATAACTTCCTACCTGGTTCCCAGGTTTGCTTTCTTTCTAATCATTTTGATTTTTACATGGTCTCACTCTGTCACCCAGGCTGGAATGCAGTGGAGCAATCTCAGCTCACTGCAGTCTTGATCTCCCAGGCTCAAGGGATCCTCCCACCTCAGCATGCAGAGTAGCTAGGACCACAGGTGTGTGCCACCATGCCCAGGTCATTTTTTTTTTTTT
>NW_012101410.1:3751477-3769652 GCF_000951045.1 Mandrillus leucophaeus
GCCATGTTGCCCAGGCTGGTCTCAAATTCCTGAGCTCAAGTGATCCACCCACCTGAGCCTCTCAGTGTTGGGGTTACAGGCGTGAGTCAACGTGCCCGGCCTCGGCGAATGTCTGAACTTTTTGTAGAGCTGGGGGTCTCTCTCTGTTGCTCAGGCTGGTCTCGAACTCCTGGCCTCAAGTGATCCTCCTGCCTCAGCCTCTCAAAGTGCTGAGATTATAGACATGAGCCACCACACCCAGCCCTGGTTAACATTAAAGTCTCTCTGGTACTTGGTGTGGTTTCTGTCTCCCTACTGAACCTGTCTGAGACCCAAGTCTGGCTCCGAGTCTGTTTTGTTTTCTTTTACTTTGGAAGGAGCCCAGCTGAGGCACTCACTGGACTGGATGAGCGGCAACTTTCAACAGAAACAAGACTGTTTTGCTACAGTGCTTTGTTATTCTCTAACCAGAAAGAAACCATCGGTAGTTGAAATAACACCTCAAGAGGGAACTAACCAGTAAAATTTGTCATGATAAATGCCATGAGAGTAAGAATTAAAATAAGAAGGCGGCTCCTGTTGAAGGTCAACCTGTTGTCTGCCAGGCTTTTCTGTGCCCTTCTATAAGGCATGGCTGGGCCCATAGTGAAAGCTACCCTTGAAGGCACTAAAAAAGATGGTCAAGAGGATAAACTGTAAGTCTAGATTTAGAATCTGCTAATAAAAATACATTGTTGCTGCAAGTGAAAATAGTTCACAGTCTCCAAGTCTTCTCAACCAAGAAGGTAAACTATGAGGCAACAGAGGAAAGATTTTAAGAGAGAATGAAAAACAGAGAATGTCTTTTTCAAAAATGTGAGGCAAGAGCATTGGAATTTTGGCTTCATGGAAAGAGGCTTACCACTTAGGAACTCAAGAATTACTGACCTGAGAGTAGCCAGGACAGATACCGGAAAGGGACAAGAAAAACCTGTCCATGTATTTTTGGAAAATATCCCCTTGTCAGATTAGTAGGAATGATAAGTGGTTTTATAATTTGTTACTACTCTAATTACTAACAACTTCCCATCTTATCAGAACCTATAGACCTTTGCTCTGAAGATTATGGGACTTGTCCTGACAACAGCAGGAGGAGTTAAAAGACAAGCTCGTGGAGAAGCTGCACACGGCAGGGGAGTTTGACCTTGCTTCTCCCTCAGGCCCAGCTAAACACACTTTCTGGGTTGGTTTCCTTTTGGACATAAAACACTATGAAAGCAAAATGGCCTTCAGGTGCAAACTTGATCCGTAAATGCAGAAGGAGAGGGATGGTGCCTTCAAGGGATGCAGCTCAGTGAGATAGGCTTTTTCTAAACAAGCAACCAGGGCCTGGCATCTGCAACGGTGATGAGGCATCAGCCAACTTACTGAGACCTAGCCCTCATCCTCAGGACGCAAAGTACCCAGGACAGAAAGGGACACACAGAGACACTGCTACCATACAGGGTCACTCATTGAAGGGCTACAACCAAAGCATGGGGCTAATTGGTTCACGGCAAAGAGAAGTTTCTCTGCTGCTGGCTCCCAGACCACATTAAAAAAAGCATCGGGAAGGGATCACCTTTGTGCTAGATCTTGAAGGACGTGCTGCCTTGCATATGAGGGTGAGGGGAATCCACACAGAGAAAACTGTATGAATCAGATGGGCCAATACTGGGCATATTTGGGGAACACATTTGGCTTAAGGAGAAGGAAGGACTGTCAGGGTGGTGCAGGGGCAGTCACAGAAGGGGCTTCTGCAGACAGCTGGAGGGGCACGGTGTGAGGACACCGGTCTGGCAGTGGTGGATGGATGGACAGGAGTGGGCGTAGAAGCAGCTGGCGGACGGGAGAAGGCTCCGGCAGTGGTGCCTGTGAGGGCTGTGGGCTGGCGGCGGACCCTGATCCGGGGCTGGCAGTGGAGATGGAGAGCATGGAGGAGAGAAATGTCCCAAGGAAGGGTTCATGCGGCTTGGCAGCTGACCTCATTCTTGGAAGCAGGGGAATGATGCCACCTGCTATTTATAGACCACGTACCAAAGCTCGCCTCACATCTGATTTTGCATTTGATTTTCCCTGCAACCCCTGGTAGGAGGCAGTTTTCACAGATGAGGGAACCGAGCCCAGAGTCACAGGATAGGGGAGGGACAGGGCTGGTTCTCGCGCTAGGCCTGTTAGCCTAGAATCCAATTAATATCCTGCCTTCCATTTCCTTCTACCCACCTCTTACCCTGCCTTCCTAGAATAAAAAAAATGTATTTAACTTGCCCCCATCTCCTCATCTGTAAAGAGACCGGGATCATCTGGTGGCCGAGAAAGAGAAGGTGGCATTCGGATTGGGAGTTCTTGGGGTTACTTTCACGTTTCTGAGCACCCAAACCAGGTTTACTCTCGCCACTAGTTCGAAGCAGCTCTTCTCTGTCTCCAGAAGCGACCCTGTGGACAGAAAGCTGCCCTTCCCACTCCCCGGGCTGGCTCTGCCGGGCACACTCTCCGCTTACCTCATGGCTGCCGTCACCCCAATGGGAGTGATTGGCAGCGGCCGCACGCCAGGAAACAGCCCTCGGCTCAGGACCCGCGCTCCGTTTTGGATCACTCCTGGAGGAACTGAAAAAGCAAAGGGGAGAAAGACACTGCACGTGAATTCAACTGTGAAGATTTCTGTTCCAAGTCAGAAATTCTGGATGGACCAATAAGAGAGAAAGAGACAGAGGGCAGAGAACATGTGTGGAGCAGAGACAGAGAGAAACACACACACACACACACATGCGTATACATGCACACACACAGGCACACATACAGCCACACAGACACACACACACACCGTCACGCACACACACACACACGCAGACACATGTGCACACACCCGCACATACAGACATGCACACACACACAGACATACGCGTGCACACACACACAGGGAAAGAGAGACAGAAAAAGATACCCAGAGAGTAAGACAGAAAGATCATCTGGTAAGTAAAAATCAGACTAGCAGCTCACAACCAAAGGATTAATGTCTAGGTTAAAAAAAAAAAAAAAAAAAAAAGTGAGTTTTCAAAAGTAGGCTTTAAATATTATTTTCTCACATTTATTAAACATAACCTTTTTCCTTCAGTCAGACCCTAACAACAACTCAAAAACCCCAACCCTGTAGGACAGACACCAGGTGACCAAATAAAAGCACCTCCCCATGCTTTGCCATGGGCAGAAGCTGAGAACATCTTTCCATTTATCTTTAATCCAACAAGGGGAAAAAAATGACCCAAATTGTCTCGTAAAAGCCGATTTTACAAGCTACTTGGCACCTCAGCACACACTACACAGTTCATCCCCCAGGGGATCCTCGTGGCCTGAGCAAAGGCCCCTTCCCGGGGTACCCTCTCAAGCAAATCTCCTGAGAAGTCGCTCCTCATCCCACCTTCTCCTAAACACACACATCCCTGGAGCAACCCTAAGCCCCTCTTTCACCAGCGGCCATCAGATCTTGTCCATTCTCCATACAAACTCCAAGATCTCCACACCAACCTGATTTTGTCTGAGGGTTACCTAAGAGGAGAAACGCAGGGAATCCCTGATGTAACCTTTTCTGACCTTCCAAACAGCAATTTCATCTGGTTCAAACTAATATTCTGCCATCTGCTGTATCTACCAGGAACTCGCCCTGTGTCTGAGGAGCAGAGGAGCATCACTAAGTGAGAACACGGGTGAGCTTTCATCTGAGTTCTCTGGTGTGACTCTGTGCAGGTCTCTGGATCTCTGTTTCCCTCTCTGAACACTGTTCTCCCAAGACCCTGTCTGCCATCATGGGTTCAAGACTCCCCAGAGCTCTGGCTGTGCCCATATAGTCCCTGGCACAGTCTCAGATAGTGGCAAGGTGGATAACTAGTGCTTTTGCAAACAAAGACCATCGAAAAGGCTCTAGAAAACTATGCATTCCAAAATGAAAACCACTCTGGACATTAGGTGTGTAAGCCAGTATTAAATGGGTAGAATGCAAGCTTTTCACAAAAAACATTGCCATACAGACTTTTTACTTACATAATTTTTAGGTATCTAAGGACATGTTTTCAAACCTTGAATCAAACATCACATAGGATGAACGTTCACTATTGAATACGGGGTAATTTTATAGACTGTCAATTCTTTGGGTATTCTAAACCTCTTGCTAATAATTTTTGCCATTTATTTTCCCGGTTTGCATAAGGCCTTTGTTACTAGGTCTTACAAAAGGTAGGATGGGTGAGAGAATGGAAACTCTCGCCTAAGTCAGTACTACTATTACAGTCTGGTGTTCCATAATCTCCCGTCACCCTAATGAATTGTGAGGGCAGGCAGACCCAGATCAGTAGCTCCTACCATTCCTGATTATCAGCCTGATTCCCGCTAACAGACCACCTTAGCTGAGGCAGGAGACTTACCAAGTATCTTTAAATCATAGAACTGTTAGAATGTGGTATGCAGTGAATTATCATGTCTTACACAGTTGATGAATTCTCTATAAGGAAGAATGTCTAAAGTTTATATTACCTAATTTATCTTATCTGATTTCAAGATTTCCTATAAAGTTACAGAAACCAGGACACTGTCATACTGGCGTAAGTCTAGACATACAGACCAATCGAACAGAACAGAATTCGGAAACAGAGTCACACACATGTGGTCAACTGATTTTTGACAAGGGTACCAGGACAATGCAAAGAGGGAAAAGCAAGTGTTAGAACAACCAGAGATCCATTTGGGAAAAAAATGAACTTTGAGCCTTACACCTCATACCACACATAAAAATTAGAAATGGATCATAAACCTAAATGTGGGAACTAAAATTACAAAACATCCAGTAGAAAATATAGGAGGAAAAATAGCAATAATTCTCAAGGACAGACATATGCAGAAGACAGCAGAACTCTTGTAGATAGATGCTTTGGATGAAATATTATATGTGTTGCCTAAAACGACAGCTTTTTGTTTGCCCATTTTGGGGATTGTGGGAGAGGGTCTGCATAATTTTGGTGTACGGCAGTCTCCTAGAAATGGTCAGATAGCCACAGGTTCAGCTGAATTCTGATCGAATATATCTGTCACTAGGGATGTCAAGCAGAGCAGCGACTTAGTCTGATATAATGAACCATGCTGATAAATAACTTAAATATGTAAAATCTCTAATACAGTTTAATTCTTGTCAGTAAAAATTATTACAGTCCCATATACAGATACTAAAACTTTTACCAAGTACTTTCCTATGTATTAGATGATGGAGACATAAGGTAACTACGGGCAAGAGGGAGGGGGAGATCGAGAGAGAGAGAGAGAGAGAGAGAATTAAGGAGGCAATGAAAATATACTATGGTAAGTGCTAGGACAGGGGGCCTAGAGGCAGAAAGGATGGAGACACCTAACCCAAACTAAGGGGTATTAGGGAAGGCTTCCTGTAGGAAGTGCCATCTAAACTGGAGTTCAAAGGCAGAAAAATGGCACATACAAAGATCTGGAAGTGATTTTTTAAGGATGCACAATATGCTCAAGGAACTAAAAGGTTGCTTGGTACAGCACACAATCCTAGCAGAAGATGTGTTTGGACTTTATCCCATGGGTATCGGGAAATCCATTAAGGCGTTTTGAGCAGAGAAGTGCCCTGTGCCGCAGCAGCTGACAGCCAGGCTCTGGAAACCAACCTAGGTCTATAGCCCATCTCTGTCAATTACTCATCATGTCTGCTGAGCAAGCTACTTAAACTCCGTAAGATGGGGGACAAAAATGACATTTACCCAGGGTCTCTGGAGACTTAAGTGAGTTAATGAAGGCATGAGTATTTGGAAAATGCATGTTAGTTATCAATATCGTCATCATCAACACGATCAACATCCACAGAGGAATCTTGAGGCAGCCTGTGCTTTCCCCATTTCAGAGGAGCAGAAAACCCATCAAGAACAGAATGGGACAAAATCAGACCACGCCGGAAGAATGTAGCCATCTTCCTGGTGACAGAGTTGCTGGGACAGCAACAGGTGCTGTTATGGCACTTCTGTTCCCCTTGTGCGTGTCATATCAGAGCCACCCGTGCAGCAGCAACACCCAAAACACATCAAGTTGGACAAAGACCAGGGAAGCCCTGGAATGGGAACAGAGCAAATCCAAGTTAGGGAGCGCAAGTTCTTATTAACCCTGGCATGGTCGTCAAGGCATCTGCCAATCAAGGAGAAAAGCACCCCTGGGGACAGTGTGGCATGACAGAGTCCTCTGCCCAAATGCTCAGAACCTGTAAGCACCAGGGGTACGGCCAGCAGAAAGGAAAACTAGGAAAGGAAGCCAGTCGTCACCAGGTTCCTACTGGAGACCATGTTCTTTGGATGTTCCTTGTCTCATGGAACCCTCAGGGATGAGGTATGCTGCAGTGGTTAAGAGTGTAGGCTCTGAGCCACACAGCCTCAGTTCGGCCTTGGCCTAGTGCCTTCACCTTCCTGGGCCTCCATTTCCTCACTGGTGAAGCAGACTTAAACATACCTTGTAGGATTGCTCTGAGAATGAAATAAGATAAGCTACATCAACTGCTTAGCTCAGTGGCTGGCTCGTTATGTAAGCTCATCATCGTCATCATCAACGTCATCCTTCTGCCATCCTATATCACCTCTCTGGCATCCTCTTACTGATGATCTACAAGGACAGGGCTGAATGGGGTCAGAACATGGGGAAATACTTTCAGCCCATTATGCTTTTTGTAGTTATTCCTAACTCCGCATTTACCTATTAAAACATCTTCCTGATTAAGGAACAGCACTCATTTCAAAGAGAATCTCACGGACAAAGCTCTCTTGAAGCATTAATAGGCTTTCCCTGAGCTATTTCCTGAACCTCACAAGACTTCTGGCATGTCGACTCAGCTCTTCCTCTGAATCCTGCAGCTTGTTCTCAAATGAGCTGCAACTAAACGCTGCCTCTGCCAACCCTGGCACTTCTCCGTCCTCATCATTGGCAGTGCTCTCCATGGAGAGATGGAGGCTGTGTTCATGTTTGCTCACCAGCTGCCAGAAACCAGCTGTGACACTTAACCGCAGCCCTGCCTTTCTCCTTTCTGCCCCCATCCCCAAGTGTCAGGAACATGGCTTCTGAAGAACAAGTCACAGCCAGTCTAAAATGGCTCTGTTAGAGAAAGGCATTCTGAGGCCCACAGTTCACTACCTACATTAGGAAGCTTGGTGGGAACATGAGTCGATCCTTCAGCCCTTTCTCTACCAGCACATCTACTCTTTCCCTTCGTTTTACTCTGTTTCCCTCAGAGCACACGAAGACACCGAAAGACCAAAACCTTACAGCCAATCTGCCGCCCCCAATGTACTGCAATGCACTGGCCTCCAGCTGTGTAAGACATCAAAAGGGCTCGATGTTCAAAGTCAACTTCTCCCTCGGATTTGTGGCTCTCTCCAGACAAGGCCCAGGCCTCCAGCATCATCCCTGCAAGTTAGGCCAGTTACGTATTTGTCTTTTAGATGGGAGAATACCCACCCCTGAGGCTCTCAGGATGAGGGACGTTGGCACCACACTTTCCCACACTTGCCATCAACCACGTTCTCAGATGTTAGAGAGGAACTCGAAGCTTTCTGGTTTTAACTAGCAAGAAGGCAACCTTCACACATAAGAAGAGAGCCAAACAGAGCAGCACCGCTCACTGTAGATGCTGTGATCTAAATGGGATAACGCAATCCTGAGCATCTTAAAAAAAAACAAAAAAAGTCTAAGGTCCAGGACAAACCCCTCCACACTACATCGTCCCTCAGCACTTCCCCGGCTCCCCTCCTGAGGCTTAGCTTCCTTGGTGTTTCACAACTTCTAAAATTAACCTCTGAGCTCTTGCCGCTGCCTTTGGAGGGCAGCCCTGGCTAACTCTCTCAGAGGCCATAAGCTGAGCAGCAGGTGATTCCGCTAATCCTTCCCCTTCCTAAAGTCGGCCTTTCCACCTGCTTACTTGGAAGCGCACTGGGGAGGGGGCTGGCACGGGGAGACACAGCCTATTTCCTGGTTGTGCTCCCTCTGCTGTGCCTGGTGTGTCTGACATACATCCCAGTTCCAGGCAGGGGGAGGAACGCCTTCCCCCAATCCCTCCCCTTCCCTTGTTCCATTTTGTTGTTTTGTTTATTATCTAGAGTTCGTCTCTGGGAACCTTCCAAACAGGGATTATATAAGCCTTTGAAGATGAGTAATGGAGATCTGGCTTCTCCTGACTAACGAGTCCTCCATTGGGGTTAAAGCTGACTCACAGGGCTTTTCAAAGGGGAACTCACTGCAAAGCAGGTACTTAAGGAGATACTAGAAGCTGGAATTAGTCTACATAGCCATTTTGAGGGTGGGGAGGGTGGGGTAGGCAGAAGGATTTGACTGGAGCATAATCTAAAGTCCGGGAGGTAATGAGCCAGCCATGTCCCACGCTGACTGTTCTGAAGGCAGCGTCCTATACAGCACGTGAGACATGGTGGCTCTCCTTGCAGAATGTTTCCTGTGCTGCAAACAGGCAAAGTCTAAAAAGGCGAATGTCACATGCACAGCGGATGCTGCCAGGAGGACAAAATGTTGCAGCCTGAGGTTTTTACTAGGTGCACACTGCTGCTGCACTGCAAGTGAAGCATTAGACTGAAATGAGAGGTGGAGGGACCCACAGGGACTCCAGCCCAAGCAAGACATTGTGTGCTGGGCTCCCTTGGGGCAACACAGACCCTCCAACGATAAAGAGGCCTGCTCTGCCTGGGGCTCTCAACAGCATCTGAGCCATTTCCTTTGTGCAACCTACTCAGCTTCAGACCCTGGACTGTGGCCAGTCTGCTGGCCTTGTGCTAGCTTTACAGATGCTGAGCAAGGGTAGGAGGAAGAGAAAAGATCTAAGTGGCTGCCATCTGGTGACCTGGAGTGGCTATGAAGGGTGAGGACAAAGGAAAAGCCTTCCAGCCATCCAGGCCAGCCTCTATCTGCTGGGAGCAGAACAGCAGCAGAAGAGACTGGGTTGGTGGCCCCCATGCAAGCAGGGGCATCTAGCAGCCCGAGAGGTGAAAACAAGGGGCTATAAATAGCACTGCACGAGGAAGCTCTATAAACGGGGCCCAGCCACAGCACCAGCCCACGGGGGAACACAGACAGGCTCTGCGCAGACAGGAAATGTGTTGCTCTCGGAAGCCACACTCCCCACTCATGGGCAGCGGCAGGACCCCTCAACCTGGAGAAGACCTGGGAGATATCCACACTGGGACACGGGCACACAAACATCCCTACATAGGCTGCTCACACACCATCACTGTCGCTGGCTGGCTGGCTGTTGCCTTTAACCATTTTTGCACAGGAATAGCCTCTCACTTTTTCCAGGCCTTGGGCGATGCCGGCAGGGCAGGGGATGACTGCCTAATCATTCTGTCTGTAATGCTTTTCCCTTAAGGCAAAGGACTGCCTCAAATCCCAAGAAAAATAACGTTATACAACGTGAAATGAAAAGAAAGGTGGCAGGGGACAGGGGCATGGAGAAAGAGTGAAGCCAGAAAGAGCTAACCACAAGCTGCAGATATATTCCTCCGGTTGGGTTTATGGGCAGGATCGGCCAGCTGACTTCCCAAGTGCACAGAGAAGACGCTCCGTGCATCTTCACTCCCTTGCAATGGTACTGCTCCAATCCTCGGGGTCCTTACAACCTGCCCCTTGACTATGCTTGCCCTTGACCTCCAGGGCATTGAACCAGGGCTGGCGGTCAGATGGGACAGTGAATGCAAAGGTGGTGTCCCTACTCTCTGCCCAGTCTTCACATTTACTTTGCTGTTACTCCTGTCCATGAGCATCTCCTTCTATGACCTTTGGAGGCACCCTGGGTTCTTTCCTTCCACTGTCTTGGAGCTCCATTCTTGGCCTGGGGCTTTCATGAAGGCTGCGGCTGGATTTCTCACACAGCGGTAATAGCCTTCTAAAAAAAGCCTTCTAAAAATGAGCCTACAGCTTCAAAATATGAACACTGAGCTTGTAAAACTCAAATTCAGCATTTCAATGTAAACAGGACTGTGGCTATCCTGGAAAAAGAAGTATTTACAGTTGGAGTGTTACAGAGATGGAGAGGGGTGGCGAACGCCGAAAACAACTCGTCTACTCATCAGGAGAAACCTTTTTCCTTTCCTACCCATGCTCAAGAATCCAGTAATCATGGACATTTATGGAAGCTGCTGAGGATCTGCGAATGATCCATCAGTCCCCTTGCCTGGCTTGGTTTCATTTCAAAGATACTCCAGGCTCCAGCAGGCCTGTTGCACCAGACTCTTCTCCAAAATGGCAGCCTGGTGATGAGGTCTCAGAAGAGAAAGACATTTCTAAAAACGGGTACTGCTCAGGTCCATTACGGTTAAGCTGGCCCCATGTAGCCTCTTCTAGCAGAAGTCCATAATCCCATTTTCCCTCTGCACTTCAGCAACCAGCTGGAAGTATTTTTGTTAAGCTAATGATCACTGTGTAGTGGCTGGGTGCAAAGGAAGGTGCTCGAATCTTACACGGCTCTGATGAAATCAGAATGTTTCCACTGGGTTGAGTTATGCAACTTAATTTTAGAAATCTTTTCAGCCTGGAACTTGATTACAATCTGGTCTGTACTTTTCCTGCAATGCCATCTAAGAATGGAAGTTTATTTAAAAAAAAAAATTAAAAACATACATATTTCTCTGAAATATAAAAACATCATTTAAAAACCACACTCCAGGTTAACTGCTAGTTACACAGCTAGACCAGTATCTGCTTAGCAGTGGCGTTTGCATGTCAGAGGTGTAGGGAGTCCAACATTGCAATAGCTGGAGGTCTGAGTTTAGAGAGAGAGAATCAGAACTCTAGACTGTTCGGAACAGGTAATGGCAGCTCCAGGCAGAGGAACAAGCCTCCCTGAGAATGCTCAGCTGAATTTCTTGGGTCTTTTAAAATAGGAATAAATAAGAAAGGTTGGAGTCAAATATCTTAAAGCTGTCAGGAAGGCTGGACAAGCAGGGGGGCTATGATGGATGGCCTGGAACTCCACGTAGTCCACTACTAACAAAAAGCACCTGTTTTGGGTCTGAGGATGGATGTTTTCCTGTGTGAAGTACCATCCACTCCAAAGGCAGAGACTCCCCACTGCTCAGCCAGCCACGTGGCCCTCAGAGAGCCAGAACCCAAAATGAGCTGAAGGCCTAGCCATAAGAAGGAGACAGGTGAGTGCCAGCCCCTACGTGGCAGTGTTGTAGTGGTGTCTGCTGCTTCATGTCACCATGTCCTCACCAGTGTGTTTCATCAGTAAGAGGCTGTAACGCAGCAATGTCTTAAAAACGAGCTGAGCAGACCCTGGTAAACCAGCTGTCTGTGTGTCCAACAGGGTTCTAGCTGGGTGTGGAATGTGGGCACAGGTACTGACCTCGAGTTGGGAGGAGGAAGAGACAGATATCTTTGTTCAAAGTCATTCTTCATCCCTTGGGAAGAGATCTTTCTAAAACCATGGTAGACTAGCTCCAGAGATGGCAAAAACCTCAGGTGGTGAGAAGAAGTCTCAGTAAGGAAGAGTTGTCTCAAACTTGACATTGTTCAAGGCCAACAGAAGGTGAGGATGGGAGTCCTGCTTAGCTCAACAGCCCTGCCCTGCTATCTGCGGCAGCCTGGGAGGCTGGGTGGAAATGGTCCAAGCTGGTAGCATGGTTTCATTTCAAAGATATTCCAGGCTCCAACAGGCCTATTTCACTAGACTCTTCTCCAAAATGGCAGCCTGGCGATAAGGTCCCAGAAGAGAAAGAAATGTCTAAAAATGGGTACTGCTCCCGTCCATTATGGTTAAGCTGGCCCCATGTAGCCTCTTCTAGGAGAAACTACAAACTCACAGGAGCAATACCCACAGGAGCAAGGAAGGCCTCTCCACTGGGACTCAATAAAGGATCTGTTTTCCTTTCCCCACGTCTTAAGTCCTGAAATTATATGAGAACTTTCTCATCTTGGAAATATACCTATGCATTCATTCATACATATGCATGGCTGCATGTTTATATGCATATGCATGTACTCATGGACTTATGTAGCTTTTAAAGTGATTCTACAAGGGACGTTCTACTTTAGCATTCGTTCTTCCTATGACCTGGTGTATAAATGAGAAGGTTAAGTTCACAAACTATGGTGCTGTAGGCTATAGAAATATCTACTCACAACCTGCTTGTATCTCAGGGGGAGTATTCAAAAGCATCATGGCACTGGCAGCATCAATGTCAGGATCTGGAAAAATCAACCAATAAATAACATTATTTACAACGGGGCCGGTGTGTGTGTGTGTTTTTCCCCCTGCAAGTTACAGTTCATGAATGCAACAGAGAAAAAAAAAATATCCAGGAACTAGATGAGCTATCCCCAAGGCGACATTCTTCCCAGTGGGATCTGAGAAGAAGAAAACGTGTTCTAGAATGAGATTTAAGGATCACGTTAGTAAATTTTTCATCACACAAGCATAGTCTCTTCTCATGTTGTTAATTTTATAATTTGCACCGTATGTTCCTGATAAATTGCTGATCTATGCACCCCCATAGCTTTTACCCTGGGGTGAGGAGCAGGAGAGTCAGTGACAATAGGAAGTTCAGCCATAGGAATCTTTAATGAACTGGGGAAAGCTCACAGCATCAGGAAAGCATTAAACACACCTGCATCTAGTGAGATACAAACAAGACATCTGGTCATTTCCATTTGTCAGCAGAATGTAAGTTGTGTTTCACGAGGTTATGTGCTTGTAACAGCGGTGTGGAGCTGGTGAAGGCATTTAAAAAAAGCACTTAAAATATAAAGAAAAAATTAAAGTTCTGATGTTGAGGGCACAATGTTTGCTTCCACTGCTATTATTGCTTTTAATATGGGTAAAAAAAAAAAATACTCATCACTTCATTGCTATAATTCTTAATAGGTTTCTGAATCCTTACTGATCCACCAGTTGACAGATGGCAGGTTATATAGAGACAGAGAAAAATATTATCCTTTTATAACTAAATTCATTTTCCTCTGAGAAACAGCAGATCTGCTGCTATGGAAATGAAGGTCACCATGACAACAGTAAACAACCCCCAAGAATGGTCACTGAATAGGCTGAAAAGAACATCTGCCCCAGCGCAGCGTCCCAGCTGCCCTGGGGCGAAATTCACTAATAGTGCGGTGATGCCGCGTGACAGAAGCTGCCGCCTGTGCCCTGTCCAAATAAATGAAGTGTGCAATTGAAGTCGACATCAAAATGCCTTCCCTTGCAGATTACTGCCTCTGTGTCCGCTAAACCCAATGACTAATGACGGGGGACAAGGGGCTCGCACTTGTCAGTTTTTGTACAAATTACATACCAAAAAATTCAATTTACTACTAATGGCTCCATGGCACTTTATTTTGGGTATTATGCTAGAAAATTACTTTTTTAATGTTTAAAAAAGTACGTTTTTCATACTTTATATGTGTGGTTTAATTCCAACGGAGTAATACGATGTGGTAAAAAGAGGCCCACAAGCAATTAATGATATGGACGACGCTGCTTCCCAAAGACAAGGTCTCAAGAAAGAAAGAAAAAAAAAATAGACCTTGACTCTGAAGAGTTTTTTTCTATTTTGCCTGCAGAAGGCCTGTTACTTACACTCCATAATGGACTAAAAGTTTATTTTAATAAGTACATTATATGAGAAACAAGTAAATTAACTTATTTGGCAACTCCAGGGGTGAAATTCCTAAAACAGTCACCATTTCCCACTGATATTAGTATATATATTGTATATGTAAACTACTATATATCAACTAATATAATTAATCATTAATCAAATATATATAAACTATTATAGATAATATACATACTATATTAGCTATTATATATAATAGTATATATATAGTTTATATATTTGGCAACTCCAGGGGTGAAATACCTTAAACAGTCACCATTTCTCACTGATATTAATATATATTATATATTAATTACAATGCACTTTATATATGTATATTAATATTATATATTAAGATATATTAACCATTATATAATAGTATATTAAGTACTTTTATATATAATATATAATAAATTATGCATATTATATAGAATCATTAATAAAATATATATTATTATATAATAGTATACATAGTTTATATATACTATTATATATAATAGTTAATATACTATAAATTATACATAAAATTAGTTTATAATAGTTGTATGTTATAGTTTATAATATATAATATAATTTATATATTGTAAATTATATATAATTTGTTATATATTATAAACTATAGTTTATATATACTAGTACATATAAGTTAATATATTATAAACTATTAGTTTATAATGTATATAAGTTCATAACAATATATGAGTTATATAATATATAACATGTTATATGTTATATGTAATATAAACTATATAATATAAACTATGTAAACTATATAATATAAACTATATAAACTATATAATATATAACATCGACTAAGCTTTATACAGTTTATAATAGTATACATAGTAGTTAATATATACTACTATATATAATGGTTAATATGGTTTATATATACACTATTATAAAATAGTTTACATATTAATTAGTTGAATGATTTTATATATTTAATATATATAAAAACATATATATTTATATATATAAAACCATTCAACTAAAAAATTAAAAGTTCTCCCCACTGCCCCTGTGGCTCGCACTGCCCTGGGTCCCTTGGTGCCCCACAGGGCCTGTTGCCTGGAAGTAGCACTCACAGCCTCAGCATTCTTGTTGGCATCTCACAAGTCACAGGGACAAGCAGTTCCTGAGGGGGGGCTGTTAAGGCCACAGGCCTTTCCTTCTTGCCCCTCCTTTTAGAAATGGCCTTTTCCTTTCTCAGGGGGTAGCCAAGAAAAATGATTTTTTCCTGCCAAGCAAAAGGTCTCTGCCATTACTGAGAACACAACTGCTACAGGTGACCACGGTTGGCCTGGCTACATGGTCCCTACCTCCACAGGTGACTCGTACCCAAAGTTTTCCTCAGTGGCCAGGAGGTTTGCTGGGCCCAGAACAAGAGGAAACACAGGGAGGAAGTCTGGAGTCTTTTTCTATTTATATGGCCAGAAAATTAAAGGAAGTATTTCTGTATTCTTCAAAAACACATTAAAGGAAATTGTAGAGGGACACAAATAAAAAGAAGACATAGTGAAAGAAAGAAAACAGAAAGAGAGAAAGGAAACCTTAAAGGAAAAGTATCCCATCAATAATCACACATGTGGGAGAACCTAAGCGGGGCATTCCCAAGGCACACTTGGGGGGGTGCTTTGGATTTGTAGAGCATCCACCTGTGGCCCCCCACCCCCACCCAGCCAAGCCAAACAGATACATAAACTGAAAAAAAAGCAGCAAGCTGAGGGACGTGTTCCCCGTCTTTCCTTCAAACCAGATATGCCATGTCTGATGCCTCCACAGATAAAAATCCTGATGTGATCATGGAACTAGTGCTGGTCTCCGGTCATTCGGGGCAGGTGCAACCCCCAGCCTTCACATGATCTCATTCACAATGCATTCCTACAGCCCCACTCTCCCTTCTGAAAGGATCAGTTCCTGAATAAGTAGCCCTATGGGCAGAATGGAGCAGAGAGCAAGGCTTGGAATTCTCCTCTCTTGACATCTTAAGTAAGCGAATTGGCAAATGCAAGAACTGCAAATGGTAGGAGAAAATTAAAATGTTTATGCACACTGGCATACTACAGTACCAGCCCTTCCCCAGGGGAGTACAGCCAGTGCCATTGTTTCAAAAGTCAACTTTACTGAGGGATGATTTACATACAAGAACATGTGCCCATTTTAAGTGTAGAGTTTTAAGAGTTCTGACACCACTGTTACCACCATCATCAAGATAAAGAGCATAGCCAAGATAGAGATTTCCATCACCCCAAAGTTTACTTGCACCCCTTGGCAGACATACCTACCCCTAGTCTGGACAACCATGGATTTGCCTTCTGTTATTCATCAAAGATGTGGTGTCAATAGTTCATTCCTTATGGCTATCACTGAGTTGTAGTCACTGAATGGATATACCACAATTCATTCACCGGTAGGTTGACATTGGATTGTTTCCAGTTTTGGATATGATACAAAAGCTGCTGTAAACTTTTATACCAGTCTTTTTTGAACCTGCGTTTTCATTTCTCTTGGAAAATTGCTGGTAAACGTATGTTTACCTTTACAGAGAATCGCTACATTGTTTTCCAAAGAGGGTGCGTGTACCACGCAGGAGAGTTTCAGTTGCTCCATATTTTTGGCCACTACTTGAAATCGTCAATCTTTAAAAACGTTAGCCATCTAGGGCATATATAGTGATATTTCACTGTGGTTTTCATTTATATTTCCCTAATGACAAATAACCTTGAGCATCTTTTCATGTGCTTGATGGCCATTCTTATCTTACATGAAAAGTCTGTTGAAGTCTTTTATCTATTTTTTAGTTAGGTGGTTCAACTAGTATTCTTCAGTTGTAAGATTTTTAAAAATATTCTGAATATAAGTCCTCTATGAGATATATGTTTTTTTCTCAGTCCATGGTTTACTATTCTGTTTCCTAAGAGTGTCTTTTAAGAAGCAGCAGTCTTCAATTTTTACTTAGTCCAGTTTACCATTTTGTTCTTTTACAGCTTAGTGTCTTTTGTGTTCTAAGAAATCTTAGCCTACCCTAAAATTGCAAAGATTTCCCAAGTGTCATCTTTTTGGTTTTCATTTGTGAGTGTACTAGATATAACACTTTCTGGGTTCAATATCCAGATTGACAGGCAAACAAAAATAGACGTCATCACTCAGACCTCTTTCCTTATCCAGCAAGCTGGTTAAGCACAGACCTAGCACTGTAGATCAATGCCAGAAGGACCCTCTTTGGCTCCTGGGGTGAACACCAAGCAGCCTAATGAGTCTGATAACCTTCTATGGAAAAGTGTCCTGGACTCTCTGCTAGAACATCTCATATGCCTTTCTCCTTGTCACACCCTGACACCCTGTCAGTGCTTCTGTCTTCAGAGCCAACAACCTCCTGTCTCTCCTCTCCAAAGAGAAGAGACGCTATAATGCTTACTCTTATCTATTATTAAAATACTTAAGTTTTTCCCCTCTTTTTAAAAGTCATGAAAGTAATGTGTGTTCACTGTAAAAAAAAACAAAAACAAAACACTGGATGGATATAATTTGAGAGATAAATGCCTTCCCTATAGGCTTACTTTCAAAATCATATTTTCTTATACATATGTCCAGAAATTATCCATGCAAAAATAAGCATATATATATATACATTCATTGAAATACAAATACACACATATGTATTTACTCATGCACGCAAATCTATCTTTTTAAAAAATAACTTTATATGGAAAACAGTTTCCTGCAACTTAAAATTTTTTTCACTTAACAAATTTCGTCAGCCTTTTATATTAGTATATGATATCAAAAGTTTTTCTACAGTGAGATTTTTATGCATAAAAACACACTGCACTGTTTGTACAGGCATTCCCTTTTCTTTAGATTGTAAACTACCAGAAGGTAGAAAGAAAGTATTTGAGTTGATTATATAACTTGTGCTCAGCACGGTACTCCAACCTACAGATTCTGGGCACACTTCTCCCAGTCCCCTCACCCAAACACCCCTCCCTTGGATCTCTCCACCCCACCCCTTCCTATGAGGATACAGTGCTGCCCCACTCTCTCTCTCCTGTGCCTCTCTCTGGGGCTCACTCCCACTCTCTACCTTAGGTAATGTGCTACTTTTCATCAGCACACTCTGGGTCTCTATAAAAAAGTCTAAATTTTCTGTGGTCAAGAGAGACTACTGGTGGTTTACCTCTTTAGATAGCAGAGGAACTTTCTGATGCAGGCACGGTATTGTGGTAGGATGCTTTTGACCAAAGACATTGGAGCTTTGTGTCTGGAATTATTTCAGGGGACTGGGTAGCTGTTTGGTGGATAGCAGGGGCTTCTGCTTCAGAGGCATAGCTGATTGTGAAGGATAAAGGGCCCGGGAAGAGATCTCTAGGAGGGGAGCAGTGGATTGGCTTTGTAGGATCTTCCCTAGAGGGTCCAACCCAGTTTATCAGCGTAAGAAAAGAGACAGGCCAGGCGCGGTGGCTCAAGCCTGTAATCCCAGCACTTTGGGAGGCCGAGGCGGGTGGATCACGAGGTCAGGAGATCGAGACCATCCTGGC
>NW_012101410.1:3771718-3772528 GCF_000951045.1 Mandrillus leucophaeus
ACCAGCCTGGCGAACATGGTGAAACCCCATCTCTGCAAAAAAAAAAAAAAAAAAAAAAAAAAGAACATGGGTACATGGTCAGATACATACACTAGGGTGTTCCCTAGCACCTAGAACAGTGCCTGGAACATCTGGAGTGCTGGATAGTTAGTGAACAAGTGAATGGATGGCTTGTCCAATCTGCTGCTGGGTGAATCCAGCTGCCTGAGGTCTGGCACCCAGCTTGGGGGAGAAGTACTGGATGTTCCCCAGGGAATAAGCCTCCAGATGTGCAGTGAAATTCCATGGGAACCCCAGAAAACCAAACATCAGGCTCCACCCTAGCTGAAGGAATCTTTGTAGGAATCTGTCAGGGAATTCTGAAGTGTCTGAAAGGTGAAGAATGGTTGTCGCAGTAAATCAAGGAAGCCATCCAAAGAAGCCATCAAGGAAGACAAGTGCTCCCAGATCTTCTATAACATTACTAGACTTCTCTGCTTTGAAATATCTTTGTCCATTTTCTCTAACTCTGCCTGAGAATGACACAACTGGGGCATTAATTAACCCCCCAAAATGGAGAAAAAATATAGTCAGCCCTCCATATCCATGGGTTCCATATCCACAGATTTCATCAGCAAAGGATCAAAAATATTAGGGAAAAATAATTCCAGAAAATGTTACACTGTTGCTGACATGTATACTATGTAGTTAGATGATGGCTGCATCTGTACTGAACACGTTCAGGCTTTTTTCTTGTCATTATTCCCCAAACAATGCCGTCTAACAACTATTTACATAGTATTTACATTGTATGACATATTATAAGTAACC
>NW_012101410.1:3777608-3779240 GCF_000951045.1 Mandrillus leucophaeus
GGTTCATTCAGCCTCACACCACGCATGCTGCCATGGGTGCTGAATTAATTCAGGAACCAAATCAATGATTGCTGGTTCATTCAGCCTCACACCACACGTGCTGTCATGGTGCTGAACAGAGTTATGACCAACCATTATCCAAACTGAGCCAATCTCAAATCCCATATTAAAAAAAATTCCTCCTTTGCCCATGCTTCAGTAACAAACGTTACTTCTCCTCTGGACCGGTTCCCAGCAGCCTATTTCAATTTTCATCTTTAATGCAGTTGTCTTATCACATTGCCTCTTCTCTATAGTACGAGACTGGAAAACGGTCACACATCTTAAAGATGTTTTCAAATCCTCTTGTTTTGAATGTACACACACAGTTATATTATGCTGCAGGGAGACGAACAGGTAACACAGTTTCCAGAACCCACGGTCCAGTTATTTGGGCGAAGAGAAATATTGAGCCTCAGTTTCTCAAACTGTTGAGATGGTTCCTTTGGTTGTGGAAGAGGCTTCTCCTCTGCGGACAGGATGGGAAAAGCGCTGCACTAGACATGAGGATTCTTGGGTTTTAAGTCCTGGGTCTGCTGACTTTCGTTTCATTTTGCTGTGCCTGAGTCCACTCATTTTAAAATGATGGGTGGGTGGCTGCAGACTTCGAAGGGGCCGGTTTGGTTTTTCATCCCTTTCCACATAGTTCCTGCTCTGTAATATCCCTTGACTTGCTCCTCCCTCTGTGACTTGTGGTTGCGAGAGCTACAGATTCCAAGGAACACCTACCAAATAGGGCATCTACTCCAAAGACCTTAGGGGCAGCTAACAGCCTTAGTAAGGCTGGGAGAATATACTATTGCCTCCAGAAAGCCATGGTCTGTCCTGATAGGTCCCTGCCAGGTCTACTTCACAGGAATCCATCAAGTCTGGTGTGCGTATTCTGTGGGTTCCTGGTGTGGTTTCTAAGCATGTCCACTCCCCTTCCTCTGGGATTGAGTTTCAGAGGGAAGTGACTTGGAGAGGCCATCTGCTTTAACAAACTAAGAATACAAGGCCAGCAGGAAGCCCCTGCTTCAATCCACACTGCAATATACACCTGCTGCAAAAATGTAAGTACTGCCTTCAGCACCTCTGAGCTGACCCACCTAACAAAACAATGACAATGAAACACTTCCCACAGAGAAAGCCTAAGAATCATAACCATTACCGTCTTAGAAATCATGTGATTTTCCACAGGGCTAATGTGTTTCTCCGGCTCTCCCTGCTCTCCCTCACACCTGAGGAGTCTTATAGGATGATGAAATCTGTTTAACTGAATAAAATAAATTCAAGAAACAAACAAACAAAAATACCAAATAATAGATGACACACAGACAGAAAAGATCAGATATAAAAACATGGGTAAGCTGGGCGTGGTGGCTTGTGCCAGTAATCCCACCACTTTGGGAGGCCAAGGTGGCAGATTGATTGAGGTCAGGAGTTCAAGACCAGCCTGGCGAACATGGTGAAACCCCATCTCTACTAAAAATACAAAGATCAGCTGGACGTGGTGGTGCACACCTGTAGTCCCAGCTACTCAGGAGGCTGGGGCGTAAGAACTGCTTGAACCCAGGAGACAGAGGTTGCAGTGAGCCAAGATGGTGCCACTGC
>NW_012101410.1:3780500-3819404 GCF_000951045.1 Mandrillus leucophaeus
CCAAGGGATGACTGTGCTTAGATAGATAACTTTTAGGGACAAAGGGATAAGAACAGATGAAAACAAGCAAGCAAACAAATAAACAAAACTCCAAGTAAGCTGCGGATTTCGTGGGGAAATGCTGAGTAGATCTGCGTTTATGCACACCTTGTATACTAAGCCAGTATTTTCAACTGTGGGCAATTTTGCACTTCCTTCCCCCAAGGATGTATGGCAATGTCTGAAAATGTTTCTGATTGTCATGACTGGGTGGGAGCTGGAGGGTGCTACTGGCGTCTAATGGGTTGAGGCCAGGGAGGCTGCTCAACATTCTACAGTGTACAGGACAGCCCCCACCACAAAGAATGATCCAGTCCAAAAGGTGAGAAACCTCACAGTAAGCTCACAGATACATGTGCTATGATCAAGAAAAGCAGCTCTTCAAACCAAACTATCTCAAATAGAACACATCAAAAGTAAACAGATATACAATTCACTTTGTTGTTGACGTCTTTCTTTTCCTCCTTTTTGCAAAATCCCTAGGCATCGGTTAAGACAGATAGGATATCTACATTTGTTGCTTTGAAATCACTGAAGTAAGTAAGAGCCATACCCTTTGGCTTCTGTTGCAATCAATCAAGATATCTATAACAGCCGCCTCTGATCTTGAAGGCAGCAGAACACAGGGTGCCATCAGCTCTACTGACGTCATTTGCCATGAATATTTCTTCCACTTCCCTTTTGGCTGAAGGTTATTGAGAAAGAAGTTGCCCGAGTGAGCAGGAGGGATGAAGTGGGAAACGGGAGATGGGATTCACTGTGGACATGAACTGCAAACACCTTAGGGGTTCTTGTCACAGTGAGACTGGAGACAAAGTGACGCCAGGGAGCCCAGTGCACAAGCTTCTGATGAGCAGGATTTTAGGGAACAAAAATCTCCCAATAAGTTGGACACCAAGTTGTGATTTTACGCATCATCTTTAGGATGGAAGTTGGAGACAGAGAACACCAAGAGCAGCCTTTTTTCTCCAAAAAAATGAATCAAAGAACACCCCAAACTCTTGTTGCTCTGAAGACATGAGACAAGCTCAAAGCAATGATTAAGTAAACTGAAACTAACAGCTGTTTGTTGGAACAAAAGATAATCTAATTAAGTTGGTAGGTGAGTTGCAGGGATGTCAGGGGGGAAAGGGGAAAGGATGAATGATCTATACAAATACTACACTATTTGTCTGGGCGCGGTGGCTCACGCCTATAATTCCAACACTTTGGGAGGCGAAGGCAGGTGGATCACTTGAGGTTAGGAGTTCAAGACCAGCCTAGCCAACATGGTGAAATTCCATCTCTACTAAAAATTCAAAAAATTAGCCAGGTGTGGTGGCAGGTGCCTGTCAGTCCCAGCTACTTGGGAGGCTGAGGCACGAGAATCACTGGAACCCAGGAGACAGAGGCTGTAGTAAGCCAAGATTGTGCCACTGCACTCAAGTCCGGGCGACAGAGCGAGACTCCATCTCAAACAACAACAACAAAAACTAAGAACAAAAACTGCACTATTTTATATAAGAGATTTGAACATCCTGAGATTTTGGTATCTTAGGGGGTCCTAGATATCCATGGATACCCAACAGATGACTGTGCTTGGATAACGTTTAGGGCCAAGGGGTAAGAACAGATGAAAACAAACTAACAAACACATCTCCAAGTAAGCTCTACATTTCGTTGGGGGTACCCTGGGTATTAGGCTCCCATTCACACATTTCCTGAGTCTTTCCAGCTTAAATATAGGGACTGGTGAACTCTAAAGGAAGAATTTACAGGCTCCGAGGAGGAGCGTCACAGCGAACCCTTCAAATTCGGAATATATTTGTCCAAGTCAGCTCCCCAACAGGGAGCATCTTTCTAACTTGCGTAAACTGCCCATCTATTACCCCTCGTTTCACTTCATCAGGAAGGGGATTCTAGGAAAAGCTACTGGAAGGTAAGTACAGAGCTCAAAGAGCATCCTGGGCTGGGAGCCTGGTGCTGGGGGCTGTCTCAGGTACCCCAATTCTAATGTGGTGTTAGGATGGCCAGGCTGGAAGCTCTCGGGGCCTCTCACTTCCTCTGAGTCGATTACTGTCCCTGCTGCTTCTCTGCTTGAGAAATGAAAGGAGTACCTCGATACTCCCCAGGCAGATGCTTCCGTATTTCTGTTTTCTCCAGGCAACAAGAAATGCTTTAACTTTGATGTCTTCTGGATCCCTTAATTCTAAGGTCCTTTTCGCCTCAGCAGCAAGGCCTGCGTCACATTGCCGTCACATTCCCGAATCTGATTTGTTTCCAAATCAAGTGAACGCGTCGCCTCTAGCCCTTTGACACTGCCACCTCAGGCACCCCTTTTATCTGGCACTCTAAATTTTCCTACTGATCAACATTGACTTCTTTAATATCTTTGACCAGTTGATCAAAATCTTTCTAGCAGCTGCCAGGAGAAAACTCAAAGAACCATGTAGACAGAAACTGAGAGTATCAAAAAACCTAAAATTCTAGATTTGAATCCCAGGGCAAAGGTGACAAATGACCCAGAACAAGTTGTGATCCTGTCCCATGGGTAATAAGACAGGGCAATTATTGAAGAGGCAAGAGGTTTTGATTTGGTTCTCTTTGGCTTGTTGAATCGTGCTGGGCTTGTCTGAGGTCAGTTTACGTATTTTTAAAAATTTTTAAAGCTTCCCATAGATGAATGAGAAACTACACATTCCTCTGAAGTCCTTTCCCCTTTGCGTCTCATCCAGTTGTGAACCTCTGCTTACTGCATTCTCTGGTTTCTGTCTCCTGGGTCGCCCCTCTCTGGGGATGCTGTCACTCATAGCCATGTGCAAAGGGGAGGGGACATTTGGGATTGCCGTGGAGGGGATTCCGACCCTGCAGGGAGGGAGGAAAGGGGGATTAATGCCGAAGCCCTCTGGACTCTGGCATTCTTTGCTTTGAAAACGTCCTGCATGCTCCTGGTTTCTTCATCCAGTGTTACAGCTGAAGCTCACCACCCAGAAGGGGACTGGAGCCAGCCTCAGGTGCATCAAGGCTTCCATAGAGCAGGAACAGGAATGGGGACTCCCAAGAGACACCCCTAAGCACCTCAGAGCCCGGCCACACTGGTGTCCAAGAGAAAGGATGTGCTAAGGCCAGAAGCCAGAGGTGGGCCCAGGAAGCCCCTTGAGACCAGAGCCAAAAGCCCAGGGAGATGCTCAGAGCGTAGAGGCCTGGGCACGGCCAGCCAGGACCACCAGTGCATCTTTCTTGACTCTGTTTTCCCCTCTCTATGCTATAAGGTCATCTTCCCCAATGACTGGCTTTCCCCAACCATCACTTCTCTCCACTTACTGGAAGATAGCTCCTGCCCAGTTCCCACGCCAGAAGCCACTTCCTCCTCTAGTAAAAGGGTTCGTGGTTGCTGGTAACCCCTGCACCAACTTTCCCACAGCTGTGGGGGTGCTCACAGTGGCTTGGCCCTAGCAGGCATGGCAGCGCTTGTCAGTGCTGAGAACTGAACATTTCCACGTGCACCACATCTTCATTAGCTCTGTCTTCAACTAGGTCAATGTGCAAATCATCTTTTCCAGAAGGAAAGCTTCCATCTCAGAGTGACACTGGCAGGTGTGTTAGCGAGAATAAACACCACACAGAACCCTGCCATCAGTGCTTCAAGGCACACACTCACTGTGTGCCCACCTCTCCACTGTCTTCCTCCCCAATGCTCGAGCACTGAAGAACTGGAGGGTGACTCTGAACAGAGGCTCACTTTGCCTGGGGATGTATGTCTTATACTAACTCAAAAGAATTTAAAAAGGAACTACGGAGCCAGTGATGCTCCCAGACCTGACACTTGACTCTCATTACAGAGACACAGGACGTAGTCTGAGAACAAAACCTCACCATGTTCCTTCTGGGTAGACTTCTACCATACTGAATCACACACCCGGTCCCACTATGCCATAAACCACTGTTCTGCTGAGATGATCTCTTTGTTGCAAAAGGTTTTGCCTTTTGATTTCCTTACTAGAAAGCTGCTTCTCAGACACCTGGAAGGGGATGTGTAATGTGCTACAGTCTAATGTGCTTGACCTCTCTAAAGCTCATGCTGAAGTCTGATCCCCAGCATGGGAGGTGGGACCTCCTTGGAAGTGTTTGGTTCACAGGGAGGATCCCTCGTGAATGGCTCGGAGTTGTCCTTGTGGTCCTGAGTTCTTGCTCTATGTGTTCCCATGAGAGCTGGTTGTTAAAAAGAGCCTGGCACCTCCCTCCCTTCCCCCATCTCTCGTGTTTCCCCGTTCACTCTGTGACTTCTCCCCTCCGCATTTCGCATGAATGGGAGTAGTCTCGGGTCTCCATCAGGCGCTGGTGCTGGCACCATGAAGTGGTACAGCCTATGGAACCATGAGCCAGATAAACCTCTTTTCTTTATAAATTACCCAGGCTCAGGTATTTCTTTCTAAGTAATACGAAAAAACCCACAGAACTTTGGAAAGTGAATTCAGGACTGCTGATTCTAGCAGCAGGTCTCATGGGTACCGAGCTCTCTCTAGGCCTCAGTTTTAACACAGCCTTTACTCTCTCTAGTCAAATCTTCCTCCAGAAAATAGACTAGGAAAAAAATAGAAAAGCAAATCAAACGCTTGGTATTTAAAAAAAATTTTTTTTAATAGTTTTCTGAGATGCGTTGATTCAGAAACAACTCTTACATATTATCAGTTGAAAAATAAAACAATGCACCAAAAAAGCATTTGCATTTTCCTTTATCTTACACGGGCCCTTCACCTACTGTCTGCCTCACACCTAAAGCAGAGCCTGGTTCCTGGGAAGTCCTACATGGGTACAATGAGAAGGCTACGATATATAACTGCCATCGCTTTTGCTTTCCCTGAATAGTGCATATTCAATTTGATACAAAGAGATGTCAGCCCCATTCATCCATCCGTCCGTCTGTCCATCCATCCGTCCATCTGTCTATCCATTCATCCATCCATCATTGAGAACAAAAGATATCGTTACGCTGTTAATGAGTATTTCATTTTAGACACAGTTAAGTATGGAAATGTAGATTCAGGACTACGACTATACATAAAGGTATCATGGAAATAAAAGGATTAAGTTTTCCACCTAACAATATTCACCTGCAACACCGCACTACTGGGAGTGAAACAGAACGTGCGCACGCTGCCCTGGACCTGTGGGAGTTACTGTTCTGTCTTGAAGTGTGGGGAAGATCCCTAAACTCAGGCCCACTGGGCAAAGAAGTTGAAAACAATTAGTTTGGGTTTAAAAATTAGTCTAAACCATAATGTAAGAGCTGATTTTCTGGTGATTGAATGGGAAACGGGTTCTAAAGAAAATCTCCACAGAATTTTCTAGAATGGTTATTAAGAATGGCTGCATCCCTGGACAAGTATTCTGCATGTCAGGAGTCTACTTTGAAAGATCCTTCTTTTTTGAATGTGTTCGATTTAAAAAAAAGTCAAGCTCTTTACTTTCTAGCCACATGGTCTATGGGGTGCTGTGATCAGAATGTGTGTGTCCCCCAAAACTGCTATGTTGAAACCGAGTCACCAAGGTGAAAGTATGAGGGGGTGAGGCCTTTGGGAGGTGATGAGGTCATGAGGGAGGGGCCCTCATGATGATACGGGAAGTGCCGGCTACAGAAGGGCGGGGACCCTGGCAAGGGCTACACCCTTGGGCCTGTGCCCAAGGACCTAAATGAGGACAGCCATTTCTGTTTTCGTGCCCAAAAAGTTGCCTTTTGGCCTGCCACATCCCCATCCTGTGCCCACAAAAACCCAAGACCCTACTTGGCACTGACGTAAGTGGCTGGACGTTAAGAGGAGCAGAACAACATACCATCGACAGACACCAACAGACATCAGCAGGCCATCGACGGCGGGACAACGCGGAATTTGGCTGGGGGTGATTGGAGGGGAGTCTGGTCACTAGGCTGCCCCACGCCAGGGGAAGACCACCTGCTGGCTCCCCATCCACCTCTGCGATAAGGCAGAGAGTCTGACTGAGCTGATTAACACAAGCTGCCTGCAGACGGCAAAACTGAAAGAGCGCCCTGTAACACAGGCCCAGCGGGAGGGACTTCAAGAGCTGTAAACACTCAACCCTAGATGAGGTCGGAGCCCAAAAACGCTCCCCACAACCTGCCCGTCTACATGCCCCCCTTAGGGGTTTGAGCACTGGGGCACCGAAGAAGCGAGGTGCATCCCTGTCACACGCCCTGGGAGCGGGATTAGGGAACTTCTCCCGTTTCCATGAATGGATGACAGCCCTCATAAAAGAGACCCTAGAGGGCAGCTGGTCCCCTCCACTATGGGAGGACACAGCAAGAAGACACCCTCTAGGAACCAGAGAGCAAGCCCCATCAGACGCGGAATCTGCTGGCCCCTTGATCTTGAACTTCCCAGCCTTCAGAACTGTGAGAAATACATTTCTGTTGCTTGTAAGCCACCCATTTTGAGGTATTTTATTATAGCAGCCTGAATGGACTAACATAGTGGGTAAACCGCCCAGTACAGAAGCGCAAATACTAAGTAAGTGTCATGCGGAATAAAGCAGGCCCAAGCGCTGAGGGCCAGAGCCTGGTCAGGGACACGTGCTTTTAAAGGAGATGAGCTTGGGCCAAACGTGGTCTCCTCTTGTGGATGCTGCGTATTCACTCCAGACAGAACTGTAAATGCTAAGCCAAATAAAGCTCTTCGGTTTGTATCTGGGGCATACTTGTTTTTGGAAAAACCAAGAGGGCTCGATAATTGCCAGAAAATATGATGAACAGACCCAGGCCGACTGGGAGGGTAAGATCGATGGAAGATGATGGCGTGGACAGGGGAGGTTTCCGTTCCCAGTGGGGTGGCAGCAAGGACAAAAACATCTGGAGACGCGCTCCGCAGGCCCGCCCAGCACGCGGGTGGATCGGGTTACTTCATGACGGCAACTGGGTTCGTTCTGTACCATGAAAACCGTATTTCATCTTTCAATAGGAAAAAAATTACAGCTAGTGTTATACAAGTAAAACGAAACAAAGAAAACTGGAAAACAGAGAGGGAAAAATCAACCACCGTAACTGCCACCATGCCTGCGGTTTTCTCTCATCCTTTCAACATTCTTCTAGAAAGAGTTTCGACTTTTTTTTCTTTTTTTAAACTAAGCTTGCTTTAAGCCTAAGCCCTGCCTGGAGAGCCTTCAGACTTTGTGCCAGAGGACAGTGTGGCCATAAAACATTTAGGGGAAGAGATCTGGAGGGGAGCAGAGGGGAAATAAAAATGAGTATCTGTTTTTTAAGCAAACAATTCAATCTCTTCTTTAACAATAAGAATAATAATAGTAGTAGCTGTAGCGGCAAGAAAAAAAGACAGTGGTAGACAAACATGGAAGGAGAACTCATGGTAGCAGGCACCTGTAATCCCTGCTACTTGGGAGGCTGAGGCAGCAGAATCGCTTGAACCCAGGAGGTGGAGGTTGCAGTGGGCTGAGACATGCCATTGCACTCCAGCCTGGGCAACAAGAGTGAAACTCTATCTCAAACAAAACAAAGCAAAGCAAAACAAAACAAAGCAAAACAAAACAAAGCAAAACAAAACAACACAACACAACTCCTCCAGCTTAAAGGAGACTTAGGGGACACATCCGTCAATTACAACGTATAGAACTTTGAGTCTAGATTAAAAAAAAAAAAAACTGGTTAAAAAATTATAAGCTTTTGGGGAAATGTAAACACTGATAGTATAAATACTAAGGAGCTGTTAAAATTGTAAGGTGTGCTATTGATATTATTATGGTTGTATGTTTAAAAATCTGTAAATTTTTGAAATGCATAATGAAATACATACAGAAGAAATTATACGATAACTGAGGATTTGCTCCAAAATCCTCATTACTTGGGGGCAAAGTAGGTGGTGGAAAGCGGGAGAGGTGCAGATGAAATAAACTTGGCCAGGATTGATGACTGCTGGGTGGAAAATATACAAGGATTCATGATTCTATTTTTTGTGATATATTTGAAATATTCTACAGTAAAAAGTTTTAATGGGGGAAAAATGGTAGCAGAATATACGAAACCAACGGTACCAGCTGTGGAGTGGACCCTCTGTCAACAAAGACAGGGCCCATGACATGGAGTTCCAGGTGACACTGGGCTCCAAGAATGCCATCGGGGAAGACAGGCTAGGTCTGGGCCCATGGAAGTTTTAGTTCCCTCTTGCAGATGAGTTAAACTTGGCCTTCCACTATAATCAGGGTTAAACATGGTTGAACCTGGTGCTTAAACAGCGTGAGAAGCACAGCAGGCCCAAGTTTGTCTGTCTTCAGTGCATGCCTGGTTGGGGTTGGGGGAGTCCATGGGGGAGGGGACAGACATGAGCACCCTTCTGACCCCTGCAGGCAATTAACTGATACTTTCAAGCAGGGAGTGCCATTATCTTTAACTCAGCAGGCATCACTGTACATAATGAGAGGTCATAATTATAGTTCTCTTTTTAAAATGTGACCACAGTATCCAAATTGACCTCTTGTGGCGGACTGGCCTACATGCTGGGAAGTACAAAAAAAGGCGGGTACGGGCCCTACCCACTGGCGTGACAATGACGGGCAGCCAGGATCCCTTTGCAACTTCTGAGGTCAGGCATCCGCGCTTATTCCCTGGGGAACTTCAATCTGTTTGGGGTTTACTAATTATCATTTTTCACTGAGTAGCATTTTACTTCTTTAAATAGACACAGACTAGCCAGCGCTTTTTACTGTTCTTTAAACCATGGGGAAAAGGCAAAAGCAACGACTCAAATTAATATGCCAGTGATTACGTGCATCTACTGTCTATCCATGGAATCACTAAGTTGAAAAGATCAATTTCTGATCGTTTTTTCACTTTAGTATTTTGTAAAGTTGCTACAGAGACTCTTTCACTTTAAAAATGCTGACTTATTGTGCTATTATACCTTATAATTGGCCCCACCTAGCAGTATCTCTAGCTCCCATAGCCCAAACCATTAAATAGACTGAATTGTCTGTGGGGAAATGCAACCTGCCTGGATTTTCATATAGACAGACTCTCTCAGTTCGAAGCACAGAATAATAGAATTTTTGAGCAAAAAGAGACCCTCTGAAATCATCTTACTGATGAACAGTGTGAAAAAGATCTGCTTGAATTAGCGGGCTGGATGGAGGCTGAGACAGGAACCAGGTTCAACCAGCGTCTTGAGCCACAATCAGCTCGACCCCTCCACCTGTCTCTTAAACATCAAAGAAGCTCCATCCCAGTGACGCCTCCAGAGAAAGACAGAAGATCTCCCAGTTTTTCTTTTTTTAACAACATTAGACAAGTGCTCACCTCATTTCCTAACCACACAATGACAAACACACTGAAATAAAATGAGGTACTCACCTACCTTCCACGGATATTTGGAAGAATAAACTTTTTTTACTCTAAAACACTTCAGACTCACTGGATATTCCATACATACAAATGATATAAACAAATGCAGTGATAAAATCACAGGGGTGAGGAACTCACAGAACCAGCTGTAGTTATCACCTTATTTGGTGGCCATGTTAATTCCAGTTCTTGCTTCCAACACAAAGCCCAGGCAGCTAATCTGTGCCTCTCCCATTCCTTTACGTATTAGGAGCTTCTGCTCTTTACCTTTCCCTAATAGCCATTCAGTAACGCTGACGAATGGCTAACGTCTTTCCAATGGGATTTCAAATCCTCAGCTAACACTAGAAAATTTTGAGAGATATTGGAGCACCAGCTAATTCCTTCCCGGCTAAAAGGAGGGACAGAAAATTCCAAAGTGTGATATAAACAGTTTCAGATACACAGCAGACAATGTCATGCCACACATTTACACAGCGAAGCGGTGATTCCTGCTTGCAGGCATGGGCTTTGAATAAATGGCCCTGAGAATTACAGTTTTTACCAATATGCTTTTCTTGAATAGAACAACCTGGGAGTCAATGATGTTCTCTATATTTGTCAATGCTTCTTTATTCAGAAAAGCAAAACTTACCCACTATTCAGATGTGTCCAAAACTAGAGTTTAAAGAAAAGAATAATAGCTTTACTCCTTTTCTAGGCATGTCACTACTAAGAAATATGACTATTTTCTTTTGGTTCAGTAAAACAACACAAAGGAACAAGTCTAAATACATCACAACAAAGGTATTTAATTGAGCCTACTGCATTTGCATCTCAATATAAAGTCACTGCATGATATACCAATGTGGATATATTGATAAAGTTCATTCCACCATTGTTAACAGATAAGGGGAAACTTTTCAGTGGGAAATTCTTCAAGTTTTACATTATTTATTGGAACATTTCATGTAGTTACTTGGCTGAGAAACTCCAATTCCATGCTACACAAGTATTTTCCAAAATATGTGCCTACTTTTCACAGTCCCAGAACTGTGGCTTGACACAGCACCTAGCATACTGATACGGTTTGGATTGGTGTCCCCACCAAATCTCATGTTCAATTGTAATCCCCAGTGTTGGAGGTGGGGCCTGGCAGGAGGTACCTGGATCATGGAGGTGGATCCTCCATGAATTGTTCAGCACCATCCCTTCGGTGCTACTCTTGCAATGGAGTTCTCACAAGATCTGGTTGTTTAAAAGTGTGTGGTGCCTGCCCTCTCTCTCTCTCTCCCTCCTATGAAATGCCAACTCCCCCTTTACCTTCCTCCATGATTGTAAGTTTCCTGTGGCCTCCCCAGAAGCCGAGCAGGTGCCTCCACGCTTCCTGTACAGCCTGTGGAACCGTGAGCCTATTAAACCTCTTGTCTTTATAAATCACCCAGTCTTAGGTATTTCTTTACAGCAATGCGAGAATGGACTAAGACACATACTATTGTCACTCAAATACTCTATTTAAATAAAAGCCCTGATTCTCTAAAGTTTTGCTTTGCTGCTCAGTAAATCAGCCTCTACCATATTTATCCCTAAGTGTCATTTGCAGCATTAACACAAACAAGCCATGCAGTTAAAGACCATCATTTCCTATTTGAGTTACATTTTGGTTGTGGACTGCACATTTCATTTAGTTATTTGTCAGCATAAGGACAACCTCAGCACCTGGTGGGAAAGGGTTAAAAACAGGAGTGCTATAGAGTCAGTCCCTTCCTTTGGTGGTTCATCAGACAGGTTATCAAAGTGAAACATTCCGTCAACAGGGGAAAATCCTGGCATCTGCTCAGTGGCAAATTCGGCTCACTTCATTTTGCTTTATTTTATTCTCCAAAGAAACTATACAGTTTGGACTACAGAATACAATTAATTTTTACATTTCTCCACTCTCTAGCAGCTTATTTTCTCCATCTAGACGTGCTGCAAAAAACAAAAAACAAAAGAGAATAGCTAACAAAGCCATAGTGGATTTATTGTATTGATTCCATTTCACATAAAAATGTTAATTTATCCAATTCTTTAAAAAGTTTCATTATCTTTCATCTAGAATATACTGTGTCCCACCCAAGCCAGCTGATGTCACCCTACACGTTTCACTGTGCAGTTTTTACTTCTGGAGGAACCAGAGCCCAAATTCAAAGCAATTTTGGAGATTAAGCTTTGCAAGTAAATTCATTTTTATCACAATCTTCATGTTTCAAAGTGGCCAAGTCATCTTGGTCATGTTTATTAACTAAAGGTAATAGGAAAGATCCTAATCAGAGCTTCAGTGTCTGCAACTGCACAAACCAATTCTCTCTCTGGATGAGAACAGAAAGTTCTCAACTGCAACCACTGAATCTCATTAGTGCCCTGGGACCTGATCAACAGCCCCATGCCTTGCTGATGACCACCCGAACAAAAGCAGTTTCTAGAGGAGCAAAGAGTCGCTTGTACTGAAGAAAGAGCAGGAAACAGGCTAGAAAGAGGGATCCGGGGTGGGTGGTCGGTCCACAGGAAGACTCACGGAACCTGCAGAAAGTACACATAGACCCTGGGATTTTGTGCATGTTTCTGGAAAGGGTCCACAGCTTTTATCCAATTCTTTTAGGAGTGGATTATACAGAAAGGGGTATCACTGGCTTAAGACTCACTCATCATAGGTAGAGTCTCACTCGAGAGAGCATCACCAGAACAGAGTGAAATTCTCTCCGTTTGCTAAAAGGAAGCATTATGATTCTCTGGTCTGGGATGATCTTGAAATCTTTGCTATTACAGGAAAGATGCGTTCTGCTAGGGACTGAATGTTTATGTCTCCCTGAAATTCATACATTGAATCCCTAACCTCCAATTTGATGGTATTTGAAGACAGGACCCTTTGGGAGGTGACAGAATTAGACGAGGTCATGTTCTTCATGATGGAATTAGTGGCCCTATGAGAGTGGTGTAAGTAGTGACCACATAAGAGAGATCTCCTCTTCCCTCTCCACACGAGCACAGAAAAAAAGGGTAGGTGATGACGCAGCCCGAGGTGAAAATCTGTACACCAGAAACCACAGCCTGCGGGACCTTGATCCTGGACTTCCAGACTCCAGAACTGTGAGAAAATACATTTCTGTTGTTTAAGCCACCTAGTCTGTGGTATTTTGTGATGGCAGCTACAATACAATAAGACATATTCTTTGGCCAGTGTTATCAGAATCTCACGATTCACAACAATCGTGTGTCGGGGGCGCTGTGGATTGCTCCTTCCGACTGTGGAGGTTGGGAAGCTCCAGTCTTCATCTTCCAGATTTCCTTGCAGCTGGGGTTCTGGGTGTAAATTCGGTTCTGCCAATTAGATGAAGTCAGGCTGAGGTGAGGTGAGGCCCCCTTCGGCCGTGTGAGTGGCCTGCGATGCTGCGGAAAGGCTGGGTTTTCCTGCTGTGACCTCCCGGTGTCCATTCTCCAGTGCCTGGGTGTCGAGAGGCAGTTGCAGGGGTGGCCGTGGGCTCTGGATCACAGCCATGAGGTGTGTGACTGACCATACAGATCTGGCGATGGCAGCCTGCCTGGTGGCTGGCTCCTTAGCACTCTGGAAATCATTTCTGAAAGGCCGGCCTGGGTCCCCCTCCTTTGGCCCTTCCAACCATTTTGTAAATCCTTAATTATTTGTATTGCCTCCCTTTCTGCCTCAACCCCTTAAAGTACTTGTCACTTCTGTATCCCAGACCACAGAACCAGGCACACATCATTAAAATCCTCCGTGTCTGGAGGGCCCAAAGAGCTGTCTGCCTCCAGGAGGGCTCTGCTGGTTTAATGAGGATCAGGTTTGAAACAGCTAAGGAACGGTTACTTTCTGCAGCTCTCTGTTGCTAAAGAGATACATTATAAAAAACTCCCATCTTTTAAGCTGACAATTTCAAGACGACACTCAAAGGTAGACCAGGCCTCTGCAGTTTTACAGGGTTAGTGGAGGGAGGGGGAATCTCCTCTTTTTTTTTGTTTTTGTTTTTTGGACATAGAGATGCTATCGGGGCATGCTCCTGGCTGCCAGATAAGGCCTCCCCGTTCAACATCCTTCTCAGGCACAGGGAAGTGTCAGAGCAGATGGACAGAATGTGACCACACACCTGCTGCCCATCTGTCCCCCCACCTTCCATACAGCATTGCCTTGAGACAACCTCAGTTCAGATCTGAATCCCTGCCTTTCACTAAGGGCCTCATAAGAAAAGGGTATCTGTGGAACCTTCGTAACTATCATGAAATTCTGTTAAAGACATTTCTTACCTTACTCATTGAAAGCCCCAAGACAGGGGCTCATTCTTAGAGGCAGGCACTTCACTGGTATGTGTGCTTACACTAGAAATAAGAGCTGTGTGTGCCACATTTCCTTTTTGCCTTTGCTGCTAGGAAACTCGAAGATGGGTTGTGAATCGGTCACTCTCGTTTCCTTAGACCCTGCAGAGTGACTGTCCCTCTCTCCCCTTTTCTTCCCATATAGCTAGTGTTTCAAAACCCTACCTTAAGGATGGTTGATTCCATTGTTTCTTGCACTTGCATCATTATAAGTCACCTCTCTTTTTTGGGAGATAGGTGAAATATATAGATAAGTAAAACTTAAATATTTGTTTTGGCTAGCCACTGGTTTGAGGATATGAGCCTTTCAGCCCACCCTGTGTGGAAAATACTGAAGAGAGGTCATAAATAAGGTCCTTTTCCATTTGTCCTGAGGGAGGCAGGAAGACTGTCCCCACCCTAGAGGAAATTTGACAACTCTGTTTCTTAAATAAGGCATGCAGTGTCAAAAATTGTGGTGCGGTTCCTTAAGGCTATACCTAATAATTTACTAAGCTATTGTTTCTTTTAAATTTTATACTCACTGTAACGGTAACAAAGACAATACTACATGTACATTGTTGACATGTGGGTCTTAACTCAATGAGTTTTCTCATAGATCTTTAAAGAGTTTAAAAACGAAGTCTCTTGGGGCAATATGCCAACAAAAAAAGTGGCAAAATGTTCTGAAAGAAGTTACAAAGTTCCCAGAGATGAACAAATAATTCAGTGTGCATTCTCTCTCAACTTTGATGATATATCTTTTTTGTTTGTTTGTTTGTTTTTTAAAAATACCTACCAACCAGTCTCGGCAGGTTTCTTAGCATGGATGGCCACTGTTTCCTTATCTGTAAAAGAAGGGGGTTGGACTAAATCTCTAAAATGGATTCTATCACCTGTGAAGCAAGCTCCGTGGTCCTCAGCTCCACCTGATGTCAAAAGAGGACCAGGTTCGTACGTGCAAGTCCCTCCTAGAGACCAGGTCCCTGCCTTCTGCACTGTGCGGATGACTGCGCTCCCTTGGCCGGACAGAAAGGGTCACCCTCGCCAGGCCTTCTTGTTTGGTTAATCTCTTCACATCTATTTGCTCTGCTGCCCCGACAACTTAACAGCAAACAAAGGCCTGGGCTCCGTGCCGCTCACTCCAAATCGGGAACCTGCCTATTTTGTTTACTTTGGGGCACAAGGAGGAAGCAAACAGCAGCTTTTGTAAGTCAAGTTGGTGATAGTCTTCACTCAATTACGGCTGTGAAAAGAGGGAGAGATGGAAAGGACCCTCTTCCAGGGCCGACACTTCATGCTGACCCACCCTAGCCAAGTCTCCTTTCACTGGCATCGACCCTGGAAGTGGTTCCACTTTGAGGGAGCTAACCATATTTTCTGCACTTTGTCAGACTGTTTTTTTTCTCAGCCCAGTGGGGGCCACGTCATGTGAATGCCTTCTATCTAAGCAGAGTATTTTGTTGAAAGAAAAAGCACAGGCTACAACTAGCTCCTTGGGAGTAATACAATTCCATTTTCTGATTCTTATCATCGGGCCAGATGCTGCTTCGGACTGTAAAACTATTACCGGGTAAGGTGAGGCAAGCCAAGCGCTTTAAATAAGCAGAATTAAAAGAACTTGCCATCAGATGGTTAACAAGAAAGGGGAGAAGGTACATGAGGCGAGGGTAGTATATTTTATGGAAAATATTTTGCAAGGCGTCTAAACCAGAAAAAAACAGGCTTGGCTGGTTTATTATATAATTAAACTGCAGTCAGCAATGGGCAGGGTCTTCTCTCTTTTAAAATCCAAACTAGTTATTTAAGCTTTCATTAGATACAGTTTAGAGATTCTATTTGGGGAAGGAACCCAAAATTTTTTTTTGTCTGGGTTAGAGTTAAAAAAAAAAAAAGAAGTGCTACTTTGCAAATCTGGCTTCTAGTCTCAATAAAACAATCACAATCCCCTCCTCCTTCCTCAAATATCATTTTTGCTTCATTTCTTCAGAGGAGAATAGAGAATTTTTTTTTTTTGGCAGAAAGCCAAAGTAATATCCCAGCAAGATATCTGACTTCTTTACAGAGAGACATACTGTTTCATGTTTGATTCTGATTTTCAAAAGCAGAACAATTTTCACATCATTACATAAAAGGCTTCCACTATTTAAAATGTCATTTCTAAATTAATTTTACACCCCTGGGGCAAAATGCATCTGACCACACTGAATTCTACCCATTTAAAGAAGGTGGGGACTTGGTGAAAGTGGCAGAAAAACTTTCAGTCTTTAGAACAAAAGTCAGAGTCAGTTGTTTCGGGAAGCTGGTTTTGTTTTTCATATGGCGTGTCTCCAGTTGTGTATCCCTATCAGATGAAATGCAGAAGAAAAGTGGCTCTTCTGTGCAATTTCTGCAGTGTGGCAGTCAGGAGAATTTGTTGGCCCAAGAGACCTACAGCAACATTCCTGCGTCTGGCGGCGGCGGCAAGACAGCTGAAAAATTTGATGACTTGCTGTCTTAAAATCTTAACAGCTGGGCAGATGATGGAATAATGAAATGGCTCCTTGTATCTAAAACTCTTCATCTCACCTTAAAAACAAGCCAGCATATTCTTAAGAAAAGAACCTCAGTGATCCCCTGATAAAGTATATTAATCTGCTGAGTGTTGTTCTAGAGGAATGCCTACCTTTTCTCATCAAAAGTCAGAAGTGACCATGTGTGCCCAGGAGCAAAGAGTTAAGGTGAGCAGTCCAGTGTCCTACGGGGCTACAGGCGCCTAGGCTGATGTATCCATGTAGTCATAGGAAAGTTGGTTAACAGGCATTTACAGAGGACTTCCTGTGGACAGGCACACAGGTGTAGGGTGGGGGGCGGGGAGGGAGGAGGTGGCTCAAGGAGGAATCATTCCAGCAATAAAAGGCTTTCTGCTCTAATCGGGTACAAACTTTCCATCATCCCTGCTTGATAAAAAAGAAAAAACAGATAAACACAAAAACTCAAACTTCACCTAAGGCAGAATCGTCTGTAAGGCATAGGTCAAAGGGGAAAACGTCTCGGTAGGTAAGGAGTTTGTAACACAATCATAGCATAGATGCATTTCGAATGCATCTAAGCCACTGCCCCACACCCTAACCCATGTGCCCAACATTTAGTATGAGAACCTCTGGAACTACCTTCCAACAGGTCTCCCTGCCTCAGTCTCCCTCCCTGCTATCCCACTCTCCTCATGGGACCACACTCAGACCCTGCTTTCCTTCTAAGCTTCTGTGGGTTCTTCTCCATCCTTCAAGATGGTCCGACTCTGCTCTCTAGCATTCAAAACCCAATGGCTTGTGGCCCTCGCTGAACCAAATGTCCCCCGGCCAGGTTCTCACTGACCTCAGGCCAGTTTTGGTCTTAGACGGTTTTATCCATGACGCCACACCCATCTAGAATCACTTCCCCAGACTTTCTTCCGAAGAAAACCGTTTCCACCCCTTAACGAAAATCCACCTTCCACAATCCACAATTCTCATTGCTCCCTGCTGTGTGTGGTTGTCATCAAAACCTTCCACAGCCATCTGATTTTCCATTTTTACTACCCTACGACCAGGCCAGATGCTTCTTGAAGGCAAGGAGTGTGGAAATGGCATCTTGTTATTCTCTGTATCTGCCCTTCCCAGAGCCTGGCCCTATGCTGGGCTGATTCTGTTGAAGATAACTCTTTAATTTCTGTTTTAGGAGGATCCTGGGTAAATGGGGTATGTAAATCTGGAAGCTGCTCAAAAAAGAAACAGTTGTTTTAGGAAAATGACAAGAGTGTGACATCTCAAAATTTTTTGTGTTTGTTTTTGAGACAGGGTCTCACTCATCCAGGCTGGAGTGCAGTGGTGCGATCACAGCTCACTGCAGCCTCGACCTCCTGGGTACAAGCAACCCTCCTGTTGCAGCCTCTCCAGTAGCTGGGATTACAGGTACCTGCCACCACACATGGCTGTTTTTTACCTTTTTGTAGAGATGGGGTCTATGTTGCCCAAGCTGGTCTTGAGCTCCTGGGTTCAAGCAATCCTTCCGCCTTAGCCTCCCAAAGTGCTGGGATTATAGGCATGAGCCATCGCGCCTGGCCTCAAAATGTTTTTATGTGTTCTTTGCCTCAGATACGCCTAGTTGCTAGTAAGAAGAGTGCCAAATACTCAGAGTCCTGGAGTCAAACACATCTGGGTTCTAATTTGCCATTTCATTCAGTTACTGTGTGCCTTTGGGCAAGCCACTTCACTTCTCTGAGCTTCAATTTCCTCTCCAAAGGGGACCATGCACCCTAGTTCATAGGGAGGTGGTGAAGAATTAAATCTTCTTAAAAAGTACAATTAAACATTATATTTAAAATGGTCTTGGTAGTTCCTTTGGAAATGTTAGCTTCCCATGCCCACCCATGGGTCCGAACAAACTACCAAAGGGAAGGAGCAAAGGCCAGTCCCCGCCAGCTTTGCAGTGACCCATTTCCCTCCTGTTTGCGGGAGCCCTCCCCAGGGCTGAGCCTGCAGCACTGCTGCTGGGCCTGGCTCGCTACGCTGCTGGCTCCCCGAGGTGCTGGTGCACTCAGGCAAAATGAACCGAACATCTGTATTCTATTTGCTAATGAGCAATCATCATTTGTACCTTTTTCCAGCCTGGGATTCAGCTGCTTAGAATACTAATGCCATTAGAAATTGGAATCTTTTTTGAAAAACACATACTCATTTAGCAAAACCCGGTTTCACTCACTGACATTTTTATGGTTCCTGGGATTCCTTGGCAATCCACTGCTGGTTACAAAGCCCTCAATTCCCCTGGGCCCCTCTCTGCACCTATCTGTGTAATATTTGGGTGTTTGGGTGGGGACTGGGAGCCAGAAGACTTGACTGGCCCTAGACTTGCCTTTTCAATTAATTCAATGACTATAATCGGACAAGTCAATGGACCATTCTTTTTTAATCATATGATTTTTAATTAATCACAAGATTAATTACAAGACTACAAGTGCTTATTTTAAAACTTAGGTCATCACAAGAGAGGTCACCCAATCCTATTTCCTTGGCCTTTCCCTCAAGGTAACCTTCCTTACAAGCTTGGTGTGTACCTGTCCAGAGCTTTTTCTATGCAGATGAGCATCTGTGTCTTTCAAAATGATTTAGTGTTAAGTTTGTGTGTGTTTTACATATATGAAGACAAACATATACATTGTTCTACAGCTTGCTTTTTTCATTCAATGATAAGTTTTGTCTTCTGTTCATCTGGGGAACCGAGAGATATGGCTCATGCCTTTTCATTGCTGAAATTCAATCTATTCAACATTTCCCTGGTCATGAACATTTTAGATTGTTTCCAATTTTTGGCTTTTATAAAGAATGCTGTAGTGAGCCTCCTTGCACATGTCTGGCTGTGTACACGTGGGGCTGCTTTTCTAGGGAAAGTGACTCAAGAGACTTGCTGGGTCTTGCTTTCCTCATCTGTGAAACGAGAGGTATGGACTGAACAGTCACCATTATGACCCTACTTCTATTGTATGTTTTGTGGCATTAGGAACCAATGAAGGAAGCCTTTGTTTCTATATACAAACTCTATTCCCAATTCAGCACCCGCTAAGACTTTCCCTAAGCTTCCAAGGTCTTCCACAAGCAAAGCTCATTTATTCTTATTTTCTCCTTTGATTTAACATTCAGTTATTCTCAATCCTGCATCTTTGTCAACTCCCTTCTTCCCCTAAGAAATTCCTACTTAATACTTGACAGGCACTGATAAGGTTTGGCTCTATATCCCCACCCAAATCTCATGTCAAATTGTAATCCCCACGTGTCAGGGGAGGGATGCGGTGGGAAGTGATTGGATCATGGGGGTGGATGTCCCCATCTCGTGACAGTGAGTTCTCATGAGATCTGATAGTTTAAAAGTGTGGCACTTCCCCTTCTCTCTCTCTCCTGCTTCCATGTAAGACGTGCCTTGCTTTCCCTTTGCCTTCTGCCACCATTGTAAGTTTCCTGAAACCTCCCCAGCCATGTGGAACTGTGAGTCAATTAAACCTCCTTTCTTTATAAATTACCCATTCTCAGGTATGTCTTTATGGCAGTGTGAAAACGGACTAATACAGGCATTAATGGAGATGCTCAGAGCTTCTGACTTTGTGTTTGCACACATGTTCCCATGAATGTCAGCCCCATGAGGAAAGGGCCTTGTCTTTCCTTAGCCCATGTTCCCTGGGAGCATGGCACCACATGCAGTGGGCTGTCATCAAACACCTGGCGAGCAGATGGCTGTGACTCTTACCATGTGCTGGGGGTACAACTTGGCGCAAGTTGACGTAACTGCTCTGTGCCTCAGTTTCTTCACCTCGAATATATGATAATAGCATCCCCTTCCCTTACAAACAAGTTGATACATGCAAAGCCCTTAGAACAGCGCCTGGTTTGTAGGCATTGCCAATGAACGTTAGCTACTGTTACAGTTGTCATTAAAGCTGTGTTGGTTGCATATTCCTTTTGAACAATAGGATATGTATCCAGCAGCACCCCTGAGATTGCTGGGATATAGTGCTGAAGTATCACTGGGCTAGGTTTGCCAGAAGCTGTTAGAGGGAAGTCTCAGGCAGGATCCTTGCCACTTACAAAGCTAATCATCAGTCTGCAGTTTACAAGGTTTTAAAATTATAATGATGTATATAATTCCATATTGATATCAACTGATGAGCAGAACTTTTTATTTGTTTTGCTCTGTTTTGCTATGCTTTTTGCAAGCCACACTTTCCTCCTCCTTTCTTCTCATCACAGTTTTTTCTTCCTCTTGCGAGGTCCAGCAGTTCTCCCAGAGAAGCCACATGCTTTGGATTCATTTGCGGCCTTGGTTCCAATTCAGACCATGGAAAGTGGCAGAGCAGTTGAGGATGCAGGCTCTGGATTCAGGTGGCATGGGTTCAAATCCCAGCTCCAGGACTTACCAGCAGTGTGACCACAGTCAAGATACTTAACTTCTTTGTGCTCCTGTTTTCTTATCTGTAAAATGGGCTGAGGATTAAACGAGCTGGCATGCAGAAAGCATGTACGAGAGTAGCTGGCACGGCATACAGCACTGAGTAGTGCTGCACCATCCTCAGATCTAAATGACACAGCTAAAGCACCACCATTTTCAGGACCTGCCATGCAAGCTGTGTGCAGGTGGTATGATTGATTCTTGTAGGCTGCGAATACACACGGCTCTTTCCATTCTACCTACTTTGTACTACCTACTGTACACCACACTGGGTCAAGAATGTGTATTCATGGGCTGGATCAGGAAGAGAGATATGGTATGACTGTGCAAAGATGTCTGATCTGGACCCAGATGGTACCCTGTCCTCGGTCCCCCAGCATCTCTCCAGAGCTAACCTGCTAGGCAACTGAGCATCAGTGGTCCTATCAGAGGAATTTCTCAATCGTACCCAAGTATTAATACATGCTTTGAAAGATGGCCAGAAGAATGCCCTGAGAACTACCAGAAAGCAAAGAATAGATCCAGGTGAGGCAGTTCTACTACAGAGGCTAACGTGATAGAACGATGACTGAAAAATAACCAAGGGGAGGCAACTCTGACAGCAAGGAAAAACATAAAAATTAATTACAGCACTCTATGGAGAAGGTGTTCAAACCCTGAAGCTTATGGAATCAGGCCGGTAGCTGAAAGTGAATTCAGGGATGCATTAAAAACAGAACCTATTTTTACACCAACAGGCAGCAGAGGCAATAGGTACAAAATTCTCAAACGAAGGCAGAAGCCTGTGTGTGTAATACAAGCCCTAGTGCAGTGTCAGGGCCACTCAGAATTACCACTAAAGGTGGCGTGGATTTTATTATTTGACAGTAAACATTGTGGTAACAATGATTATTTTCTTATAATGGTAGTTCTATTCCAGCGAAGTGTCTTAGGCTAGCATTTCCTTCTTTCTCTGGGATGGTGTTCTATTGCTATGACAACCAATAACATTTTGCACACCACAGAGCACTATATCATGTATCCCACGGCAGAAAAGAAATGCCATACTGTACTTAAAAGCCACCTTCTTTTCTTTCTCTCTTTTAAAGTCTGTTATCACTCCCCATGCATTATTCACTATGCCATATTATATATAACCTGTACCTTTGGTTACAGTCAGATTTGTGATATGTGAAGCAAAAGCCAGAAAGCCTTGCAAATCCCTTAACATTTTCTAACAAATAAAGGATAACCAAACTGTATTATTCTGATTTTTCTTCAACACAGTCATAAAGAACTTGATGTTACCAACTTCCTCACTGGATCAAAGGCCTTTGTCAGACTTTCGCCACTGTCTGTCTTGTGCAGCAAGATCTCTCTCAGTGACACGGCTGGGAAGTAAAGTATCCCCACTAACAGAATTTTCCAATACAAGAAGCGTCACCTCTTAAAATATCATTTTTTATTTTAAATATTTTAACAAAATTAAAAAATCACATCGTACACCAACTTCCCTGTCTACACAATTTTTTTTTGAGAACTTAGTTGTCACCATGGAAACCCATCACTGGGTATTGCTGTGGCACACAGAGCTCTCCAAAGTTGATGTCACCTGGGAGGTACCCTGCGTATGCCCACTATGGGGCTTGGGAGCTCTGGACAGAGTCAACCAAAGCTGGGGATATACCAGCTCATTTGAACATCTGTGAGCGTTGCCTGCTCCCCCAAGACAGGAAATATGTGAAAATTATGCACAATCCCACAGAGTTTCAAGGCCTTTGGACTCTAATGGAAAGACATTTACATATATTAAGATACAAAAAAATGTAAATTCCACTCTAGTGACAGCCAGAGGGCAGGGGACGTAGACTAATGCAAGTGGACAGAGAAATCTGTAATGTTTACCATGAATCTAAGGAATGTGGGCCACATGAAACCTGCCTCTTTATTTTGTGGCCTCATTCAGAAAATGACTATAAAAAGGAGCTCAGTCCATGAGTCAGGGGCACAGATCCCCAGCCGAGCTCAAGAGGACACCTGTTGGTCACCGAGATATCTCAGCAAGCTGGGAAGGCAGCCCCACCTTCCCACCCAAATTCACCTAGGAAGGCGAAGCCCAAAACTACCTGGGATGACACAATTGATGGCTTCTTTAGAGAAATAAACATCATTTTCTTTGCTCTTCTTTCCTACCTCCCTCTACCCTTTCTTAAAAAAAAAAAAAGAAAAAGGAAATAATTGGGGGCAAAAGTTTTGCTGAGAGTATCTGAATCATGGAATCTGCCTTTAGTGTTTCTGCAGGATAAGAAATAATTTGGCCTCAATTTTTTTTCTCTTTAAATAGAGACAGGGTCTCACTATGTTGCCCAGGCTGGTCTTGAACCCCTGGGCTCAAGCAATCCTCCCGCCCTGGCCTCCCAAAGTGCTGGGATTACAGGTGTGAGCCACCGCAGCTGGCCTGGGCTCAGTTTTATAAAATGTGAACTGGAGAGCCAGATCTACTGACTGGTCTGTTATTTCCTGCAATCTGAATGACCGTGAGGCTTGTGACTGAGGCACACGTTGAGTTCAGCTGCTATACGCCAAATCTATGAGGATGGGAGGCTGAGGGTGGAAGGGAAGCTGGCGAGGCTGTGTTGGGTGGTCCTGATGTTGGCTACCAGTGGGAAGGGCACTAGTCCCTGGGTGGGCAGATGCAGACCACAGGCTGTGGTTCCAGGGCCAGACCCCATGGCCTCCTGCCTCCCCTTTCCCACAGCAAAGGTCACCACAAAGGCCAGGCGCAGGTTCTCCCGGGAGACCGCCCAGGGTGCAGGTTGCTGATCACGTCCCACATTTCAGGTGAGAAGGGGCCTGCTTGTCCATCTTCGCGAGCTTCCTCAGGGTGAAGAAGAATTAAAAATCCTGAGAACTGAACTGCACTCCTGGGCAGCCTCCAGGAGCCTCCAATTGCTCAGATTTTCCTTCTCAAAGTTGCCAGAAGCCCCTGCTAGGTCCCTTTCAGAAAGCATCTGATTTGGAATTTATGGTGATTCTCCCACTGGGCAGTCGAGGGTGAGAGGCGGGCCGGGCGCGGCGCTAGGCAGTTGAGGGTGAGAGGCGGGCTGGGTGCGGCGCTGGTTGCTGGGGAAGAGACGTTTCCAAAGATCCCTAAGGTGTGGAAGTCAGGGGGAGAGGTGTCCTCATGGGAAGCAGGTCTCTCCATGCTTGCACAATTTGTGTGAGCATCTTTTAAGCCCAGGAACATTTAGAATAAAGCAGAGAATGCTTAAGGAAATCAGGTCTGTAGAATGAATTTGCAGATCAACATATCAATGCAGATCAATGTATCAATTGTTTGAACTACCTGAAATACTCACTGTATTTCAAACAGAGTATTTCAAATATTTATAACAATTAAGAGAATCTGCCCATTAGAGTAACAGACCAGCCTTGAGACCTTAACTTAAAATGTGGCATTAAATAATCAACTTAGATTTTGATTTGAAGTCCAAATCTCAGTAAGGTCATATATACTATACAAGGAAACTTAAAAGACCATAAGGTGTAGCATACTTATAAGCTTAATTAGACTTATAAGAATTGCTTAAGTGCTCTAAGAGGCTTGTTTGTTGAGCCAGGCAATTGAGTACTTGTAAATTTAATAAGTTCGATTTCCTTTACAAATGTAGCTTAAAATGTTTAAAGGAGTTTAATTAACTAAGTTTGCAAATCAGACCAAACATTAATAAAAGGCCTCCTTAAAAGTGATTATTAAAAACTGATAGGCTTATAAAGAAAATGAGATCTGTGAACACCTGTCAAAAGCCTAAGGAGAGGTGAGATTTTAGATTTCATAACTTTCATAAAAATTAATTTTAAACAGTAAATATCAGAATGATCTTTTCTGCCCCAAATGCTTTGGAACCCTACCCATGCCCATATGATGTGATATGTTTTAGTTTTCCATCTTCAATAACAACTTACTGATGCACCTACTGTGTGGCAGGTACTATACTAGGCACAACTCGTTATGTTCTGGCTCTAATAATCATCTGGTAGGGGAGATGTAAATATGTGCTATATGAATAACTGCTGCATTAGAAAACGGGTGACAACCAACTAGGGAAGACAAAATGTTACAGAAATTCAAAGAACATATATCAATGAAGGCATCATAATAAAATCATATTTGGATGCCAAGACAGGAGGATTGCTTGAGGTCAGGAGTTCAAGACTAGGCCAGGTAACATAGCAAGACCCTGTCTCTATGAAAAGAACTTAAGGCCAGGTGCGGTGGCTCACACCTGTAATACAAGCAGTTTGGGAGGCCGAGGTGGGCGGATCACAAGGTCAGGAGATCGAGACCAGCCTGGTCAACATGGTGAAACCCGGTTTTTACTAAAAATACAAAAATTAGCTCGGCGTGGTGGTGCGTGCCTATAATCCCAGCTACTAGGGAGGCTGAGGCAGGAGAATCCCTTCAACCAGGGAGTCGAAGGTTGCAGTGAGCTGAGACTGTGCCACTGCACTCCAGCCTGGCGACAGAGCAAGACTCCATCTCAAAAAATAAAAATAAAAAAAAAAGGAGCCAGGCGTGGTGGTGTGTGCCTATAGTCCCAGCTACTTGGGAGGCTGAGGTGGGAGGATCACTTGGGCCCAAGAGTTCGAAGCTGCAGTGAGCTGCGATCATGTCACTGCACACCAGCCTGGGTGACAGAGTGAGACTGTCTCTAAAAACTATAAAATACGTAAATAAAATAATATTTGAACTGGATCTAGTCTGGAATTTTCTTTTTGAGTTGTTCCCCTCCCTCACTGTCCTGCAGCATCATCCGCTGACCTCAGCTTGCCTTACACACAGGTTCATGCTTCTGCTCTTTTACTCACTGGAAACTCAGCTTTTACAACTGTTAGGATCATGTGTAACATAAACATTAACAGGATGTGAGTGAAGACCCATCAGGCTCTCTGAAAGGGTTTATTTCATGAATGTTTTAATATCTTTGCTCAGAACTCTTTCCATGTCCTTTGAGACCTTGGTTCTCCATTCTCCACCCATCTTATAGGTGAGGTTGTCAGATAATTGGCCCCTGGACAAGTATTCTTCTATAGCAGTAGGTTTATCCCTGACCAATTTTAAATGAAGAATAAGAGCAGCTTTATTTCTAAAATTAAGTCCAAAAAGCAAGAATGCCATTCTGCTGAGAAATTAGTAAATTCCCAAGTGATGGGGGGAGAGGAGAGGAAGGAAATCTAGTTGTTTTCTGACCACAGATCTACCAAGGAGACATTAAAAAAAAAAAAAAAAAAAAAAGAGGGAGAGGGAGAGAGAGAGAGAGTCTCACTCTGTCAACCAGGCTGGAGTGCATCTGGTGTGGTCATGGCTCACTGTGGCCTCACATTCCTGGGCTTAAGTGATCCTCACACCTCAGCTTCTCTAGTAGCTGGGACTGCAGGCGTGCACCACCATGCCCAGGCAAGTTTTAAACTTTATAGAGATCAGGTCTCACGCTACCATGCCCAGGTAAGTTTAAATTTTTTTGTAGAGATAGGGTCTCACTATGTTACCCAGGCTGGTCTCGAACTCCTGGCATCAAGCCATTACAGGCATGCACCACCACGCCTGGCCAGGGAGACTTTTATTTACTTGCTGGAGTAGTAAGACTACTGGGAAAACTTCAAATATTCTTCATTAAGTGTTATTGGTTGACCTGTGCCTCTCCCAACCCCAATTCATGTGTTCAGGTCCTAACCAGCACCCCAGAACCCAGCCTTATTTAGAATTGGGTTGTTGCTGACATAGAATTAAGATGGTCATACTCAAGTAGGATGGGCCCCTAATCCAATATGAGCAGTATCCTCATGAAAAAGGGAGATTTGGACGCAGACAGAAACATGAGGAAAACACCATCTGAAGACTGGAGCTCTGTGGCCACAAGCCAAGGAACTACCAAAAGCTCAGACAGACCTGGAACAGATTCTTCCCTGGAGCCTTCATGGGGGGCACGGCCCTGCCCACATCTTGATTTCAGACTTCTGATCTCTGAAACCGTGAGACAATAAATCTCTGTTGTTGAAGCCACTCCGTGCCGGGTACTTTGTTACGACAGCCATAGCAAACTAACATGCTAAGCAAACAGAGCCAGAAGAAAAAAGCAATTTCAGGAATAGCCTATTACATTATACAAAGACCAACTCATTCCATTTCAGACTTTTTTATACACCCTGAATTAGACTCCAAGTAAAACAAGAATGATCTCAGTCAACATGCTGGTACCCCTCAGCACCCACGAAGGAGGAATTTTAAGCTGTTCTGGGGTCTGGCTGACTCCCATTTGTCCAAATCAGGATTTTTCCTATGTCTCAAAAAATAGAGTGAATGAGGCTGCAATATTGACATAAACCGTAACACATGTTCACAGCGGATCTCCTTCCCAACAGCTTGGAATAAGCTCTTCGCTCTCATTTAATTCTTCATCAATTGGACTCCCTTCACGGCATCTACTCCATCTAGACAAAATAAGACTGATCAATTTTTTCCATTTGGTCATGTTGGGTTTCTTCCTGTGGATGGAATATAATAGTCGGTGAACTCATGAAATGTGTGCAGGTCAGTCATGTTGTTTTCAAAGGTTCTAGACCAGCGGTTCTTCTGAACTTTTGCGGGGTGATTGTGGCAGCTGAACATTAAGGTGACCCCCAGTGAGTCATGACCTTGTATAATCTCTCTCTCTTTGAATGCAGATGAGACTTGTAACTGTCTTCTGGTAATAAAATCCGGCACGATAAAGCACAGTCATCCTGAGATTACCTTACATCACAGAAGGCTCCGTCTTAGCAGACTGCAACAAGAGAGTCTCCTATGGCCTTGAACGAATCAGAGGGCTGGTGGGGGCAGGTGCTCCAGCAGCTAAGAACGGCCCCTAGCTGATAGCCACCAAAAACCAGGGACCTCGGTCCTAACAACTGCCAGGCACGGAATTCGGCCAACAACCTTATGAGCTTAAAGGAAAACCCAAGCTTTTGTAGAGATGGGGTCTCACCAGGCTGGTCTTGAACTCCTGGTCTCAAGCAACCTTTCCACCTCGGCCTCTCAAAGTGCTAGGATTACAGGCACGCACCACAGTGCCTGGCCAGGGAGACTGTTATTTACTGGTGGCACCTTGGTGAGACATTGAGCAGAGGACCCTGCAAAGCTGCGCCCAGGCTCCTAAGCCACAGAATCTGATATCATTAAATAGTGTTTTAAGCCGCTGTTTGTGGCAATTGTTATACAACAAAGAAAACTAATGCAGTGAGGATGTCCTTTGATGGTCTGATAAAAAAGAGGCGATTTCTCATTAGCAAAGCTCAGGAAGACCCACGTTTTGAATATGATTTTAGGGATCTGCCAGACCTTTTAAAACTCTTCAATGTACCCTCAAGATGTTCTTCTAAGTTCTGGGTTATGAACGTTTCTTTTTGTTTAGTCAGTAAAACCTACTGCAAAACTTGGTGACGTCTGGGAAACTAACAAGGTCACAGTCCATAAGAATGGCTTGCTGGGCCATTTCAACAGTTTTCAAATGTAAATTTAAATAATTTGTTTCATTCTTAACCTGTAAGATAGGACCACATTTTAATATTGTATCATATTCAACTTGTGTGGAGTGATAAAAAAGCATAGGTTTGAAGAGAAGGCAATTTCTTATTTTATTAGGAAAGTATCTTTAATCCTGCCTCTTCTAGATTAACTATAGGAACAAAAAAAGCTGTAGTTTGTAGAAACCATGTGCGTTTCAGAAAGCACATGTTTAGGAAGATGGGCTCAGTTCATTTCCTGACAGAGGACCTGTTCAGAATGAATATAACACCTGGAATAAACTGATTTCCTAATCCAAACGTCCTTTAGAGTGATATATTAGAAAGAAAACAAACAAATAAAAAACTGTAGATTTAAGTCCTTGTTCTAGGACTTCCTAGCTGTGTACTTGGGAGGAAGTTACTTTATTTCTCTGATTCTGTGTTTTCTTAACCATAAAATGGGTGGTTGCTTCCCCTCCTGCCCCATTGCAAAGCATGCTGGCTGTAAAAATGCGCTGTTTTGAGGACCAGATAAAATAATAGCCATGAGACAGCCTCACACAACACCAGGTCTCATAATAAGCAATCAGAACAACCAATACAGCCCTGACAAATGGGGTTTATTCAACTGCCCCAGAGAGGGAGAAGGAAGCAGAGGAGTTGAGGATGGCCACTCTCCGGCACTCACGTCTAAGGAAAAAGAGGTCTGAGTGGTGCTGCAGGGACTAAAACAGATAAGAGTGTCACCCATCACAAAATTCGTCACACTGATTGCCGGGGCCAATACCAAACACAATTCAGACTTAGTCAAAGATTTTGTTGTACAAAAGAACTAGAGAAACAAACATAACCCTAAAACAAGCAAGCAAAAAATCCTATTGCACACAAGTGTTTATTAAGCTGTTGCCACTCTGACCATGGGATTAAAGCAGCTCAGCAGCAAGAACACTCTTCTATCCTAGTGGCTGTGGGATCACACGAGGGAGAGAAAAAACACCAAAGTTTGCCAAAAGACAGTTGGGATCCATCTTCACCCAAGTACACACTGTAATGACACCCTAGTTGCAGAAGTTAGATGAGTTGTGAGAATCAACGTGTTGCTGTTTGGGCAGGAACCAAATGCTAGTGACCCTTCCCTAGCAGAAAATACACTTCCGATGGTGTTTCTTTAGTAGGCATGCGTCTCCCCAGCCAATCCTCTGCCAGGTTTGGAGTGCAAGTCCGCGTGCAGGGCTGGGTACAGGTGTTAAGATGCAGTGGGTTGTCCCTCTGGTGACACTCGCCAAGGCGAATGAGAGACAAAAGGAGGTAGGGCGACACTCAAAAGAGCGAAAAAGAGCTATAGTACAGCCACCAACCAAACCGAAGGATGTCAACAGGACCTGGGCCAGCCCTGCAGGTACAGGCAGAGGAGACCAGCTCAGGATGGCAGAAGTCCCTGGCTCCATGGCCCAGAATCCAAACAAAGCAGTGAATGTCCCCACTGGCCTCTTGCCCTCGAAGCTCTGCAGTGAGAGACAGGGTACAACACCACTGATCAATGGCCTTCAGAAAAAGGTAAGGCACTCAATGCCATGAACTCACTAGTCCAAAACCAAAGGGTCATGGAAACCAATGCTTTTCCAATATGGTATCTCCACAGGAAACCAGGGAGGAAGGTATACTGCACCACGCTATCATGTGATTTGCTTATATGTCTGTGAACCCAAGAATACTGTAAATACCTCTATGGAGGGATAACACACCCTTTTCATTTCTTTTATTTCCGTATCCCAGGGATCTAACTCATTCGCAGGTACAGAGCACTCAGAAAATGTCTGCTGAGTGGACGATCCCTCTTACTTCACTTTGTTTCTCTTCCCACATTCTCATCACCTCTTCCATCCTCTGCTGAGCACCTGCTTGATGAAAGCCAGGCTGTGTGAAATGGAATTCCAGCTCTAGCACTCGTGTGCCTCTGGGCAAGTCACTTCATCTCTGTGGGGATCACTTTCTCCCAGTGGGTTACTGCTATTATCTACCTTCTAGGGTGTATGGTATTAAGTATACATAAAGGGCTTAGACTTGTGCCTAGCACTAAGTAGGCACTATTTAAGTGCTAGCTACTGTTACTATTTTGACAACTTGCTTTTTATTTATTATATTTATTGTCTCTTGTCTATCTCATGCAAAGTGCCACAAGGGCAAAGATTTGTGTCTGTTTCCTTTACTGATGAATCCCAAGTATCAAGAACTGCATGAGGCACACGACAGGTGCCACACACTCTTTATTAAATAGATAAACATACGTTCTTAGATAGTAGAGGTCAGATCTGCTTCAGGTTAAATTCTGTAACCATCCTTACAGTTTTCAGCCTTGTTTCTCAATGGAGATGAAGGTTTCCATTTTTTTGGCTGAAAATAATAGCTTTCATTTATAAAGTACTTCTTCTATTTTCTCATTTGAGCCTCGCAGCCACCCTGTGATAAATCCCCATGGTGTCTACTGGAGTAGCACGTAGCCACTAGCTCTGCGGGAGTATCAGGACTTGAGGTTGATGATAATGGTAACATCCCACCCATCTCACCAGTGACAGGCCATTTATTACTTGATGAGGAGAGGCATGCCTGCCTAATTTGTTTGCATTGACTTACCTGGGGTGATTTTGCTGTTGTTCTACTGAACATAAAAGATGATGTGTTTTTATTTTCCTCATCCCAAACTGCTCTTTTAAAATATACTCTTTTCTTTCTAATGGAAAAAAACAAAACAAAACAAAACAAAACACACAAACAAAAAACCCAAAGTATCTGTTCGCCATGGAAAATTTGAGCAAAAACATTAAGAGTATAAAGAAGAAAATCAAAATTACCCACATTCCATATGATGTTAGCACTTGCTTTGTAGGAAATAAAATTTTGCAACAAACGATTCCTGTTTAGCCAAGAGAGACACTAGCTGGCCTGCTGGCCACACAGCATTCTGGGAGTCAAGAGCAGGCCAGGTCTCGGGAGAGGAGAGGGCTGTCAGGAGCTAACAAGCCAGGGGACCCAAGAGGGAGGGTAGTTGAAGCTGAAAAACAATGCAGGGGTCTCGGTCCACTATGGAGGGAAGGGCAGAGTAGGGATAGGATCTGATCTGCCAGGCGGTATGACAGAGGAGTGTGGTTCTGTTGCCTGGATTTCAGTTACAGCAGGACATGGACACCAGCAGCTATTCAGAAGATCTCAGCCAGGGCCCTGAGGGACAGACACAGAACCTTTGCGTCTGGAGAAAAAGGAGGAGACGCAATGGGATGGCTGCCCCATGCAACGCTGTGCTCCAAATCAGACCTGCCTACCTTGCGGTGCCTCTATGCTGGGGCACAAGGCAGATGTGCGCCCATGGTTCAGTCCTTCCAAGACTGAGCAGACGGAAGCAGGTGGAAGCAGGTGGGGGCGGGGAACACAGGGGTAATCTCTAGGTCTGCTCAAAGTGATTGGCTGGGAGCATGGCAGGGCAGCCAATCATGGCCACTGGGATGCCATTTGCAAGAGCTGGGAGGGGCCCCAATGGTGCCAGCAGCCACTGCTTCAGGGATAGGTAAGCTCAGTGTTGCGGGAAGGCATGGAACTAAGCCCCAAGAATACTATCTGCCCTCAGGGTGTCACATTTCCTAACTGAAACTGGGCCAAGACTGGGAAAAGCCACAGGAGCTGCCTCACGGCAGATGTAGAACTCACTACTTTACTGGACTTTTCCACATCTAGGCCTGCCCCAGGATTCTATCCTGCTAGTAACCCAGGCAGAATCCAGAAGGTTCCTATAAGTCAGACTCCAAAGGCCAGTTCTTTCAAACTGCTCATCTGTAGGAGGATATATGTGTCTGAAACTTATTTAATATTCTACAAACACGAACTGTTCGCATATACATAGTTCATTCTGCAGATAGTGTTACTGATGACCAATAGACCCCAAGTGCTTTAATCAATGAAATTACTGCCTTGGCTATTACAGGAGACTATGAACTGTTGCGATCTTCTATCCACATTTCAATCGATGTAAACCAGGGCAAGAAAAAACAGGACCCCTAATTACATAACCGGGAAGGATTATATAACAAAGGTCCTGATGCAGCTTTAACTGTCTCTGTGCCTACGCGGGCTGAAAGAGCACATGTTTTCAGAGGGAACATAAGCAGCCCAGAGTTGTGCAACCCATTTTTCAATATCGGTTTAACTAATCCCACTTACTCACCATCGACAAGTCCTCTGCTCTTCTAACCTTGTTTTTCCACAGCCCTGGATACAGCAACCCCATTTCAGGGTGATAGTTTGTTAAAGTGACAGCGCGCCAGCCTTACGAGACATAATTCGAGGAAAGCTGGCGACAGCGTCAATTTCTCTGAGAGGCTGGTCTCGGCTATCCAGCACGGCAATGATAATTTCATAATGCTGCTAAAGCCACTTCTGCCATTTCAAAATGGCAGGACACTGATCACTTGTGACAGGAAGCGTTCGCACTGAGAGATACTTGAAAGCCATACAGTATTTCTTTGTTGGAGGAACCCAAGAAACAGTAATAGTAACAACAAAAAATAACCACCTCCCCTCCTTCCTTTCAGCCTGTGCTGCCAAGCAAAATGATCCCTCTCCATGTGTCCTTTATGTCTTACTGATAGAAATTACATTCGAGGGCATCCGACACAAAGAACACTTGTGCAAGCAATGTACCTTGTATGTGACATTTCTTCTGAACCCTTAGGAGAGATATCGATTTAAAGCTACCAAGATTCTATATATGCAATGCTGTGACCATAATGAACCTACCCGGCATCCCACCATTGTGATTTAAAGCAAACCTGGAAAGCTGAAATCTAATTGAAATAACATTAGTTGCTCTACTTGACCCTGCAGAAGGAGGACGGGAAAGTCAGAAAAAGGCAAAAAGTGGTAACTTGGTGGTGTCTGAGGTCACATAATGGCCGCTGATTTTGTAAATTCTATACTTTGTTTAATACCTAGGTGTGATGAATCCATGAATGAAGAAGCTAGGAGCTAGAATTTCCCATCCACTGGGTAGAAATTTGTTTTTCAATGACACATAGTAAAACTAAGTATCTATAAATGTTTTTAAGTCATATCAACTTGATCATTCTTGCGAATCCCTTTCCTGAGGGTCAACATGTTCCCCTTTTTTCTTTTTCTTTTTTATAATCTCTGTCATCCCCCTCCACTCCCAGTAAACACAGCCTAATGGTTTAACTTAAAATTCTGTGCCCAACACAATTTTCGGAAGTGAGAACCACACAAGTTGGAGTCTTTAGAAATCTCAGTGATCTGGATGTGAGATTCAAGATCCAAGTTCAAGTTCTGATTCTGCTACTAGCACAGTGACCTCGGGTAGGTCCCAAGATACTTCCCGGGATAGTTTATCATCTGTCAAGAGGAGGAATTAGAAAACATGAACTCAAGGCCCTTGGCCTAACCCTCATGATGCCAGTCTAGGTCCCCATTTTCTAAAGGGAACCATGTCACAATTGGCTGTACCAGGTAGTCCCTGAAGGAATCAGAAAGAGCCTGTGCCTGTTCACTCCATCCTCCCCTCACCAGGTCACTCTGCCCCTCGTGTAGATCCCAGAGACCTCAACTTACAGGTCAGAAAGCCACAGTGCCCCTCGGATCATCAGATTCTCCCCAAAGACCACCTAATAGACATTGGTTGACTTCCACACGCACATCTAAACTGCTCTGAAAGACTAAGGAGAATCCAATCAAATTCCCCTAGTACAGGGGTACAAAGTACGTGTCTTAGTTCCTAGGGCCATTGCAACAAAGTGCCACAAACTGAGTTCTTCAAAACAACGGAACTTTAATGACCATAGTTCCAGAGGCCAGAAGTCCAAAATCAAGGTGTTGGCAGGGCCACGACGCTTGCTTGGAAGCCTACCGAGGAGACTCCTTCCCTGCCTCCTCTCGAGCCTTGACGTTCCTTGGCTTGTGGCTGCATCACTCTGCTCTCCGTCTCTGCTGTTGATAGGGTTTGAATCTGCGTCTCCACCCAAATCTCATGTGGAATTGAAATCCCCAGTGTTGGAGGCGGGGCCTGGTGGGAGGTGACTGGATTAATTACAGGGGCAGATCTCTCATGAATGGCTGAACATCACTCCCTTGGTGCTGTCCTTGTGATAGTAAGTGAATTCTCATGATATCTGGTTGTTTAAATGTATGTGGCATCCTCTCTCTCTCTCTCTCTTCTCCCTCCCTCCCTCTCCTGCTTTTGCCATGCAACATGTATATTCCTGCTTCACTTTCCTCCATGAGTAAAGGAGATGATCCTTACTTTTCAAGGGTTGGGCAGGTGTGAGCTGGTAAGAGAAGTGGAGTTCTTTCCCCAGTTGAGCCCTACACACCCCTGCATTGTGCTTACCCTGAACATGCTTATGTTTTCCTGTCTTGGCCCACCTAGTCCTTGTCACCAGCAGGGCCGCCCCATCCCCAGCTGTTGAAGTCTTACTCACTCGATGAGTGCCAGCTCAAATGTGCCCCCTTCTTGCAACCTCCCCAATTCCGCCAGCAGGAAATGAAGTCACCTGCCTCTGACCTTTCCTGGCTCTTGTCTGCTTCCTGATGATACTTGAACTATGGTCACTTCTGCCCACTCTCTGGCAACTGCCCCCTGAGAGTGTGGGCTATTTCTTATTCAATCCTTATGTCCATAGGAGGTGACTGTAAGTGTGTGCTAAAGTAAACCTGCAGGAAGAGAAGAGGAGAATGGAGAGTAACGCCTGATGTTTTCAAAATGTCACCATGGAGAGGGTCCTTTGGAACCAGGGGCTGTTAGAACTTGTGGCTTACTGATTTCCTCACTGTCTCTTTGTGACCTCCTTCCCCATGCCATGTTGCTTTGAGATCAAAAGAAAACCCAGAAGATAAGCTAACCACACAAAGTAAAGAACAGGAGTGTGCCTGCGTGAGGGGCTTATGCCGACCCCAATCAGCACCAGCGGCTCTTGGAAATCATCAGCCATTGTGACCCTGGAGGTTTCCAACAAAGAGGACGACACTTGAATGCTTAGCAGGTCTTTGGAACTGTGAAATGCTTCATTGGTGGAGTCCTGGCAATCGTGGCAGGAAGCATGTCTTCTCCAAAGGATGTCCACACCCTGATCTCCAGCACATGTGACTATGTTAGCTTTCATGGCACGGAGGAATTAAGGTTGCAGCTCGAATTAAGATGGGGACGTTATCCTGGATTAGATAATCCAGGTGGGCCCAGTGTAATCACAAAGGTCCTCACAAGTGAAAGTGGGAGGTCAGAGTGGTTTCATCTGAGAAGAACCTGACTGGCTACGGCTGTCTGTGAAGATGGAGGACGGGGCCACAAGCCAAGGAATGCAGGCAGCCTCTAGAAGCTGCAATAGGAAAGAAAGTGGCTTCTCTTCTACAGCCTGCAGTTGGGATGCAGGCCTGCTGATGCCTTGATTTTAGCCCCCTAAGACCCATTTTGGAGTTTTGATCTCCAGAACTGTAAGATTGTAAATCTGTGTTGTTTGAAGCCACTAGGTTTGGGGTGATTCGTTATAGCAGCAGGAGGAATCGAACACAGAGATCATCGACTCCTCCTCCAGATGGAGAAACTGAAGCCCAGGTGGGTTAAGGAGTCTTTGGCCTGAGGTCGCACAACTAAGGAGTGGCAGAGCTGGTGCTCATGGCTGGGTCTATGGCTCCAAGTCGAGTAAGCTTTGCTCTACAAAAAAATGCATTCTTTTCTTGGATGTAGTCAACAGGCCCCTGGCTCTCAGCTAAGGAGAAGCACATCTCCCTAGAGGCCCATCCTATTAAAGTCTGGTCAGGGTCACAAGAGTGACTGCAAGCCAGAAGGAGCCTTTGAGAGTAGTGTGCGGGTGAGAGTAGGCTGGGCGCAGTGGCTCACACCTGTAATCCCAGCACTTTGGGAGGCCGAGGTGGGTGGATCACGAGGTCAGGAGATCAAGACCATCCTGGCTAACATGGTGAAACCCCATCTCTACTAAAAATACAAAAAATTAGCCGGGCGTGGTGGCAGGTGCCTGTAGTCCCAGCTACTCAGGAGGTTGAGGCAGGACAATGGTGTGAACCTGGGAGGCAGAGCTTGCAGTGAGCCAAGATCACGCCACTGCACTCCAGCCTGGGCGACAGAGACTCCGTCTCACACACAAAAAATAAATAAATAAAATAAAAAAATTAAAAAAAAAAAAAAAACCAGAGAGAGTAGCATACAGCTAGCACCTCCTCTACCACTGAGGACTCTGGAGCTTTAGAGAGGGCCAGCATCTTGGCAAGGGACTATGGGAGCTAACAGTAAGCCAGAAGAAGGGGGTTTCTGCTCATTTGTTCCCAAATTGCACAGGCTGATTAGAAGCTGAGCCTTTCATTGTCCTGACAGTGAGGCCTAATGCCCTCTCCCCCAAGAAGATTAAAAATGCTCTAGCTGTGGGGACACTTAAAGCCTCTGGTTTTCCGGCCTGGAGGCCTGAGTTCCAATCCTTGAAGAAGTTCTACCCTCTGATGAATTTCATCTTCTGCCCACCAAGCATTGCATCCTGATTCCAGGAGCTGACGTGGAGAAATTCCAGCCACATGTACCCACCACTTATCAGCTCTTTTAGCCCAGAAAGAGATTCTCATTGGTCTTTTAAGAACCTATCTCTTCCATCAGTCACCACCATCTGTCTACATGTAACAGAAGACAAATTCCCCCCTGACCTAAGTTTCATGCACCCTCTGACACATGATCATTTGGCAAACCACCAAAATAGGCAACTGAAAGCATGTGGCAGGGCAATACTGAATATATACAAAGCTGTCATCATTTCAGGGAAACAAACAAACAAATATCCAACTAGAAAGAGGACAGAAGACATAAATAGACCATTTTGCCAAAGAAGATTTACAGATGGCAAATACGCACATGGAGATACCTTCAACGTTATTATCCATTTGGGAAATTCGTATTAAAACCACAATGAGATATCATTAAATAACTTCAGAAAGGCTATGAAAAAATAGTGACAACACCAAATGCTGGCAAGGATGCACAGAAATGGAATCACTCACCCACGGCTCACGAGAATGTAAAATGGTACAGATACTCTGGAAAATAGTTTAGCGGTTTCTTAAAAACTAAACATGCAATTAACTTATGAACTAGTGATTGTATTCCTAAGCATTTATCATCGTAAATGATAGAAATGTTCTGTATCTTGACTATATCAATGTCAATATGCTGGTTGTGATATTGCACTACTGTTTTGCAAGATGTTATCACTGTGAGAAACTGCGTAATGGGTACACAGGCCCTGTACCATTTCCTACATGTGAATCTAGGATCATCTCAAAGTAAAAGGCTTAACTGGAAAACAAAAACTGACCACCCCTCCCCCAAATTTTTCTCCCATTGAGAAGTACAGTGAAGCACTAGAAAGGATTAATAAAGTAGTACCTCAGCCATGCTTCATCTTTACTCTGCTGCGTAATTCTTTGTAGCACTCATAGCTGTATGAGACTACATTGCATTATATTATATGACATCCCATCTACCTATCTGTCCACATTGTCTCTTGTTTCTCTCATAGGACTGTGTGCTATATGATGGCAGAGACATCTAGTTCACACTCTAGCGTATTATGGGCACAAAAAAAGTTGTTGAATGAATATGGGGAAGTCATTATTATTCCTCGAGCGTTTTAAGTTAGTCTATTTCCAACTACCTAAGTTCTCTTAAATCCAATCTCCTCTAAGGAGTTGCTCTTCAGCACCCTCTGCCTTTAAAGCAGGAATCTTTAGTCTTCAGCTCTACTCTGCATCCTTTCCAAATTCCCATTCTTGTATACTCATAGTACCAGAACGGAGCCCAGCACTGGGAATCCCCGCAGGTGAGTTGTTGTCTAGGTTGCTGGAATCTCCCCTTGAGGCACTGCAACTTCAGGCAACATCAGTGGTCACTGTGTTTACCTGGTCCCTACAGCACAAACATGCCTCCCAATCCCCACTCTGTTTCTTGACTGGATCAATCTGATGTACCCCAATTTAATTTGTACACAGATTCCAGGGACATCTAGAACAAATCTGATCTTCAAATTATGTTTTTCCAAGTCTGTCTCAGCTGCCATTATCAAAGAGTGGGGACTTAAATGTAAAATAAGAACTTCACTTGCTACCGGCTTCTCACTTCTTACCATATTCCTCACGATTACAGTGCTGGTAATGGAGGAGTGTTCAGCAGCCTATAGGACACACACTCAGTGCCACTAGCCACACAGTGGCTTTAGAGGTCACTTAGGAAGTCCCTTTACTTACAAAGAGAACTGCAGAATATGTTATTTTTTATCTAGTTCATTTAGAGATATGTCGTAAGCATCTAGTACATATTGGATGCTCAAAACATGGTTGTGAGTTTAACGAATTAGCCAAAATACTGGGTGCCTTTCAGTTAGTGTACAGTGGCATTATTAAAACCTCACACTGAATATCAATAACAATGCATTTACTCAACTACATCAAGAGTGTGAGTGAAATGTATCCATTTCTAAATGGTTTTGGGGGGAGATTATGAATTACAATTCTTGCTATTGGAAGAATTCTAGCTTACCACCCTTGCCGCCACGGAAATGACAAACAGACAACATAATTGCAGACTGCCAGTAATTAACATTCACCCAGCTATAGCACACATGAACATTTAAAATGAACAATTATATACTAAAAAAGAG
>NW_012101410.1:3819454-3832897 GCF_000951045.1 Mandrillus leucophaeus
GGGGGGAGGCAGAAATCTATGAATGAGATAGTGTTAAACAGTTAGATGTAATTCACTCCGCCCCCCTCTTCCCTCAGAGCTTTTTCAGCAAGGAGCAGAGTGTTTCCTGTCAAGCCAGCGGAACCACAAGAGCTGAATTGGTATCTCCAAGCAGGCAATTTTCCTAGTTGTAAATAACCAGCAGTTTTGTGGGAATCAATTAGGAGGTTCCCATCTCTTCTTTGGAAGTCTTATTTCCGCCATCCATCTTCCTTTGTTAATTTCGTAAGCGGGGTTTAAGAGATCCAGAGAGAAAGATCTATTTTTTGTCCCTCAGATTTCTTGGAGGGGGAGGAGTAGTTTTTACATCTTTCCCATTTAGAATTCAAGTAGAGTACTTTCAAGTCACTCTCCCTTTTCAAGGCCAGGAAACTGCATGGGATTTATGTACTATGTCTAGCAACAGAGGTGCAAGGCCTGAAAGAAAATTATAGAGTCACAAGGCAAATGAAATAGACATAGCTGCAAAGAAGCTTTTATTGCAAAGATGCAGATGGCCTGCACACCAAATTACATTCTCTGGAGCAGATTCCTGAAGTCAAAGTCCAATATAACATGGTTGCCACATTAACCAATTGTTCAGTCTTAGCCCATGCCTCTACTGTCAATCATTTTATTTATGGTAATGATAATAACAGTAATAATAGCAATGATAATAACAATGATACTAATATTAGAAGCTACCAATTATTGAAAACCAATCATGTGCTAGCTACTTTAAATATATGGTTCTTCTATTGCTCACAACCACCTTGCAACATCAGTCTTATGATCCTATTTTCTAAACGAGGAGCCTGAGACCCAGAGAAGGTCACACGACCTGTAAATTCTGGAGCCAAGAGGGTCTGCACCTAAATTTATGCCTGGAAGACTAGTGGTTGCAGAGACAATCTTGTCCCACAAGGCCATGCTCTCCCTCTTGTTCATCCAGCAATGACTGGTCAAACTCCACTCTGTGTAGAACAGACACATCCCTTTACTAAGTATCAAAAGGGTAAGTACAGAATGAGCCTTGCTGGAAACTTGCCATGGCCACACCTCAAAAACATGGAGAAGGGCCTTTTACTGGGTACCCAGACTTCTTGATGGACACACGATGGTTCTCAGCAAATGTCTTTTCAGATAACTTCCCCCGGAACTGACGAGCACTTGGATCATTATCTCTTTGGAAAATATGACATAATAACTAAAAGCAATTCAATAGGAAAAAAAAAAAATGAGCATGGGGCATGAACAGAAAATAAACAGAAAAAGAAATACAAATGGCCTTCCTTTCCAGTTAAGGAAATAAATAACAACAGAATATCACTTTTAACCAATGATGAAGACATTTGCGCAAAGATACACGCAGGAGTATTCACTGCAATGCTGTGTGTATAATGCTCACTACCAGGGGTGGCTTGAATACATCAGGTACGACCATACAGTGAAATACTCTGACGCCAATAACAAGGATGAATAAATCTATGCATCGATACAGAGAAATCTACATGATAAAAAAAAAAGTCAGGATAATGCACGTGGCCTGTGCCCATCTGTGTAAACACGCACACACATTCAGGGCTGTGAAAAGGCACCAGCTGTCAAATGATACAGAGGAAACAGGTCACGGTGGTTACCTCTGGGGAGGAGGTTAGGAAGTTGTACTTCCTTGACAAGAGAATGACTTACTTTTCACTATATATCTTTTGTTATAATGTTTTTTATTACTATGTTTTTAAACAACATATTAAAAAGAAAAGGAGAAAGGGTCTGAGTGGAGCAGTAACCTGCCTGGGGTCCCACAAATGGCCAGGGGCAGGACTGGGGTCCCACAAATGGCCAGGGGCAGGGCTGGGGTCCCATGAATGGCCAGGGGCAGGGCTGGGGTCCCACAAATGGCCAGGGGCAGGGCTGGGGGCCCATGAATGGCCAGGGGCAGGGCTGGGGTCCCACAAATGGCCAGGGGCAGGGATGGGGTCCCATGAATGGCCAGGGGCAGGGCTGGGGTCCCATGAATGGCCAGGGGTAGGGCTGGGGTCCCATGCATGGCCCAGGCTAGGACTGGGCCTGGCTCCTAGGACTCCTGACTCCCAGCCCAGTGTTCTCTCCACTGCAGCAGCCTGTGTATACACAGTTTGATTTTCTTCCCTCTACGCCTCACTCAATACTTGCCACCCACAATAATCACTCTTGGAAAAACTACCCACTTCCCAGTGATTTTATTAGTTAGCAGTGACTCTGAGACGCCTCCATTTTCCAATTTGCGCTGCCCCCCATATCACTGACACTGGCGTCCTCTGAGTGACGTGTAGTGGCTGAGCCAGAAACTCCCTCCCCAAAGTGACACAATGGCATTGCTCTTCGGTGGCCGATGGCTCCAAGTCCAACCCAAATGTTGAGACCGATTTCAGGTTTCTGTATAGAAAGCTCATGCCAAGCTTAAGTTCATGCGAATGTTCACAAATATTACTTAGTCTGTAAAGTATTCCCAGCAAATTTTCCATTTCAGGCCAACTTCTACTCAGCCACTTCCCTATGAACTATCTACTGCTCTCTGTGCATGCTCACGAGGTGGCCACTGTGAGCTTGTGAAAATTCAACCCAAAGCCACCATGGTGGCTGAAGGAGACAGACACACGCAGGTTCTGCATTTTGGGGTCAGCCAGCATCAGTGACCCAGCTTTCTCCTTTCTGGCTGTGTGACATCGGGTGATACACTTACCTGCCAACCTCAGTTTCCTCCTATGTAAAGTGGAGTGTCTCAGGAAAGAACCAGAAAGCCTGCTGGTTCTGTGGAAACAGTAACTGGTGTTGTTCATACCAATGATTCCTTTTCTCCCACTAGGCAACAGACAGTTGATTATAAATAGTTTTTTTGGGATTCTCTTCAGAATCCCACGCTCTTGCCCTCAGAGTCAACGCTCTGGGATACAGCATGTGGAACCTTGGAGAAGCATGAGAAGTTACCACCGGAGGCTAGATGAGAATCTGGAGTCTCTGTCTCTCTCAAGAGAAAAGAAAACGGGATTCTGTTTGGGGTGTCTATCCCATTTGCAATGGGCCTCTTCCCCTCGGAGCTCTGCCTCTCCCCACCCATGGAGAAAGCCCTTGGCTACCACATTTTTTCTCCATGCTGCTGCTCCCCTGGGTGAGGTGTCGGGATCAGGTGGGACACATGATTTCAGTGACTCCATTCACAGAATTTCTGTTGTTCCTGGGAACTGGGCACTGGAACTAAAAGACAGCCAGGCCACCTGAGCTATTCTCTTCCATGGAGGATATCTGGCTTGAACGCCATGAGGTGACCACCCCGCACGTGGCATTAGAGAAAACAAAGAGAACACAGAAAGTGACAGAGAGAAGGTGCGAGTGGTGCCCACATTCCTGGCAGCCTTCTGGCTTCCAGTCTTGAAGACTGCCAGCTATTATACATGCCTGGCCTTGGGGTCCTGAGAGACCCACAGTAATTCCTCCAATAGATTCCCCACCCCCATATATATATATATGTGTGTATATATATGCATTTCTTCTTAAGCTTGTTGCTTTCTGTTACTTGCAACCAAAGGAAGCCTAAAATATTCTGATTCCCATCTATATAGATCTCCATCAGTATTTGAGAATGGCCTGAAGGTGGCACTTTCCATTCTGAGACAAAGAATTATTATAAAAATGTTGAATTTGTGGCATTACCTTTATTTTGCCTGATTGCATTACTCAAACAGAAAGAGCTATGAATAATAATAATAATAACGATACCATTAAAGTAAAATATTTGACACTCACAAGATTAAAAGCTGAATACAGTAATCTTCTCATAATCATCGCAGGATATGCAGCACTTAATCAACAATTACACTGGGAAAATGCCCGCGACTTGATGCTTAAGTACCAGGAAAAGGCAAAGGAGAAAAGCAGGAAATCAACGCAAGGGGAGCAAGAAGTGTATCCAATCTAAATACTGCATGTATTATGATAAGAGAGTTCTACATTTTCCTATCAAGGCTATGCAGAAAAATAATAAAAACAATCCAAGAATACACATCCCAAACCAAAACACTCTCGCGAAAGAATTATTTTTAAAAATCACTTAGAATATTCACCTGATGGTGGCACAGTCCATTAATCGGGGTGCTTACTTTTTCTTAACAGCTTTATTAAGATGTAATTTACACATTCTTTATGCCCAAGTTTCTTCCCCGAGTCCTGCCCCCTGATGGGAGACGGAAGTGGACTGGTCCATGCAGGAAGTCAGAGCCTGGTGGAATAAGAGGCAGCAGTGTGGCCGACGCAGGGAGGAGAGAAGACAGACCCTCCCTCCCAGGAGGGTGGCGGGGGCTCCTATCCCCAAAGGGCCTGTCAAGTGATTGTTAGGAAGTAGGTAGGTATATTCATATTTAGAACATTTACATTTTTTTAAGAAAAGCAAAGCCTACATGCCAGATCAAAATATTTCATGACCCAGAGAAAGCATCTCAGCAACCTTGGGAAATAAGCAAGCATTTACAACAGCCCGCAATCTCTTTTGGCTGTCAGATCTTTACAACATGAGTTTTATTTTTAATGTTCTTTTTAAAGAGCTAATTCTTCATTCAGGATGCGCCCGCCCGATGCAAGCAGCACAAACACCCGCATTGTATTATAAATAGCCTCTTTTAAGGAGGGCCGGGTGGATAGCAACATTTTTTAACCTAGATACAGTTGCGACAACCCATGACCTCCACACATCAGCCTTATTGTGTTATTTTATAAAGAATGCATCCTTGATGACTGCAATGATAGCCAATGAGGCCATGGAACGACTTCATGAACACATAATAACGCTGCCCTTTTATTTTCTGAGAGGGTTTATATTCCTTCTGCTACAGGTAAATACAGTAAATTTGACATCGTGGAATACAATTGCAGTAGCAAATGATCAATGTCAACCACAATAACAGTGCTTCAAAAAAATTACCTCAACAATCCTATTTTCACCATTTTCCACGACCTATGGAAGTGAGGGAGTGGCATGAATGGGCACCTGGTAACTGAGAGGAAGAACCTAAACATAGCTGCGTCTGTGTCGTGCCCGCCAATGAAACCACGTGGGCGCTCTCCCTGGGATGCATCAGTTCACATAAGGGCTCCCCTAAGCTCCATCTCGCAGGAGAATGAAAACAATAGAAAGCTATATTCGGCCCTGGCTCCACAAGAAAAGCTCAATTGCACTGATGCTAAGGTGGCTTTGCAGAGGAAGCAGTTATAGACAAATCAACCCCCAAACCCAACTCCTAGTCAACTAGTCAAGATATGCATCCAATCTTAACACTAGAGATCTGGGAATCCTCTTTACACAGAACTGAGGTGAAATCACCCCAGAGAAAACCAAGCAAAATCAAATCAAGTTCCTGCAAAAGACAAAATGTTTCCTTAGACATACATACATTATATTGGTAATGGTCTTCCCTGCCTTTAAATTTGACCTTATAATACAAATGCAACCCCAGGCAAGTTCCCAAAATAATGCAGGAAGCATCAAATATTTCACCCTGTCTAAGCCATACCTACAAATGTCATCCACAAGCCCTTCTATTGTATTGTTAGTAAGCAAAGAGTCACAGGAATCCGCCTCTGGCCAAATATGCTCAGAGTTCACCTACCAGCTGTCATGAAAACCTTGCAAATTGTGAAGAGTATGAAAAGGCAAAGCTATTAGACTTTTTCTAGGTCTGTTGACTGATTTCCTATAGGCTCTGGGCATATGCTAATATCGAAGCTGAAATACAAAAAGAAATTGGCCCTTCAGGATGAGACCAGTATAAGAATTTCACTTCAAACAAGATGAAAGGAAAACCACTTACCTTGTCTTATAGCTACAAGAAGGAAGATTCCCCATACTTAACTTGCTTAAGATTACAGAGAAGAGAAACATACTAGAAGTTAAGATCAGGGAATGTGAAAATCCAGTTACCCTTCAGATACATACAAAAAAGTGTCAGTTTCTGGAGAGAGGTTATAGCACGATGAGAAAATGTTGAAGCTAGAGGGCTCCTTAGGAATCATCGAATTTGCTTTTTACACTGGGCACCTGTGCATTCATTTCCTTCAACTCATATTAACCAAGAACCTACCACATGCCAAGCACTGTTCTAAAATGCTGGGGATAGCACAATGAATGAAGAAGAAAGTCCCTGTCCTCAGAGCTTCGACTCTAGGGGTGTGGTGGAAGATGCAATGTAACAAAGACACATACTGTCAGGTGGAGGGAAGTGCTACAGAACACACAGTGGGTGCTGCTGAATGAATTTTCAGACGAGCCAAGTGAAGCTTCAAATCACAAAGCTAGTTTGAAGGCAGCAGCAGGACTGCACAACCCATCTGGGGCTTTAAACATTTTTTTATGCAGGAAAAGAATGCTAAAATGTGAATAAAAACAAAGGAAAAATCGAGTATGATGAACAGACTTTTCTTTTTGGAAGCATATGCAAAAGATACGCAGGTGGGTCATTCGGGGCCCTTGCCCCTTTCCATCTTCCTGACGCTCCACGGATCTACCGACCAAGTGGATCATTCTCACCTTTAAATATGACATATTAAAAAAGTGTTTCTGCCCACAAAACACCCAAGAGTAAGAAATGTTTCTTTGTTTGAAAATGAGAAACAACAGTTTACTGTAGATTTCTCATTTCAAAATTTCTTGGCCTTTAGGTGCTTCAAAAAGGCACTGGAGAAAAAAAAAAAGGAATGGGGGCTTGGTTTCTCCAGTTTTCTTTAACTGGGCATTTCTTGTAGGATACTTCTTTCCCCCTTATTTATATAGTTTCTCAGCCTCAGGGTTATAAACCACTTATGAAATAAAGTAAAAGGAGAGTCTATTGCATCCATCAGGACCAGCATTTGGAAAAGTGGTTGAGTGAGAAAGAAGAAATTTTCAGATAAAAGAATGCTTCAAAATTCACATTTTTCCTTTTTCTCCAAAAAGGTGGAGCTTTTTCTATGTGTGCTAAGTGACGTGTTAAACAAACTCCTGAGGACACGCAGCCAGAGAGGAAGCCCCATGAGATACTCCAAGCAGTGAGATCAGCCCCCCACCCCGCATCCTGCATCCTCCAGACCCCAATCCGCATCCCCTGTGACACCTGCTGGAAAGCCACTTGGTACTGAGCTGAGAATCACAGCTCACTTTCCAGCAGGCCACGACTTGCAAACTTGATTTAATAAGTCATCATTTGGTGTGAGGAGGGGTGATGGCTTAAGGGTACAGGGTTTTTCCCCCACAGTAGGTGATGAAAATATTCTAAAACTGCTTGTGGTGATGGCTGCACAACTCTGCGACTATACGAAAAAAACCACTGAATTGTACTTTAAATGGGTGAATTCTTTGGTATGTGAATTATATTTCAATAAAACCCATGTTACCCTTAAAAGTTACCATTCTCGTCAACCCTAAAATGTCAGTGGCCTTTATTACATCATCCTCACAGTAGAGGGCTAAAGCTGAGAACTGCTGTTTACATTTTAATTTGTGTTACACCTTTAAGTTAAAACATATATTTTCCCAGGGCATGATTTCCTCCAGGCCTGGGAAGGTCAAAGGCCATCAGGAAATGCAGCCTAGGGTGGAGGCCCCTCACCCTGAAACCATGGTTCTCACAGGCTCTGAGTTCTGACAGTCATAATGAAGAGCAATTCTACAGAGTGGGCAGAGAACCTCATCGGACTGCCCGCCCCACCAGCGCCCACACCTCCATCCTCATCTTATTTGCAGGATACAGCTTTATGGCTGAAGAAAAGAGAAAGCGTGACACGGTTAGAAAAGTTCAGATCTGGATTACTAAGAAAATCAAATTAAATGAGTAATAACCCCTCCCTCAATTCATCCCTCCAATTTGGGGAAAAGGAGAAAGAGAATTCCCTTCCTCCCTTCTCTCTGAGCTCTTTCCTTTCTTTATTCCATCAAACATCCACCCACCCAATAGTCAGTCCATCCATCTGAACACCCGTCCATCCGTTCATCCATCCATCCTTCCATCTCATAATTTCTCAAAATTCTCCTGTGCAAAAACAGTGATACAAATAAAATATTTTCTGTAAATTGCAAAGTGTAACACAAAGCTTAAGTATAATTATTGTATAAAACATGACAATTATCCTTTTTCCTTCTCTTCTCCTTCCCTAGCTTAAAATCAGTCAAAGGTTATTACATATCCAAGCCTGGGGACTAAGAAAACTTTGACCAGTAAAACTGGGTTGCTAGTGGAGCTTTCTGGAACCTGGGAGAACTATGAAAGGCCAGGGAAGAATTAGTAGAAGATTTTAAACTTAATCTTATTAAATAGACAATTCATTATGCCTCTACTATAGGCCAGAATTATGATAAGGGGACAGGAAAGGATGTCTAGTGCAAGGTCAACTATATCTCACCACCGCAACCCCCAAAGTCCTGGTCAAATCACAATCATCCTCATCTAGGTTATGATTATAGCCTTGTAACTGGATTCCACACATACCCGCTGTCCCCTGTCAACCTACTCTGTTCTCCACCCTCCAGAGTCGTCTTTATAAAAAATACACCAGATTTGGTTTTGCCCTTCCTCAAAACCTTCCAGTGGCTTCCCATCACAATTAGAATAAAATCCAGTCTCTTCTTCATGACTTACAATGATCTGGCCTCTGTTAATCATTCCCAATTCCTGTCCTACCACTGTTTGTCTTGCTCATTCCTCTAACATTGCTGTTCTCTCCACAAGCCGTATTTGTTCCTACCATCTTTGCACCTGCCCTCTGCCTAGAAAGCTCTTCTCCTCCATGTGGCACAACTGCACCTTCTCATCATTTTGGAATCAATATCAATTCTTCAAAGGCCTTCCCTGGCCACTTTACCTAAAATAACACCTTCCCCTTGCTCCAACCCCTCTCCCTTCGCCTTACTTTTTTCTTCTGTATGGCCCTTAGCTGGACCTGAGATCACACTACATATCTGTTTCTCTACTTGTTTGCTTCCTGTCTTCCCACTACACTATAAAATGCCACAAGGGCAAAGACTTTATCACTTAGCCACTGTCTCTAGGGGCCTAATCCAGCGACTGATATAAAATACGCAGTTTACAAATAGGTGAACAGATAATTTCAGTTTTAGTTCCGCCTTCCATACTTTGGCATCTTAGTATTATTTCGCTATCCACCAACAGGAGCAAATGATTTATAAAAAATGTCCAGCAGAACAATTTTGTGAATTCATTATTAATACTCTTCCCATCCCGGTCTCCTCTCTCCCCCAGGGACTGGCTTTAGTCAAATTCAGCTTTGCTGACATGGGCCAGAGACCCTGAAAATGTAAAAGCTGCTGTATTTACTTACAGAAATGATGTCCTGGGGGGAAAAGTCAGAGTTTAAGGATTTCTTCTGGAAGAAAAGATAAGTGCGTGCCTACATGTGCTGTGCTATGTGAGGCAGTGGAAAACTGCCTCCTTTCACCTGGTGGGGAACAGTCTGAGGTACGAAATCAACTCTACCCACAGGAATAAAATTAGAACTTCCTTCGCTATAGACATGATTTTGATCTGAAGTAAAATGAAAAGGCAAAAACTTCAATTAAGTAAATCTCAAGAGCAAATGATCCAAGAAACAGGTGAATTTTTTAAAAGCCATTCTAATGGCTTAAACAGCTTATTCAAGTGGAATACTTTAAAATGTCAGGAATTCAACCTCTTGATTTAAGAGCTCTGGAATTCAAGTGCTTCAAATTGAGAAAATAATACACAAGTAAATGGTTGTAATTTCTTGTTTGTGCATCCTGGCATTATACCCTCCGCGTATACAAGCCTGTGCCTGCACAAACCAGGATACTTGAATGCCAAACATCACTCCTGGGTTGAAATTATAAAGAAAGCTCTTGCTTTAAAATTATAAACAAGGTATCAAATAAGTATTTCAGGGGCTCATTCAAATGAGTCTCTTGAGAGTCTGGACTCAACAGATACGCTGTACTCACTAAAGCTTGCCAACAATGGAAAGGAACATTCTAGAAATTCCTGCAGAGCTACACAGTATATTTACAGGCCACCTGTAGCAGGAAAGGCTTCCGTTGCTGTCATGCCTGTCTCTTCTCCATCCTCCTTTCCAAAGCCCTTTCCCCTTTCCTCTGACAGTCTTCACTTACTCACACTCACAGGCACTCAGAGCTTCTCAGCTGAGTAACTCTTAGAGCAGCGGCTGTCAGGTAAGGAGAATTTATTTACAAGCATCACAGCCTTTGAAATGCTGAGAGGGCAAGTCAGCCACGCAGACACCGTGATACTGCTAAATACCTTCCAGCACGGATCTCTCCAAACAGATGTTGCCTTCTAAGAATGAAACAATAACTTCCCAATTTTTCATGTACACACAGCCATCCTGCAAGTGGGATAATTACTACACCATTCATTTGGAAGGCATTCAGCAAGCACCTATGATACGCCAGGGACTCTGGCTGTAGAGGAAGGTCTCATAGTCACTGCTCATTCAGGAGAAAGAAACACAAATCCAACGATGGGACAATGCCATAAAAGACACAGTGGTGTATAGGACTACAACAGGAACTTGGAGGAAATCCTGTGACTGCAGAGGAGCAACAGGCTCTTCAGCCCATGAGCCAAATCCACCTGTTTCGCATGGCTTGAGTGGTAACAGCGGTTCTATATGTTTTTTAATAACTGAAAAAAAAGTCATGAATATTATATGAAATTCAAATTTCAACGGCCATCAATAAAACTTTTTTGGACACAGCCACACCCATTGGTTTACATGCTACCTGTGGGTGCCTGGGCAGAGCTGAGAAGTGAGACAGGTTGTGTGGCCTGCAAAGTCTATTAGACTTACTATAAGACCCTTTCAGGAAAAGTGTGCCAAACCCTGAACCAATTTGATTGAACATGATGGTGGTTTTTTGGTTTTGGTTTTGCTGGTTTGAAACAGGGTCTTGCTCTGTTGCCCAGGCTGAAGTACAATGGTGCTATCATAGCACACTGTAGCCTTGACATCCTGGGCTCAAGGGATCCTCCTGCCTCAGTTTTCTGAGTAGCTGGGACCACAGGCGTACACCACCATGCCCGGCTAATTTTTTAAATTTTGTAGAGATGGGGGTCTTCCGATGTTGCTTAGGCTGGTCTTGAACTCTTGAGCTTAAGCAATTCTCCTGCCTCAGCCTCCCCAAGTGTTGGGATTACAGGCGTAAGCCACTGCATCCAGCCTAGTTTTGTTTTCTAAAGTGGAGTATAAACATACAAGAATATCGAACTCTAGTTGGCCATGTGATAGCAATGGAACAATTCTGAGAGAACTGCAAAAACACCTGTTGGTTATAAAGAAAAGCAACCTTTGATGTCGCCCAGACCAATTCACATATGTTACAGATGAGGAAGCACATCCAGAGAAGTCAAGTTATTCTGCCAGGGCCATGGGGAATGGCACAGTCTAAAAGAAAATGTTTCTACTGTCCCCAAACTCATATATGTTCCTGATATGGTTTGGCTGTGTCTGCACCCAAATCTCGAATTGTAGTTCCTGTAATTCCCATGTGTTGTGGGAGAGACCTGGTGGGAGGTGATTGAATCATGAGGGCAGGTCTTTCCCATGCTGTTCTCATGATAGTTGGAAAGTCTCATGAGATCTGATGGTTTTATAAAGGGGAGTTCCCCGGCACATGCTCTCTCTCTCGCCTGCCACCATTTAAGACGTGACTTTGCTCCTCCTTTGCCTTCTGCCATGATTGTGAGGCCTCCCCAGCCATGTGGAACTGTGAGTCCATCAATCCTCTTTATAAATTATCCAGTCTTGGGTATGTCTTTATTAGCAGTGTGAGAAGAGACTAATAGAGTTTCATAGCACTGACTGGAAAAAATTATCTTGGTCAAGAAACGGCTGAAGAAAAAGATTAGTATTTGAAAGTGCTGGATTTATGCTTTGTGTTTTTTCCAACAAAATGCCCCTACTCGTGAGCCACTGGCGCTTTAGAAGGCGGCATTTCCTCCTTTTCCAGCCTCCAGCCTTCTTCCCACGTATCCTACATTTCCCAGACGCCTCCTACAGCCACAGCACACCCACGCAAGCACTGTCCTGGAATTCACCCTAGGCAACTGACCTGACTCACAGACTGTCCCTTCTGCCTAGAATCCTTTCCCAAGCTGTTTGATCCACCAGGTCCCCTAATTCTGTTGCCTGGGTCTCCAAGCTTTCTGTAGCCTATGAAAATGGGTGAGCCCAAAACACAAAATTCACTGGAAAAGCACCTTGCACATTTGAAATAAATGCTCAGTTAAATGTCTATAAACATATGTTAACCAATCAAGAGCAACTAAATTCAACTCTTACATAGCTTACATATAAAGATATTTAATGTGGAATGTGGGTGTATTTCAGTTAGTTTACTGGCATAGAAAAAAGCCTCCAAATATTAAGAGTACACGGACCTAACCAAGTACTTAAAATGTCTGTTTTCCTTCTATGTAAAGATCCCACTCAACTGCCATCTCTTTTATGAAATATTTCTCCATTTTAAATTTATTTTCTTTGTATAGTAATTCAACATGCTGCTTTGGATTCATAAAATCATTACTATAAACAAATAACTTGGCATATTTACCGAACACCAATGATGTGCTATGAGAAATGCAAAGGTGTCTTTACATGTGGTCCCTGACCTCAAAGCACTTACAAGCAATAAGACAAATGACACATCACGAAAATGCTCAATCTTATATAACAAATCCAAAGGTTTACAGCATTCAGAGGCATTTGCTTTGCGATACATTAGCTACAACTGCAGGCAGTAAGCTTTGGCTGAAACAGTCAGGGATAGTTCTTTGGAAGAACTGGGTCTTGAATAACAACCATTCATTGTCTACTAGGTGCCACTTTTACACTTAGTCATTTAAATGATCATCTTTCACTCTCACAACAACTCTACAAAGTACTGATTCTTAGGACCATTTAACAGATGAAGAAACAGAGATTAAGTAACTTGACAAAGGTTACTCAGCTAATAACCTGCTAAACTACAAGCCAGATCCAGACTATAGACCCAAGGATTATTAATACTTTTAATATGTGAGTTTCTCAAAGTAGACCATATACTACCCTCGGTACACAGACGGGTTTTTTGTTGTTGGACAGAGTGCTCTTGAAAATTCGAATTCATTGCCAGTACTTGAAAATCAGGAAACCGGCCGGGCGCAGTGGCTCGCTCCTGTAATCCCAGCACTTTAGGAGGCTGAGGAGGGCGGATTACCTGAGGTCAGGAGTTCGAGACCAGCCTGACCAACATGGTGAAATCCCATCTCTAATAAAAATACAAAATTAGCCGGGTGTGGTGGTGCATGCCTGTAGTCCCAGCAACTCAGGAGGCTGAGGCAGGAGAATTGCTTGAACCCGGGGGGAGTGGAGGTTGCAGAGAGCTGAGATTGT
>NW_012101410.1:3833189-3856649 GCF_000951045.1 Mandrillus leucophaeus
GAGTGTGTGGACAACACGGCGGGTAGGTACTGTCCCAAAGGGTGGATAGATTCAGGACTGCAGGAAGCAAAGTGACTGGGAAGCGCAGTCACTTTAGAGAAAGGAGACAAGCTCGGAGAGCTTGGAAGGGGGTTGTCAAGGACACTAAGCGTCTGCTGTTTGCCTCCGTGCTGATCCCGGTGGACTGTACCAGGGAGAAGAATGCTGCCTCATGATGGTCAGCCTGCAGCCACCACAGTTTAGCTATAAATGGCTCCCTCCTGCCCCAGGTTGTCAGGGCTCATTAAGGCCTGATGCGAGATAGCCTGTGCCTGTGGGCGGACCAAAAATGGAGGGAGCGTGTGTTTGCAAATGTCCTTATTCAGGGAGTGCTCACGGGCATTGCGGAAAAGAGCCTCTGGCAGGGATCTGGCATTCGCTCTAGGGCATGAAGGTTCTGGAAGAGTGAATTCAAGAGCTCCCGAGGGCGAGCTGCCCAGGGCCAGCACTCTTTGCAAGGCCTCAAGGTGGAGATTCAACACCAGTTTTCACCACTCCGTGAGGCTTGGTCCATCCTGTTTGCCCTGATGCTACCCACATCGGAGATCAAACGGCTCTTTCCCAACAAATAGGCTGGACTGAAGAAACCTTAGTTGTGAGCACAGAAAAGATCAGGTCTTATTTCACTCCCGGAGTCATTTCTTAAGGGAAAAGTTTGGCTGGTGGGGGCTCATTTTCTTGGGCTACAGCAACAAGAAAACATATGCCAAACTAAAGAAGAGAAGCAAAATTCAATCCTGTTTCAAAAAATCAGAATGCACACACGTCTGTTTAGAGTCTTCTAATAAATCTTTGGCCTCCTCCTCCTCCCTCTTCCGTCAATCTGTACCCTTCTAGCCATCCTTCCGTTTTTCAAGCCCCCAATCTCCTTCCTGAAATCCCCCAGGACGTCTCAATTCTGCTGCCCTGATGGATTCAGGACTGCAGCTGTGTGCCTGAGCAGATCACTCATCTTTCCAAGCTTGTTTCCTCATCTGCACATGGCACCTGTCCCAATGGCTGTTGCTGGGATCTACGGTCACCGCCCATCAAACCACCCAGCACCATCCCTGGCCTGTATCTGCACCCTGTCACTGTTATTTTTTTAATCCCTGGTCAAGAGCTCCAGTCTTGGAGCAGCCTGCCTGGGTGGAAAACCCAGCTATGTCACATACTAACAACATGACAGGGAGCAGGTACTTGCCCATACAAAACTTACACTTCAGTCTCCGCATCCGTAAAGCAGGATCACGATGACCCTTTCCTCACACGTTTCTGTGGGATGAATGAGTTAAAGCAAGGAGGGTGCTCAGAAGGGGCTCTGCGCAGAGTAGCAAGTTTCGTGTTTTAGCTGCATCAACACCATCAGCACCGCCATGCTATCCTGCCTTCTGCAATGCTGCTTGAATTGCCTGAGCCAGGGACTTTTCCCCAACAGAAGTCAGCAAGCTTGCTCCCTAACCAGGGACTCAGTTCAAATGGCTGAGTATCTGTAAGGGGGGTGGGGAAAAGGGGCGGTGCAGGGAAAGGAGCAAGCGGTCAGAACTGGACACCCAGACGGCTCGGGGTGGGGCTGCTCAGGTCCAGCCAGTTGCTGCCCTGTGGCAAGGCATGCCCAGGCTTGCTCCATCTCCCAGATGTCAAGGGAAGCTAGAAATCCAGATATTTATGTAAAATTTCCTGCTTTTTAAGTAGTGGCAATGAATTCAAATTTTCAAAATCACTCTGTCCAACGATAAAAAAAAAAAACCCATCTGTGTACCAGTGTGCTGGCTCTGCTCCCGGGGCCATCAATCTGTGTCCTCTGCCTCGTGGGGTGGGATCACCTCCAAGTTCTGCCTCTGAACACTCGTCTCCTCCTTGAGGCCTTCCTAGTGTGCCTGACAAGAGATGTTTGTCCTACTCACCTTCTCAGACTCAGAGCGCTCAAGGCCACCTTCTGACCACACCTTTGCCACTGCAGCCCAAGCATGGGCCTTCTGTTGTCCACTCCCCCAAAAACGATGCACTTAGCAGCACTTAGCAGAGATCTGCAGGAAAGCTAAGTGCTTTAATGACACTTGTGTATCGATTCAGAGCTTTTTTTATTCCCCTCCATGGGGATTTCCCGTACGCGGCGGCGCATTTGGGGGCAGTGCAAATTCTTAGAGGCTAAGTTCCCAGAGGCCAGGGACTGCTCCATAAAGCTCTCTCTGAACACAGGGAGCACAGGCCTCAGCATCCGTGACTCCTTCTTCTGATGAAGGCCGAGAATGCTAAGGACACAGTGCACTGTGAAATGCCTTTTAGAAGAAATTCACACATTAACACTTCTTTCAACACCAGCCATGAGCCCACGTTGCCACTTTCCGGTCTCATTTTCACAAATGCAGCATTTTAACTGATGCCCAAATCTCCAACTGTGTAGACTTGAGTCAAACACAAGGCAACTGGCTCTCCATATTTAAATCAGGCACAGGCTGCCTATGAAGATGAATTACTGTTGGTCTGTGTTCATTCATTCACTCATTCATTCAACAAACATTGGTTCTCTTCGTGTCAGATGCAACAGTACTAGGCTCTAGGAAAGGCGAGAACAATTAAGCACAAAAGGTCCTATGACAAAAGTCTTCTCCCTCACACCTGGAATGCCAGAGGCCGGATGGAATCTTAAGGAATGGTCCCATCCAACACTCTTGTCCTGCAGAGGATCTGAGGCCCCGGGAGTTCACTATAAATTGCACACGTCTGTTTGGCTATGAAAGGGGGGTACAAAAGGCGCAAAGATTAAACCCCAAGTCCTTGCTCCTGGCTCAGTGCTCTTTTCAAAGCAGCATGCAGAACATTCTAAGCAGGATTCCAACTAAACCACTAACAAGGCCTGGGGTCAGCAAACTGTGACCTTCCAGGAGAAACCACGGGGCACACCATTCATGACTGTCCTCAAGAAAAAAGGTATTCACGGGAATAAGAAGCAGGAGTGCCACTCTGCACAGAGACCCCTCCCATTACCCTTCTGCAACCAGCCTCCAGTGGCTCTCACACTTTTTTTTTTTAATGTACCAAGGCACCTAAGGAACAAGACTCCTCCCCATGAGTGCCAGAGGCTCACAGTAAGTCTAGAGGGCAGGGTGGAGGTGGGTCTGACACTAGCCCCAGAGACATATCTGACATGCCCTGATAAAAGAACTCACGGTTGCCCGGTGCCAGCGGGGCAGAATGAGTGTGCTGGCACCACCCTTCCCTGCCTGCTACCCTCCTCACATTGCCCTGTCCCCTCAAGGACACCTGTTGTCATTTTCAAGGGGGAAATTGAGTTTTTCATGGAATAACTGGCATAAAAAAGGCTCTCCACACAATGTGCTTCAATCTCTCTCATATGAAAATCAATCAATCCATCCATCAGTAGGACCACGTCGCTGGTGATCAGAGGGGAGAGTTAGGCTTGGACAGATGATGGATGAACAGCACTGAGGGAAGCAGGGGCAGGGATCACAGATGTCTTTGAGGACCTCCGGTCACGCCACGTTCCATGGGGCCAGGACAAACAGGCTGGGTGGACGTCTATTTTGGTCACACAGCTGCAAACATGATTTATGAAGATGTTGAACACTGGCTCCCAGGAGGTTTGTGCATCACGCTATTGCTGTCCCGGCCGTAAGAAGCTGAGCCTCTGATGCCCATACTTCCTCTTCCCACTGAGCAAGGTGTATTCTCAAGCTCTGATCCCTTCTGATTCTTCCCAAGACACTGGTTTTCTTTTCTGCTTTCCCTAATCCGTGAGAGTTTAAGGATGTGCATTATTGAGTTTGGCATCCATTGGCCTCAATGTTCTCTATCATTCTACTGCAAAGCTGCCTCTTCTTGGTGAAATTTAGCTTTATTGATTTCTATTTCTGACTTGCTCGACACTGGCTCATTCATTATTCAGGGAAAATCTGGCTATGAGACCACGGTTTGATATCCTGCCAACAGGAGCCTGAGCAGGTGGGACCTCTGCAAGTCTTCTCTTCAAAGAATCAGAAGACGCTATAAAAAGCAGTATAGTTTAGACCCCTCAAGACATTCATTATTTTCTGTGTGAATCGCAGGTCAGCTAGTAGGAAATAAACCAGTTATTTTTGAACAGAGAAGCATTCCACTGTTTAGCTGGAAAATAAAACCCTCCTTAGCCACCTATCCTGCAGGTTGCGGTGAGAGTCCCCCAGGGCTAGGGCAGGAGGAGTTGTCCCCATCCACCACCATCAACAACTCACATAGACCTGTTTCCATTCCACTGTGAGGGGCTGAGTCCCACCACCTTCCATGAGGCCCATGGTGTTTGTGGGCAAGGTGACATTTTCAAGGTGTTACAATAAGATGCAGGGAATGGACCCGTTTGGTTGTTTATTTTCCTTGTCATAGAGGACAGAAGTAAAGGAAATTGTATTCAAACCATAAGAAGAGAGGTTCAAATTAGAGAGTGGGAAGAAGTTCCTTTCACAAAGTTGGGCTGAAACATACTACTGAAGAAAGCAGTCGAATTACCCTCTAGAGAAATCTTCTAAGAACAGAACTAATTACCACATGTAAGTACCAATTCGTGCATAATCCGATCCTGCGGGAAAAGACTAGATTAGGAAATCTCTCAAGATCCTCTCTGGGCTTCCCCACCAGGTGAATTTTCACCATAAAAAGTCTGGATTATGTTTAATTGGGCATAGTGGCACACGACTGTAGTCCTAGCTTCTTGGGAGGCTGAGGCAGGAGGATCATTTGAGCCCAGGAGGTCAAGGCTGCAGCGAGCTATGGTCACACCATTGTACTCCGGCATGGGTGACAGAGTGAGATCCTATCTCTAAAAAACAAAAAAATGAAAGTTTCAAAGACCTTGGCTAACTTACACTTAAGGTCTAGGTGTGAGACTGGTTTGGCCCTAGATGTCCAGTGGATTTTGATTTTAACCTCAGAGCAAAGCAAACTGAGTGGTATGGGTGCCTGTGAACACCCTCTAAGGGGTGACATTTCCTCAGAATACACGGATGAGAAGACAATGGTGTGAGCATTTTTACCAAGGCTTGAGGATGGTATCCCAACAGCAGAGTACAGCCTTCATGGTTTTTTTTTTTTTCTACTTCGTAAAAGTAAAGGAGACATCATAAAGAATGAAACTGGGAATGACCAACCATCCTTGAGTACGCACACACACGTATGCACGCACGCACGTATGCACGCACGCACGCATGCGCCAGAGCCATGACAAATGCATCACAAAATCATGGTGGGCCGCTGCTGTGAGAGGCAGCAACACCCCGGAGCAGTGGCGTTTGCCTGGCTTTTCTGTGGTGGGTGAGGAGAAGGCTGAGCCAGGAGACCCTCAGCCCCTCCCACCTCCCTTAGTTTCCCCACAATGGAAAACAGTTCTGATTTCATGTTCTGTATTACTTCAACCCCCTAGAAGGGAGGAGGAGAAGAAAGGGGAAGGAAAGCTTCACAACCACAAATGGAGTGGCAAGTTTATGAATTCTCTTGGAATGGGCAAATCTAAGTAAATCCCTGTCACTGATAGGGAGATGACGACGATGATGATGATGATGCCACCTTTCCTCCACAGATCTCTGGTGAGGCTCAAGTGAAGGCATACAGGTATATGCCAAGCTCCATGCCTGGAACACAACAGGCCAGGTTAATAAATGGTAGTCATTGTGATACCACCTGGACCACTGAAGTCCCTGAAAACACCTACATCTTATTTTCCAAAATGTAAGCAGCTTTTTTCAGAAGATAAATGTAACGAATAGTTACAGTGGTCCCAATTAAAGATACACTCAACGTGCTTTACCTTCAAATGTCTTCTTCACATGACAGTATACCTTTCCCATCTATGTAGCTTCTTCTAAACCACATTTGTGAAAGGGGTTAAAATGAGTATGAAGGTTCTCCTTTGGGAATGTGCCCAGGTCTCTTCCTCTTCTGGGGTCCTATCAGGCTCATTTGTCCACACCCTCCATCCTTTCTAGGCTCACTTCCTCAGTGAGCTTCACCTCTCACATGCTCAGTTATCCCCTGATCATGAACAGCTCACCAACTCCATGTTTCCAGCTCTGGCCACTTGCCTAGCTTAGTTACCTGTTTATCACTGTCTAAAACAGAGAGCATCAAGCCTGTCTATACAATAGAATCACCTGGTAGCTTTGAAGACTACAGATTCTGGGCCGGACCTCAGACCGAGTCACTCAGAGCCAAGAAGGCAATGTCCCTGGAACTATCACTGAATAATTGACTTCCACATGTCTGTTGCATTGCTTTGTCTAGAGAGATGTTACAGGAAACTGCCTTTGAAACCAGGCATATTATTAAGGATGTATCTTGCTGTATGACTGAGGATCTCTCTCTATGAGACTTCAAAGGACAAACATCTCTCAGGTTTTAGTATTACGGACCTCTGTGTAGAAACACTCTTGGGTAATGCGTCAGTTTTAATCTTCTGAACATTTAAACCACACAAGTGATCATGTTTCCCTCTTTGCTCTGGTCACTAGGAAGCTCAGAGCCAAATTCATGACTGACCATCCCACCCCTAACCCAATACCTAGAACTTACAGTATTAATTTTGTATATTAATGTTATCCCCTAACTTTATCTTGGGTTTCTTACCTTTATTTTCCCTTTGTTATAATTTTTGCACTTCCTTTAAAAAATAAAATAAAATAAAATAATAAAACCTCTAGGTATACAGCACTTTTGTAGGCCATTGCAAATTCTTTTTGGAACTAGTTGGGACACGTTAGACAAATTAATTAAATATAGTCATTGACATGCAGCCCCTCGCAGCAGAGCAGCTCTAAGCAGATGGCAGTGAGCACCGAAGTAGAGAGCAGGGCTCGGCAGAAACTTCCTGGCTTTGGGGTCAACTCCCCTCACAGAAACCTTCCTTCCAGCTTTGGTTGTCACAGAACATCTGGCGGCCTATCGGAACTGCATATTAAATATGTTTTAAGATTATGAAAAGATTTAAGTGAAATAAAAACAGCTACACACATTCAACCTCTGGAATCCTGACATTCAGTTCTGAATCTACTCCCAACCAACATATCCACAGACAGAACTTCTAAAACGCTGGTCCTTATGGAAACAGATCAGGTCAGTCTATGGGATTCTCTACAAGTAACAGTAGATAGTGGAAGTCTGCAGCCTCGTGTGATGAGCAGTGTGAACAGATCATTTAGAATACCTGAAAAGTATTCCAGTTGTCAAACAACATGTAATGATTTTTATAATCCTGGGAACTCCAAATAGCTCACTGGGGACGTCCCCACCCTATACACTAGGTGTTTACATAACTGCTCCTCCACACTTTTAATCTGAACTAACTACCCAAATACTACCTGTTCCCAAATGTGATCAACAAGGTCATAATCTGCCACTGAATTGCTTTCCCTTTTCTGTACGGGGATTTGCTCTCCCCGGGCACGAAGCTGGGATCACTCCCGATGAGGCCAGGTCTCTGGGACAGCCTGACCACTGCGGCAGCCTGCACCAGAGCTCTAGGCTGGCACCCCTGTGCTACTGGCAATCAGCAAGAGGGGCTCCCTGTTCCTAGCCTAGCACTAAGCCAGCTCATCTGTATCAGGCAGGAGGGGACCAGCCAAAGGACTCCTGGCTGGCACAGCCTGGGTGAAGCCCGCTTTGTCCCCAGGGTCATGTGTACGGCAATGGGCTTGATGGCCGACTTGCTACTAGTTGTTATTTCTTTCACGTAACAGCTTAAGGATATGAATTGTATTTATTTAAAAGTTTAGAATTCTCAGGCACAGGCACTAGGCTCAAAGAGGGGTCCAACTGAAAGCTTCCCTACCCCCTAATATCTAAGCAGCCCGAGTGTTATAATCACTCTGCTGTTTATATATTTGCATGCCCCACTCAGATTTTTAAAGATCTTAATTAACCCTTAACATTACCCTAACGACATAAATGAGCAGCTATAACATTTAATTAGCTTTGTTCTTTTATGTATTTTAGTTGTATAACCAATATATTTTTATTATGGCAAGTATAAAATTCATTTAAAACTATCCACACAATTCCACAACTCAAAATAACCACAATTTACATTTCAGCATACGTAAATTGCTCAGTCTTCTACCTGTGTTTGTGTGTGTGCATGTGTGTGGACGATCTTGAACCATGGGTTGAGCCTTGGGTTGGGCTGACCCTGGAGTTGGGATCATCCTCAGTCACACAGCAGTGGGTTAGGGCCAAGTCCAGGCAGGCCTGGCTGGGGCCTGCAATGTCCCAAAAGGAACCTAACAGGAGAGACCCACCAAATTGTTCAGCGGTAGCTTCGAGGTGTGGAGGGCTTCCCTGTATGGCAAGCCTGGGAGGGATACCACTGAATCTTCCCTGAGATCTGTAATTGTGGGTCTGACTTCCCAATTCATAGATAGAGACACTGAGACCCGGAAAAACACACGTGCTGCTAGCAAGTGGAAACGCTGGGACTCCAGGCCAGGGGCTGGGCGCAGTATGATGAGAAAGAAGTTTCAGCTGTCCATTCCTGCTTTCATTACCATATACACTGCAGTTTGGGTTTCTTTTCATCCTTTCCATATTTCTGAATATATTAAGAAGAGAAGGAGGGTGGGGGTTGGTTGGTCACGCCTGTAATCCCAGCACTTTGGGAGGCTGAGGTGGGTAGATCGCCTGAAGTCAGGAGTTCAAGACCAGCCCGGCCAACAGGGTGAAACCCTGTCTGCACTGAAAATACAAAAATTAGCCAGGTATTGTTACTTGGGAGGCTGAGGCAAGAGAACCACTCGAACCCAGGAGGCAGAGGTTGCAGCGAGCTGAGATCGCGCCACTGCACTCCAGCCTGGGTGACAGAGTGAGACCCTGTCTTAAAAAAAAAAATAAAAAGAAAGAAAGAAAGAAGAAGAAGAGAAGGAGACTTTATTCCAGTTTAATGGCTGGAAAAGAGAGCTGGACTGACCTGAGAAGGGGCAGGTTTTACCACCGGTTTGCCTGTGACTCACAGCAAGCCCTGACTCTGGGCCCAGTTTACTTGACTATTCATTGAGGACGGGGCCAGCTAGGTATCTAAGAAACCTCCTAGTTCTAAAATGCTATGATTTAACTTAGTCCCTGCATACACATAAATATACAAACTGGAGGCCAGTGAGATCTGTGGCACTTTGCTGCTATCACAAAAATAATGATCCCAGACATACAGGAAATACTATTTAAACGACCTTGTTCCAAGAAAACAGTAAGCAAGGAGCTTTTTATTAGACATCGGAGAGGGGAAAGGATGAACTAGAACAGGGAAAATATACTAAAGAGGAAGAATTCAAGAGTTAAACTAGTCAAAATCAGGACATGTGAGTACCTAATCTTAACTAAAAAAAGAAAACGTACTACAATATTGTCTTAACTCTTTCGGGAAAACAAATATAGACATATCTGAGATTCCCTGTGTCCCTGAATACGGGGCTAACAGGGTCTTTGGTTCAGAAACACTCTGAAGATAAAATCTATGTCGGAGTATTAATATTAAAATGATGCTAATCTTTTTTTCTTACAACACATTCTTAAGACATTTGGAAACCTAAGAGGCAGCATTAACCACTTAGTATTTACAAAGGGCTGATGTATGGAGACTTTCAATTTAATTGAAGATAACAAATGGTTCACTGATCTGACACGCAACCTTAATCATTTCAACAAATTCTGCAGAGAAAGAGGATTCTTTTCAAAGCAAACCTCTAAGGTATTGGTATAATTATATATGTTTCCCGATTAAAAAGATCTTGGCTATTCCATATTCCACTGGAAATTACAGATCGCAGTGAAATTGGCCTGCTTGTTTTTAAATCTCCAAACTTTTCAAGCACACTGTTTTCTGCCTAGAAAAATGCTTGCTGGGAAGTTTCAAGGTTTCAACAATAGTTTATAAAACAATTACTTCACCGACATACTTAACCATCAAGATATTATGGTGGAAAGAGAAACCACTTTTGTCTGCATACAATTTTAAAGCTTATATAATTTACCAATGTGCTTTGGCAAAGGCCTTCTCAAGTTTTGGCTGAAGGGTTTTCATGTTTTTCCTAATTTCACTTAGAGTCACATAAGTTCATCTTAACTTACATTTGTGAACCTAACTCTCTGGCAATGAATTTTTAAAGAAAACAAAAAACCAACCCGTTCTTGGGAGAGACTGACATTTCAGTAATCTTTGCCAGCTGGAATGTTCAAAATGGAATCTAAATATTGTATTAACAACATCAATAACAAGCAGGTTTGGAGAGACTTTATAAAATATGCTTGAGTTGTGATAAAAATTCTTGTTACTTTGTGTTTCGCTCAGCTCTAAATTACCACATTGATTTGATAAAATCTATGACAATCCTATTTTTTAATCATGCAAGAATTCTGAGGTTCACTACATGTACATAATAAAAATCTGAAATCAAATAGGTATAATGAAATTGCAGCTGCCCAGTCATTTTTGAAAGTTTCTACTGGAGTAACATACGTCCGGCGAAGTCCTTCTATGTGTACAGTTCAGTGAATTTTCCCAAACAATTTACCATGTAATTGCCGGGGTGGAGGCTCACGCCTGTAATCCCAGCACTTTGGGAGGCTGAGGTGGGTGGATCACCTTAAGTCAGGAGTTTGAGACCTGCCTGACCAACATAGTGAAACCTTGTCTCTACTAAAAAATACAAAAATCAGCTGGGCATGGTGGTGGGCACCTGTAATCCCAACTACTCGGGAGGCTGAGGCAGGAGAATCTCGCTTGAACCCGGGATGTAGAGGTTGCAGTGAGCCGAGATCCCGCCATTGCAGTCCAGTCTGGGCAACAAGAGTGAGACTCCATCTCAAAACAACAACAACAACAACAAAAAAAGAAATTTACCATGTAATCAGCACTCAATGAACTAACAGGGGGCTCTTGGCACCTCAGGAACTCCCCTTTTGTCCTCCCTAATCATTACCTTGCACCCTGTATTAGTCTCATTTCATGCTGCTGATAAAGACATACCTGAAACTGGGTAATTTATAAAGTAAAAAGGTTTAATGGACTCACAGTTCCACATGGCTCAGGAGGCCTCACAATCATGGTGGAAGGCGAAAGACACATCTTACACGGCAGCAGACAAGAGAGAAATCACAGAGCCAAGCGAAAGGGAAAACCATCAGATCTCACGAGACTTGTTCACTACCATGAGAACAGTATGGGGGAAACCGCCCCCATGATTCAATTATCTCCCACAGGGTCCCTTCCCACAACACATGGGAATTATGGGAGCTACTGTTCAAGATGAGATTTCGCTGGGGACACGGCCAAACCATCTCACATCACAAGGATAACCAGAACCTTGGCCTGTCTTTGTATACTGTCCTTGGCTTGGGGCAACGTCCAGCCAAGGTGATCAGATGAGAATCAGGCCCAAGAAAAGCAGGAACACCCTCAGGGTGGGCTCACAAGGAAAGGGCTCCCCATGAGTGTTCACCGTCAGGAACTTGGCTACGAGTTTCCTATGCTACTCAGTTTCCACAAACAAGTGCCATCCACATCAGGAGGATGCTGGCACCACCGAACCCCAAAATAAACAGAATCAATTCCTTCTCAACGAGGACTCCATGCAGGTATCTTCATCATCAAATCAAAATTCTCAAAGACTTCTACATCCCCTTCCTATCACTGTTGCAATAATTCTTACTGATGATAACAACAGCTTCCATGTATTCATTCCTTACAAGGTGACACTGTGCTAAGAATGTACATATCTTTTCACAGATGTTCAAAGAGCATGATATGAGTCCAATAGGCACCAGTCACTGGATTTTCCAAATAATAATTCCCTGCGTTCAAACTGCATGTCACAACCTTCGCCTTCATCACCTTATTTAGAAATTGTATTATGAAAGCTCCTGTACGGTGCACAGGGCAGGTGTTAATAGCTTTATCAGCTGGGAATCTTTCCATCTTTAGCGATTTTTAAAAACCGAATTGAAGAGACTTTATCGCCTGTGACCAGGAAAACCAGGAATAGTGATGCCTTTCAAATGGCATTTACTAAGTCCTATTCTCTGTCCCCAAACTCAGCAGTGCTGCTGGTGAAAATGGGCTTGGACAGGCTCTCCTCTGTTCAAGGTGGCTGCCGGCAGCCCCTGGGGCTACAAACAGCAGCTTTGAATCTAGCATTTCCCCAGTGTTCACTGGAAAAGGTCTGAGAATCACTGAAATCAGACCAGCCTCTACTACATGACCACCCAGAAGCGCCAGTGTAGCCAGAGGAATGAGAATGACTTAAACCAGCGGGAGAGACATCACTTGGAAGCACATAGATGAATGGACTCGGGGGATGGAGGGCTCTCCAGCTGCAAGCCAAGGGTTAATTCCCAAAAGAGAGAAAAGGAACTGAACGTTATAGCAGCACAGCCACTTTTAAAAACAAATCATAGACCCCAAAAAGGTAAAATTACACATGCAAGTATACATAGCTAGTAAGAGGAAGGTCTAAGGCCAGACTGCAGCTCTTCCTATTTGAGACTCTTTCAGCTTTCTTTTCATGCTAATTGCTATTATTCGTGGGTGTACAGAACTGCCAAGGTCTCAGGGCAGACGATGATGTAGGTCAAGTTAAAATAATTTCCAAGAGGCCCAGAATCTTAGTTGATGATGACATTCACGTTCCCTGGTAGGGTGGAAATGCCTGAAACAGCCTTAGCCAGACTTGCCTCCTGGTGAAGGAGTACTGGGGGCGGACACAGCTGCCCATTACTATGGATTCATCTTAAGCAGCCAACCTTGGGATCTTCCCAAACTGCCCTTAGCAGGCACAGTTGACCCCTACAGTCCCAGCTTTGGGACACAAGATGCTAGGACAGTTGGTAAATATATTAGTCAGTTCAGGCTGCCGGAACAAAATACTACAGACCGGGTGCTTTAAAGAACAAAAATTGATGTGCTCACACTTCTGGAGGCTAGAAGTCTGAGATCAAAGAGGTGGCATGTTTGGGTTCTCCTGAGGCTGCCTCCCCGGCTTGCAGGTGACCGACTTCTCACTGTGTCCTCACGTGGCCTTTCCTCAGTACGTGTACATTCCTGGTATCTCTTCTTACAAAGACACCAGTCCTTATAAAAACTCCTCCTTTATGTCCTCGTTTCATCTTAATTACCTCTTTAATGGCTCTATCTCCAAATTCAGTCACATGGGGGGGTGGTGGTGGTGAAGGCTTCAACATATAAATTTCAGGGGGTGATGGGGAGATGCAATTCAGTCCATAACAGTAAGTTACATGCACATATTTTACAAACTTTCATTGATTTCCTACCGTGCGCTGGGTAACCTGCAAGGTGCTGGGGATAGAGATAAGAAAACTCCAGCCTCAAGGAGATTACAGTCTGGCTGGGAGACAGAAGTGAAGGGATAACCAAACAATCTTAGTGGTTCCTGCCATGGTGAATGGGCTCAGATCCTGGGGGAAATAAGTGAGGTGTCAGGGAAGAGTTTGCTGCTTATACAGCGAGAAGCTGCTGTCGCTGCATCTCTTAAATCTACCCTCCTGACCGGCTCGATATGGTCAACTGTGCACTTCTCCATCACAATGTCACTCCAGGCCCCAAAACAAAAGAGACTCCACTGTATCTGCAGCAATGGCAAAAGCTCATTTGGCGAAGCTCACCAAGTAATAAGGCTCATACCAAAGGCAGAGGCCACGAGTAAATGCACAGACAGCACTTGAGCATGACGTGTGTATTTAAAAGCGAAGGGGAAATGTGACGAAGCAGGATGCAGGGAGAAAACATCACCACCTCCCTTTTAGGTAGCTTACCTTCTTCCCTACGGGAAAGAGGACAGGGAGATGAAGGAAATGTGTTTCAGGCAGTTGGGCAATTCTGATAAAGGTAGCTGTGAGCGGGTTTGACCCTGAGGAGATGAGGGTGGCTGGACAGTGGGTTCTCGGGGTAGATGGTACAATTTAAGTCTTACATTTAAATGAGGCATATAAGGAAGGGCTGGGGACTAACATGGGGAACTGCTGCAGGATAGTGAGCACTGCATCACGTGATTACAGTGCGCAAGTTGGCCGGGATCCCTGGCGCTGCAGTGATCATAGCTGGGTTGACGCTGGAAAGATAGGGAAGCAGCTGCCTTCGCTGAGTGACGGGAGGGCGGCTCACCAGGTAGACCAGGAAGCAGGGGCCGGGGCGGTGCTCTGGCTGGGGGAGGGGAAATGGGAGGACAAGTGAGGTAGCAGAAACTCAGATCACTATTAGTTTAGCATGCCTTTGCATTTCTCTCATTATCCAATCTACTTAGGAAAAATAATAATAATCACATCTCAAATCAGTATAATTTGAAGAGTAATTGAGTAATGAAAATCCAGTTCAGAACCAAAGATATAGCCTCTTCAATCTCACTTGCTAGTTCCCAACTTAATTTTTAAAATTAAGACACCTCTAATGAGACTCAAAATTGTTCACAATGAATCCAAAATGCAGTGAGGGGAAGATCAGATGTTAAAAGAGAAAATGTGTTCCATTTCCAAAATGATCAGAGCATGCGTGCATGCTGGCGGTGGGGGCCGCGGCAGGGGGTGAACACAGTTCTTCTCTATATAAGGCCATCTAACTATAAATGGCATTGGTTGGACATGTGAGTCAATGAACTTGGAGGAAATGGGGATTGCCTAAAATAGCATTTGTGCTATAGACCTGAATTTAGCATTTGAGGGACCTGGCTTTGAATCCTGACTTTGAAAATCCTTCATAATAATACACACACACACACACACACACACATATGCTCATCACACTTAAACATATATGCACCTACACACACATACAGCTACATATTCATTTACACATATACATATATGTTGCTTGGCTTAGCCAAATGCTCGACTTGAAGCTTCTGTTTCTTCATCTGTAAGATCAGGAAGATACCACCTACCTCTCAAGAAGTGAATGAAATTACACGTAAGCCAGGTCTCTGCAGCTCTAACGGGGGTACATGGATGTGAGGAGCATTACTACTATGATCCTGCTTTCTTTGTTTAAGTCAAGTCACTGTCTCTGAAAATTCTCCAAGCTCACCTTCTATTCTCTCAAGGGACAGTCAAACCACTAAGTGGACCTCTTAAGACAACAAAGAGGCTGACATGACATTGACACACAGAAATCACCAGGGCTGTATACTTAGTTTAACTAACACTGTTAATTAGAGACACTGTACTCATCAGGACTCTTGACTGTACGTAAGAAAAACCTAATTCAGGCTGGCTTAAGTATAAAGGAGAATTTATGAGCCCATCAAATCCAGCCACAGGTAGGGCAAGGAGAGAGTGGCCCCTGTCTGTGCGCCTCTGTGCTGGTGCCACTTCCTGTACCCCAGCGGATTCCACGTGCAGGGCTTGTAAGGTCAGCACACCTTGTGGAGCTCCCAGAGCCAGGCTGCGAAGCCCAGGGTGGAATTTTGGCCTGGACTGGGCCACGTGCCCATCCCTCCACCAATCGCTAAGGCCAGGGGGTGCCTGTAAGAAGCTGGCACCTCCCATTTGGAATCTATGGGAAGCGGAGGGGTGGGAGGAGAAAGCTGTCCTGACAGAGCTACTGGAACCCATACTGCCCATGTGAGCCACAGCAACGTGGGCCCATGACAGCTGCACAGTTTAAAAGTGAAAACTTCATAACTATTTCTTTTCCAGGCCATGCATGGCAAAGCCCAGAGACAAAAGTCTCCCAGAGCCTGAGAAATACAATACACAAATGATCAGCGCAGAATCGACCTTTATACATATCACAGCCTTCTTGTTTCTTGTCACAACATCCTCACAAAATCCCTCAAAACGTGGGAAATGAATCTACAACTAGGACGTTGGGAGCATCTCTACTGGCAGACGTCATCAACACCAAGACCTGTGGTTCTAACTCCTTGCTGCAATGTGTGTCAAGCAGGATCAGATCATCCTGATCAAGCCCCATTAGACATCACAGTCTGCCGGTCGCGGTGGCTCACGCCTGTAATCCCAGCACTTTGGGAGGCTGAGGCAGGTGGATCACGAGGTCAAGAGATCGAGACCATCCTGGCCAACATGGTGAAATCCCATCTCTACTAAAAATACAAAAAATTAGGGGGGCGTGGTGGCGGGCGCCTGTAGTCCCAGCTACTCAGGAGGCTGAGGCAGGAGAATCACTTGAACCCTGGAGGCGGAGGTTGCAGTGAGCCGAGATTGTGCCAATCTCAAAAAAAAACAAAACAAACAAACCAAAAAACCACAAAATCACAGCCTAGGGAAAGAGGGGCCAACCAATGTGTGCTGTGGTGACCATGAGGTAGGCAGTTCAACACAATCCCTTCAACGACTTGGTAAAGTTCTGATTCACTGCAAGTATGGCTGGCTGTCTTGCAGTCTCCCTGTGGTCTCTGAAACTAGTTTTTGTAAATGTCTTAGTCTAGTTTGCATTCTTGAAACCAAGGGGTTAATTTGATCGGGTCTGCCTCTCCCGCTTGCTTTTGGTCACTTGCTTTTTGTTATTTCTTTTTTCCTTTTTCCACCAAGCTGAGGCCTTGCCACTGAATGCTGGAATTTGACCTTCACTGGCTACTTTACAGATAACATTCATAGGTCACCACGGTGATGGTCGCAACAGCTATTTTTCAGGAACTAGGGCAAGCTCCTGTCCAGTTCAAACCAGTTAGGACCACTGCCCCTTCAACTGGGCCTGCGCAAGTGCCAGAGAGATGGCCTTTTGACATTGGAGGGCCAAAAGCGCCACCCTCAGATCGCGCTAATGCCGCCATTTACTGAACATACTTCCTTTGAGATGCCATGGACCCCGACTATGCTTGTGCAGAATGAACCTGTTACTTCATTTTATCCCCACTGCCAATCACCTTTCCCCAAACGTTAGACCACCTCGCTTCCCTAACCCATAAATATCCCTAAGCCTTATCTTCAGGGAGGCGGATTTGAGAGCTGTTCTCCTGCCTCCTCACTTGGTACCTTTGTGAACAAATCTTTTCTCTTTTGGAAAACCCTCCATGTCACAGTGATTGATTTGCTGCACTAAGGCAGAACGGACCTGGAGCTGGCTGGAAGCATTCCGGCACAATCAGAGGGACAGATCACAAGCAATTCCAGCCCATCTCCAAGGAACTTTCTTTTTCTGTCACATTTCTGCAGGATCTTAGTCACTCAGAAGGGTCACGAAGAATAGCCAGTCAGGGCTCCTGTTCCACTCCACCCATGGCCATCCCGTGGGCATTTGCCTTATGCATCAGGAGCTTCAGAGAGACGACTTCAACAGTCTGAAACATTCCTAAAGGTATCACTTCAGTTCAGCCGGCGAAAGATCTATGTTACTATTGCTTTTGCTGTTGTCTGTTGGGGGTGGAAGGTACTGAAGATCTTAGGAAATTGCAGGCCATCGCAGAAATGCTATCATAGCATCATTAATTCTATTTATTGGATACCCAATCATCACCAGGCACTGTGCAGGTCTCTGTCCATATATTATCTTTTAATTCTCACAAAATCCCATGAAGAGAGTACTACTGTCTATTTGACTGACTGGAAAGGAAAGGCTCAAGCTCATTGGATGAGTTGTTGGAGGTCACTAGGCTGGTGGGTGGCAGAGGCTGGCCTTTGAACCTAAGGTTGGCCAGCTCCAAGGTCCATATACTTCTCTCCTAGTTATGCTGCCTCCTCTGGAGTGAAGTGTGGCAGTGGCACCTGCTCTTGGGGCACCTACCAAATGCCAGGGATGCTATACAGACCATCGTCAATCCTCACAGCAATCTTGCAAGAGGGATATTTTTTCATTGTACAGTAGCTCAAAGAGGGCTATAAAACTTCCCCAAATCAGGCGGCAATTAGGAAGCAACGTGAGGAATGGACTCAAGTATGCCTGACTTAAAAGCTGGGGTCATTTACCCTATGCCTGTGTGTCATGACTTACAAAGGCCAACAGGGGACCTGGGCAGAAAGACGGGCAGAGGGATGGCAGGAGAGATTCATTCTGGAAGTTCACACCTGGCACTGGTAAAGGCCTGAGGGCAGGGGCCACATTCACTCATGCATGTGCACACACCTGCACACACACACGCACCCACTCCCACGTCACGTGCACCGCAGCAGGTACTACCCAGAAACTCTGAGCCACACCTTCTGGTTGTCAAGGGAACCAAACAAGAACACAAACTTGATCCCTTGCAGTTTATAGGTGGATGATTTTAAGTCCATGTCTGAAACTGTCATGTGAACAGCTCACTCAGAATATATTCTAAAGTTATTCTTCCTCATTAAAATCTCTTGGCAATTGTATAAAAATATTTCTAGACTTCCATTTACAGTTCAACAGAATTTCAAGGGAAATGACTTTTTCAATTGTATTTTAAGACTGAGCACTTTGATAAAAGCAGGCTCTGCAGTGCAATGTGATCCAAGGTTGTTTAATCTTTATATTTCATAATCTAACTGATATAATTTAATAGACTAGAAAAACATTTTTAAATGCTCAAAAATTAAATAAGAGAAGATTCCCATACATGAATTATAATTGGTGTAAAATTACTTGTATCTACATCTGTCTATCTACTAATATAAAATTCACATAGACTAAAATAAAATATTCATTCTATTAAAGAATGGGTGGGTTCTTCTCATTGTGTTAATCTTTGAATGACTCATTTCAGGATTTCCTTTTTTCTGTATCTAGGTTTTTAAAATCATAAAGTGAACTATGCAGGAACCTGGAGGGAAAATGAAGCACCTTAATTACTTAAAGAAGACAAAGTTTTCATTTCCATCTTTTTGTCTTATTGTGAATTACTTATAACAGGATTCTCCCTCAGCCCTAGTCTGCAAAACACTGTAGAACATCCAAATATCTAAAGCAGAAAACTGTTTAGAAATATTTATGCCGTTTTGAAGTAAAGGCTGGTGTGAGTCCAGGTGTCTGCAGCTTTGAGCAGAACAATTGCTTCAGGCCCTGTTTTTCCCATCCACAAAATGGGAGTAACCATATCGAATGCATAAGGCTAGTATAAAGAAATAATGCAGGCTGGACGCAGTGGCTCACGCCTGCAATCCCAACACTTTGGGAGGCTGAGGAGAGTGGATCACCTGAGGTCAGGAGTTCGAGACCAACCTGACCAACATGGTGAAACCCCATCTCTACTAAAAATACAAAAAAATTACCGGGGTGTGGTGGTTGGCGCCTGTAATCCCAGCTACTTTGGGAGGCTGAGGCAGGAGAGTCGCTTGAACCCAGGAAGTGGAGGTTGCAGTGAGCCTAGATTGCGCCACTACACACCAGCCTGGGTGACAAGAGCGAAACTCTGTTCAAAAAAAAAAAAAAAAAAGAAGTGATGGCTGCACAATGCTGCGACTACTAAATGCCACTGAACTGTATACTGTAAAATCATTGATTTTATGTTATATGAGTTTCACTTCAATTAAAAAAACTAATAGGCATTACATGTGGATGGTAAAATTATGAGTAATTTTATCTTTAGATTGTCTATTTTCTATAACAAAGACATATTATTTTGGTAATAAAAGCAATTGATGTTATTTGGGGTGGGCGGGGGGGGACTGACATTAGAAACAAAAATTAAGCCTGGCGTGGTGGCTCACGCCTGCAATCCCAACAGTTTGGGAGGCTGAGGCGGGCAGATCACCTGAGGTCAGGAGTTTGAGACCAGCCTGGCCAACACAGTGAAAACTCTGTTTCTACTAAAAATGCAAAAAGTAGCTGGGCATGGTGGTGCACGCCCACCTGAGTAGTCCCAGCTACTCAGGAGGCTGAGGCAGGAGAATCACTTGAATCTGGGAGGCAGAAGTTGCAGTGAGCCGAGATCACATCACTGCACCCCAGCCTGGGCAACAGTGCAAGACTCTGTCTCAAAAAATAAAAAAATAAAATAAAATAATCCTAATCTGAGGAGAGAGAAAGAGGCATGCTAATACAAAACCCCAGAGCCCTGAAATTTTTTGCTGAAATTGGCCTCCTATTCTTCTATGAGGGTGCTCCTGCCCCTTCCCTCTTTGTGAAACTCTATACCTTTCATTTCAGTGATTTCCTCAGTTTCGGACTCAGCCGCTGCTTCTTCATGGCCACTGCTGTTTGCTACTGCTTCTCTCATTGCTGTAAACCTAGCTCTTGAATATGAGTCAGCTCTCCGGACCTTTTCCTCTTTTCCATTCTATACCCTCCTGCAAAGATCATCTATGCCCATAACGTAGGCCCATAAGCTTCCTCCCCACCCTGACTCCCCTCTTCCAAAGTCCAGCCTCAGTTTCCACCTCCTACTGAACAGTTATCCTGAAACATGAGATTAAGCCCACACACACCCCGGCAGGGGCCTAGCCCGGAGGAAGCTCTTAATAAAGCCTCTCGATTTCCTGACTCCTCTGTTTCTGTTCACAAAACTGCCATTTTCTCAGTGTGCATCACTGGATTTTGGTTAAAATGGTTACTATAGACGGGTAGCGGGAAGAGCTGAAATTAAAGTCAGACAGGAAAACACAGGATATCTGACTGGTATTTTCCCAGATTCCACACCAGGCTGTAGCCACTGGGGAAGTAGGTGGGTAACTGGAGATTGGGCAAATTTGCCATCAAGAGATGGCAAAGATCAGAATCAACCAAAGCCTTTTTAAATTGCATTTCCTTGTATTTTTAAAGTAACTTAAGACTGTGTTCTGCACGTTCTCAGTGACCACATAAAACCTTGAGAGATCACAGCTGCTGACCAGCAGCCCTGTAAATTCACCGCTGATTGTAAGCAAAAGCAGCTAGCTGACTCTATTACTGCAGTTACAGATATATCTTTACAAATAACTCAGTGCAGAACAATAAGACAAATGATGCCAAGGATAAAGGACCCCTCCTTGAAACCAGAGGGCCTCTGCAGGCCCAAAGAGGACAGAAGGCAATTAGGACTTAGGGGCTGGGGGGAATGGAGAGAGGTTTTCTTGTTTGCCTTTTGTCATTGCTAATTTTTTTTTTTTAATGTGTATGCCTGAGGGTGAGAATCAGGAGATTTATGCATTAGGTGGATGCCCTCCTTTGCAAAATGGACAAAAGAGTCAGCTTGCGGAGCAGATTAGACAGAAGAGGCCAAAGAGCCCAGGGGCTTCAAGCTCCGACCAAATGGGAAAGCAATGAGTGGGCGAGGGTCAGGGCAAATCCAAACAAAACCTGGGATTCACTGGTCCTTCCAGAGAGGTAAGGGGTGCCAGGACTCCAGGCCAGAGGCTGTGGCCAGACGCAGAAGTCTGGTAGTGACATCCTGGTCATATCAGAGGGTGACACGGAAAGTGGAAATCATGAGAAAGGCAGGTGTTTGGGAAAATGCTCCTTTGGTGAGTTTTGCAAGTTTTTCAGCTGGAATATACTTATGAGAATGAGTGATTGGAAACCTGAGGCATGAAACACTGAAGGCTAAAGCTGACTTCTTACGGAGCATTTGTGAGGTGTCAGGCCCCAGAGTGACTGTGACATTCACAGTTCTTTAATCTTCACCAAGATTACAAAGATCACCAAGATTACAAAGATCACCAAGACCTTGGGCCTCAGGTTTGATTGTAAAATGGGGTTGTGAGAAACACATCTCGCAGCCCCATTTTACAGACAATCAAACCTGAGGCACAAGGTCAGAGAGTTGGTACCTAGAGAGGGAGCGATTTGGCTCCAGTTTGATGGGGTGCTAAAGCCCGTGCTCTTTCACACAGCTATGTGTGCCCCTGCTGTGAATATACATTGGAGAGTATCGAGTACAGCTTGGTACTTGTGAGCCGGGTGAACTTCTCAAAGAAGCAGTCCTATTTATGAGGAATTAAAAGTGTCTGAGATAAAGATATGTACGAATTCTCCTTCAGATTTATGCATACATCCAACAGGCTCTGGGCATCTTCAGCCTTTGCCCCATTCCGAGAACTGCCCTTACAGATGGGCAAGAGGAGTTTTAGCCAGGAAGGTGAAGAGCGCAAGGAAACCACATTCGGAGGATTTTAGCCCTATTTTCCTAAGAGTCACAGTTTTGTAAAATATTTCAGTAGCTAACCTTGACTGGGAATTTAGCATGAACTGTCCTATGTGCTTGACTAGTGGGAATCCACCAAATCCTCTCCAGGACTCCAGGAGACAAGCATTGCCATGACTCCCAAAGAGAAGTTAAGCCAGCTGCCCAAGAAGCCAACACAGGGTTCACTTCCAGGTTGTCCAAACCTATAATGGATCGTATTGCCTCCCTAAGATCCACAGGACCTTGGAAAACCATCTTGTTTGGGGATGGGGATCTTCAGCCAGCCTGCCACCCACTCTGTCCTCTCCTTGCACCCACAGCTGGCTGAAGGTAACACTCTTTCTCCACTGAGCCAGAGCTAAGCATCAAAATCCATTCTGACCTATTTTTGGGGAAGTTTCTAGAGTGGAACAGAGCTGGTACTAGATAGGGAATCTTTGCCATTACTGAGGTCCACTCCTTAATTTGCAAATGAAGCGCTAGGTATGCCATGTGGCTTGTCCAAGGTCACCAAGTTTACCAAGGGAAGGGTTGAGACCAGAACCCAGGTCCCTCGACTCATAAGCCAGTGTTCCTTCCACTCTAACTTCCTCTTGAGCCTCTCATGGCATGAAAGACAACCAAGGTGAGGTATCTCATACATCTCAGTAGTAAAAGTTCGTAGTAGAGTTATGGGAAGGGGCACGGGTTGTGGAGGGTGGGTGATCAACACTATTACTCCCACGTAAGTTTGGACATGAAGCCAATCTAGAACATGGGAAACTGGTATTCCTCAAAGCAAGTCATCTAACAATCATGTCAACTTCATGCACATTCTACGGATTGCACGTGCATTGGTGCACATGGATGAACAGCATGCATCTCACAGCAGAAGACCTGGTTTCCTTTTTCCCTATTTAGGCTGTGGGGATGGGTAGGTGGGAGTCTAAGGCAACACAATCCTGCTCTGTGAGCTGAAAATGCCTTTAAGTCCTTCCATTACATTAGCTCGTCCAGTGTGAGTTGTCAGAAGTGAATGGATGGCCAGGCACTGTGGCTCATGCCTGTAATCCCAGCACTTTGGAAGGCCAACGCGGGTGGATCACCTGAGGTCAAGAGTTCGAGACCAGCCTGGCCAACACAGTGAAACCCTGTCTCTACTAAAAATACATAAAAATTAGCCAAGTGTGGTAGTGGGTGCCTGTAATCCCAGCTACTTGGAAGGCTGAGGCAGAAGAATCACTTGAACCCGGGAGGCGGAGGTTGCAGTGAGCCAAGATCACACCACTGCACACCAGCCTGGGTGACAAGAGTGAGACTCCGTCTCAACAACAACAACAACAAAACCAACACAAGTGAGGCCGGGCGCGGTGCTCAAGCCTGTAATCCCAGCACTTTGGGAGGCCGAGACGGGCGGATCACGAGGTCAGGAGATCGAGACCATCCTGGCTAACACGGT
>NW_012101410.1:3856699-3868480 GCF_000951045.1 Mandrillus leucophaeus
CTTTGGGAGGCCGAGACGGGCGGATCACGAGGTCAGGAGATCGAGACCATCCTGGCTAACACGGTGAAACCCCGTCTCTACTAAGAAATACAAAAAAAACTAGCCGGGCGCGGTGGCGGGCGCCTGTAGTCCCAGCTACTCGGGAGGCTGAGGCCAGAGAATGGCGTGAACCCGGGAGGCGGAGCTTGCAGTGAGCCGAGATCCGGCCACTGCACTCCAGCCTGGGCTACAGAGCGAGACTCCGTCTCAAAAAAAATAAATAAATAAATAAATAAAATAAAAAAACCAACACAAGTGAAAGGAAATAAAATCTGATAATTTATTTTAATTCTACCACTACATCCTAGGGACACGGAGTTGATAATAATTAGTGGCCCAATACTAAAGTGATGGAGAAAAGGAAGAGGGAAGAATGACCAGAAGGGTGTACGGGTGTCAAGTGAGTCACTGGAAAGGTTGGTAAAACCAGTGGCTTCATCTGTGCTGACGGTGGCTGGGCTTCATAGAGTGGGTGGGCCAAGCAGCCTTTTCCAACAAGGGCTAGGACTTGTGGTCTGACCACAGAACGGGCCGTGAGTGGTTGAGAGGGTGGGACCTGGACTTCCCCTGGGGATCTCCAGCTGAACCCAGGACTGGACACACAGAGATGTATCATAAAGAAATGCTTGCAGGTAGGGTGGGGAGGGTAGGCTCAGGGAATGCCTGCTTAGAGGAAGAGCTAGAAATAAAAGCAGGCCAGAATGGTCAGGCAGTAGCTCCTCTCTGAACAAAACTCCATGGGGGGCTCCGAGGCCGACAGGGCCTACAAAGGCCAAGAGGGCAGAACTGGGAAATAAAATCAGCATGGCTTGTGGCAACTTTCAACAGAAGGCATGAAGCTACCAAGAGCAGAGGTGCTTATGTCGTTTTGGGATGAAACCATCAGAGACCAGATGAAGGGTCAGATCAGGGGTGAGGAATGTCTTTAATTATGAATCACTGACTCATTACAACAAATCATCCAAGGGTGATGCTTTAATAAAGTAACCTAATTTTAAGTATGATGGGTGAATGGAATATGGGGGAGGGGGACACGGAGTTTGGAAATGGGAAAATGTAAAACAGACTTTATTCTCTTTGTTAACAAAATAAGAGAGATTAGTAAATGAATTAAATGAATAAAATAAAAACACATTTCAAACACATAGAGACCATAACATAGAGACGCACAGACACAAGAAGAAGGGACAGTGGGGACACCTGTCAGCTGGCCACGCCTGCAGGGCTCTGAATAAGCCACTCTTCTGTTCAGCCCGCCCCGGGTCCCCTCTGCACAATGAGCTTGTCCCCTTCTAATGCTCTGCTTGGTTTCCATTGTACAAGAACTGAAGTGCTCTCTAGCCTGCTGAAACCGTCTATAGCAGCCTAGATGGCATTTAAAATAAAGACTGTGAACTGATGAAATGACCAATTATGTTAAGTACCCATGCCTGGTGTAATCCAAACCAAATCTTACCCCATTATCCTCGAAACCGAGAGGTGATTCAGCAGCCCTTCTTGCCAGTGATTCTGAACCAAAATACAGACACTGCACCCGACGTCCAAGGAGGACCTCGAGAACAACCAGTTAATTCTTGCAATTGGTTTTGTGCTGGGAAAAATAAAGGTACTAAGTTTCCACTCTAAACCAAACAACGATTAGATCACGAAAACTGGTGCCCCGCTGTAACTATTAGGTCATTTTGATTTCAACTTCGTTTCAGGTTTTAACTTCCATTATTTCCTCTTCGGACATTGCATTACTCTTCCCGTCGCTATCCAAAGGTGTCTATGAAGTGCTCAGGTTCCGCGCTGTTGCTATGATCTCTGTGAAGCTAAGTTCTCTGGTTATTTCTTTCTTGCAATGACTTTTTTTTTCTATTTCCACACACCTATATCTATCTGCTTTTCTAAGGCCTTAAGTGTCAGTTCTCCCAAGAAGAGACAGCCCCTCTGCTCCCACCTTTCTGACAAAAATACGTCTCCCTCCTCTACACGACAGGGCACCCCCACTGTATTAGTCCATTTTCACACTGCTGATAAAGACATACCCGAGACTGGGTCATTTATAAAGAAAAAGGGGGTTAATGGACTCACAGCTCCACGTGGCTAGGGAGGCCTCACAATCATGGTGGAAGACAAAAGATACATCTTACATGGCAACAGACAAGGGAGAATGAGAGCCAAGCAAAAGGGAAACCCGTTATAAAACCATCAGATCTCGTGAGAATTACTCACTACCACAAGAATAGTATCGGGGACACCGCTCCCATGATTCAGTGACCTCCCACCGGGTCCCTCCCACAACACGTGGGGATTATGGGAGCTACAATTCAAGACGAGATTTGGGTGGGGACACAGCCAAACCACATCCTACTTATTTTCCTATCCTGCATTATTGAGACCTGGGGAGACCACTCCATGAAGTAAGTGATCCCCCACACTGGTTCGATTCTGCCAGTCCTGCTAGTGATCCGTAACTTATGATCCATAACCCTGGCTGGCTTCTGCTGGCCAGTCACTGGTCCCACAGCACCCTAAAGAAAGATTCCCATGTCACCCCCACGTGACCAAACTGCACCTTCTCCCCCAGCACCGAGAATTGGCATCTTTGGGGACAAGCATCCTGGTTCTACTTGCCCTCAATTCCAATGCCTGTGGCTGGAACCTATTGACAGAGTTCCCTACTGATCTGATTATCTAGAAAACTTTCCTTCCACTTGCTATAGGGAAAAAGGAGGGATTTTTGAAATACAGAAAATAGAAAGTGAGAAATCAAATCATTTTTGAAAATAGAAAGTGAGAAATCAAAAACCTGAGAAAGTGGCATTAAACAGGCACATTTTCTTCTACTTGATTCTAACCCAAACCTTCCCCTGGCATGACCGGACAGTCCCTTCTTTAGGTATTCCTATCTTTATTCGCAAAACTCTTGCTTGTGGGCATTAGCAACTTTCCCATGGCCCAGAACCACCCACCAAAGGAACACAAAAATAGTAATTAGGAAGAACACCCATAGATTCTAAAAAAATACTATCCACAACAAAAGTGTCTCCAGAACTCTAGGGAATGAAGAAACGTCACAGAAAAAAAAATGAATGTTAACAAATCTCTGGCCACCCTCCCAAGCTCTCACCAAGATTCTTCTGATTTTCAAATGTACAAAATTTTAAAGGGTTGCATTTAACTGGATGTGGATTCAATAAGCATCTGAAATCTGTCCTAGTTTAATTCACAGTGCCTAGAGCAATTGGGGGAATCTGTAACCCTATCAGGAAAAGAAAATAAGTCAACACCCACAGGATAATCTCATACTGACATCTCTCAACTTCAGAAACCTTATCAATATTAATATTTCCCTCATGTTTTTGCCCCACATAAATGAACAAGAAGAACTTACCTAATGCCAAAGTGAATGAATAAAAATCATGAGAAAAGGCTCTAAGAAAACAAAATCTCTTTTCTCAAAATAATCCAAACCTGAATGATATTCATGTCACTGCTATAGTTCTAGAGGAAAAATGATGCGCATAACTTTGAAACTCACTTGAAAAGAACCCAAAGGCTGATCCTAATCAGTTTCCACTTCTACTATCTGAAGAGAAAACAGAATAGATTTTTTAAAATTATGTGTTAATTTTTGAGAGTGGAGGGACTTCCTTTTGCTCTCTTAAACATTTAGGATATCTACGATGATTACTAAAATTAGGTTTAACCAAACTTGCCTGACTACACTTCACCTATACCAAGCAAAAATACAAAGAAATGCTTAAGTTTCCAATTTCACGGGCTATTAAAATGACAATATGCAATTGCGTGGCCTATAAATCGCACTAAAAATGTGATGACATCTCTCACAAGGGTTCGAGCTACTACGGAAACCTGAAGATACATGTCCCTCTTCTTAACCACACTTACCTTCTACTCCTTCACACATATGGCCGGCCTTCAGCCTGTACTTTTAAGGGAAAGAGGCTAAACAGCTCTCAACCAATCAATAGACACTAAAATCCCTCACCATAAGCCCAGTGTAGTTCAAACACTCTTAGCACAGCCAAACCCATCTGCATTTGGCCAGCGGGGCCTGTCTGACTCCTAGTCAATCAACAGAAGTAGGAGGGATAGAAAGCTCCAAAGCCCCTGGGAATCACCTAATTCCATTTTATTTACAGAACCGATATCCAAAATAGCGATAACCCCAAAGTAATTTCTAAAAGTATTAAAAATGAACCTCTTTGCTATTTTTAAAATTATTTATTCCTCCTTAACTTTGGCCATTTCAAAAGGAACTTAATGGCAAAAGTAGAGATGAAAGGTGGTTGAAATTCCGTGAGCACACCGGCTGGGGACTAGGACAAGGGAGCTGAGTTGGGCTGGACAACAGCAAGGGTGTCCCCTGTAGGTGACACTTGTGGGGACCAATGTAGGGTGACTGGACTCTGAACCTCAGAACGAACCACGGCCAACCTTCCAGGTACACGGAGATGTTGGGCAACAGCAAGCAATGCATGCACCCCCATCCTGATACAAGTGCCAGAATAGCCAAACCCTCCTTTTGCAGCTCAAGTTTTTGAAACATGTAAAGGGGTTTGCTTTTATCAGCCCAGTTTATATTCCTGTCACATTTTAATTACCACGTAATTCCAATGTCACCAAAGCAAGCCAAACACTTCCAGAATATGACCAGTGACAGCGGGCCCAAGCAGCAGTCCTTAGAGGCCTGGTTTCAGACTCATGATTCACAGCAACCAAGAGGCTTGAGTAGGAAGAAATAAAGGGAACTGGATAAAGAAACCCCACCCACAACAGTCACACTTCTCCAGAGAGCGGCCACTCCTAAACGGGACAGACTCTCCGGTTTGACACCAAGCACAAAGGAGTGATGAAAGGCAGGTGGGTGAGGGGGAGGGGGAGGGAGAGGAAGGGGTGTTGCTAGGGACCTACCTTGGAGAAGGGCTCCATTTCTCTTGAAGAAGGTACTGCCCGGCCAGATGGGTGGACCTGATGTGCTGAAAGAAAAGAGAAACTAGCATAAGGCCAAGTTCATCTGCACTCACACACCTGCAACCCCTCCCCACACTTCCCTCAAAACATTTCCCCAAGCATGCATTACTGACACCCTTTGAAAATGCATCCTGGAAAACCATGAGGTCTGCTTTATTGTAAACAGGTTTCATATTTCACAGTGCAGAACCTACCTGTGTGAGCATTCTGTTTATCACCTTGACCCTGCTCACACCTGGGCACTGAAATCACCGACCGATACACAAAATGGCAAATTCACATGGTCTAATGGCACAGCATATAACTTAAGAATATTTGCTAACCTGTTCATAATTTCATGAATGTATGTGACAAAGAACTCCTAATCATGTTTTCTGAGACCAAGTGGGTTTTCCAACACTTCCTCGTGCCACCTGCCTGCTACAAATGCAAACTTGCCTTTCTCGGCATTTCTACCACTAAATCCTCAATATACGGAGATGACCTTAATCGACTTCCTCCTTCCCCTCTCTTCTCTTGTTTCGTATCCTGTTTTCAACTTCTTGGCTTAAAATGTTGCACTCCATACCCTATAAAACATTTTGCAGATATGTTACCACCCAGAGTGTGGTAACAGGAGAGGCAATAGGAAAGATCAATATATCACGAAGACACTTACTGCATTTATAGATGAGCATTTCCACTGTTTTAAGACTGCCAGTAGAAAACTTTATAACCAAGCCAGTCTTAGTAACGTGTCCTTAGAGTGCAAAGTAGGTTATATTCTAAATCAAGGATTGGTTTAGATTAATGTTAGAGAGTACTTAGTCAAAAATGTTACTACATCCAGCCCAAGAGGCAGCATAAATTACTTTCACCGAAATAGTACATGACAAATTATATTGGTTAATGCATTATCAATCACTTTCAATATGAGAAAAATAGGTTCGAGTAATACATTTCTAAGTTTGGCAGAAACACACACACACACACACACACACACAGACACACACACACACACACACACAGAGGAATCTGAAGGGCTCTACGGTGAATGTTCCACCAGTGAACCAGGATCTCTAGTTATCTAGGACAGCAATACTGTTACCAAGTAGAAATGCCAATGACACATTCTGCCCACTGAAATTTCATTACCAGAGGTACAAATAGTACAGCAGGTATAGGGACACATTACATGATTGAGGAGGAATAGGAGGGAAGAAGAAATGAGCTACAGCACAAAAATACTATCACACATCAAAATCATGTCAAACGTGCTAGAAAATACATACTATAAACCTTGATGTTAATGAACCTTTTGTTTTATTTTGTTTTGGATCCACTATACTAAAATTAAATGAGCATCATGCATCTCGGCCATGGTATTTCCAGCAGCCCTGATTCTCAGCCAGGTAGTTGTGACCACAGAGTGGCCAGGAGCTACACAGGTTAACAGCAGACCAGACTGGAGTCTCAGGATGATGATACCAGCCGATTGCTCTTCCACTGGATTCCGATCTTACTCTGTTTCAGGGCACTTAAGGCTCAAAGCTGCATGAAGAATAATGTGCATTAAAACACTTAAGATTATCTTTTAACAATCCCAGCAAGCTCTCAGGATTTTACCATCTTATTTTTATAACAAAGCAGGGAACAGCAAGCTGGCTGTTGCCAAGACGGAATCACCTGATTTATAAAGATATTTTAAAACTGAGGACTTCGTTATAGCAGAGTTGGTGTTTCTAGAGAATTCAATAATTGAGTATTACTGCAGGAGCCTGAATATCCAGCTTACTTCCATCCAAATCTCTTCTTTATCCTGACCTTGATTTGGCTGAAAACTGAGCAGACATCAGGCATGGAGCAGTATGGGGAATGAAGGTCGGATAAATTCAGTGGTTTAGATAAGGAAAATTCTCTGTATGATAGAAATCTACCTAAAGATTCTTACAACATCCTTTTAATGTACTTAAATCACTGACAGTTCTATGGTCAATCTGTGGTGCTGTGGAACTTATCTGTACTCTAGTAGTGGAGAGAGACTTCGACTGCTGACCACCTTCTCTTTCCTGGCCCCTGTTGTAATTGATGAATTCACACATGGTCTCTTTCCAGCTCAGGGTAAGTCAGCTCCTGCCATGCTAAATGCCAAGTTTTCAAGCTCCTTGGCCCATATCTACACACTTCTTTTGGGTGGTTCCTCAAAATAACATCTTCTAACTGTGAGAAGAGCCAAGGATTTATTAAGCCCCTGTTGAGAATTGTGCTTGGTGTTGAGAAAGACTTGAGGGGAAAATTTAAAGCCCTATTTTATGATCTCTAAGAACCTGATGTCATACTTACCTGGCTCCAGACTCCTCTGACTGTATCTAATGAGACCAGTGATGCCTATAGACAGACTCAAGTTTACGTCTCCAGTGGCTGCAGGTTGGGAGGGCAACAAGCTTGATTTTTTCCCCCCTCCATCTGGAGATGTCCCTGGATAATTGGCCCTTAAAGCTTAAAGTTGGTTAAAACCACACATGGTACATGAAATTACTTAGAAATGTCTATTAACCGCAATAATTCAGAGACAAAACCAGTGATAGAAGTCTTTGTGGGAGGAGTTGCAAACCACCCATTCTCAGGCAGCTCAAGAGCGGGGAGGGTGGGAGTGGTAGGTGCAGGGGAAGAATGGGGTGCTCTCCATACCCAGCCATGTAAATATCACTGCCACGAGATATGACCATGGCGGCCCCTTCATAACCCTGAGTGGGTTTTAATCACCTTAAAATGCTGTTTGCATTGCTTGACGATAGGATCAAGTTACCATTTACTGAGCATAGTAATCAACCCCTTTCCGTGGAATCCTCTAATTCTGCAGGGTGAGCAGGGCGGAAATCACCTTCCTGGTTTTGGGGGTTTTTTTTTTGACAGAGTCACGCTCTGTCACCCAGGCTGGAGTGCAGTGGTGCGATCTCGGCTCACTGCAACCTCCGCCTCCCAGGTTCAAGCGATTCTCCTGCCTCAGCCTCCCGGGTAGCTGGGATTACAGGCACCTGCCAGCAAGCCCAGATAATTTTTGTATTGTTAGTTGAGGTGGGGTTTTGCCAACTGATTTCAATGGCCAGGCTGGTCTCAAACTGCTGACCTCAAGTGATCTGCTCGCCTTGGCCTTCCAAAGTGCAGGGATTACAGGGGTGAGCCACCATGCGTGACTCATCCATTCTTTTTTTTTTTAATTTTTTTTAAATTGAGATGAGATCTTGCTCTGTTGCTGAGGGTGGTCTCAAACTCCTAGCCTCCAGTGATCCTCTTGCCTCATCCTCCCAAAGCACTGGTGGTGTGAGGTACCATACCTGTCCACCTTCCCTGTTCTATAGGGAGACAGACAGAGGTCCTGAGAGGCAAAAGGACTTGCCCAAGGCACGGTATGACACGTTAGTCATGATCAACCCAAGAAGGACTAGGGCTTGCCCACTGTACCATAGAAACACACACAGCAACAGCTCCAATTTCATTTCTACTCTTCCAGCTTTCCTCTTCTGCTCTTCCAGCACTAAACTCTTAGTCATCCTTCTCCGTGGAAGAAGGCTGTGAATGGTATTTTGCTAGGACTCTCTCTAAGGCAAAGTCCCAGGCTAGAAAAAGCAATCAGGCTAACCATATGTGAAAGACACGCAGGCTCCTATTAGCAGACACAATACAACGCCAGTGCCACAAATGTCTCATTTCAATAACACGCTAACAAAAATCCCATGACCTTCAGCAGTATAAGCCAGACCAACTTTGCAACAAAGAAAGCAGACCAGTAGGTTAAGAGGACCTTGCCAGCCAGCAAGGTGGAGTGCGACCTGGCATTTGAGAACATTGATCCGGCTGACCGTCAAGAGCAGCGCTGAGCCTGCAAATCCCAAGAGGTGAGTGATACCATCCTGAACAGCATACCCGGCGGCTGCCAGAGACTCAGCCCTCAGTCATTCCCGGACCCCGCACTCTGAGCTACGCTACCTCCAGCTCCCAAAGGGATACCCTGAGTCAACAGGTCGGACAGCCCGAGGGTGGCTCTTAGCAAGATGATGTGATCCATCATGTGTTCTCTCTACACCCAGGAACCTTAACCATTGTGAGAACCAGCTGGATTATAAACAGAGACCCCGGGAGGCTCCATCAAGACCCACACCTGTATTCACCAGCTGAACTTTCTGTGACTCTCAACGAGAAATAAATTAAGAAAAGGACTGTTTTCTAAGATCTCGCCTGTCAAATGTGAACTAGGACCTCTAAAAGAGAGAAGAGAGCCAGGCGTCACTGGCTCACGCCTATAATCCCAGCACTTTGGGAGGCCAAGGTAGGCAGATCACGAGGTCAGGAGTTCGAGACCAGCCTGACCAACATGGTGAAACTCCATCTCTACTAAAAACACAAAAATTAGCCAGGCGTGGTGGCGCATGCCTGTAATCCCAGCTCCTCAGGAGGCTAAGGTAGGAGAATTGCTTGAACCCAGAAGGCGGAGGTTGCAATAAGCCAAGATCGCACCACTACACTCCAGCCTGGGTGACAGAGCGAGACTCCGTCTCAAAACAAAAAAAAAAGAGAGAGAAAAGGATGCTATAACACGGATGAACCTTGAAAGCAAGCTAAGTGAAATAAGTCAGAATAAATAAACAAATACTGTCTGATTCCACATAGAAGAGGTATCTAGAGTAGTCAAATTCACAGACACAGAAAATGGAATGGCGGTTGCTAGAGACTCGGGGAAGGAGGAGTAAGGAGTTTAATTGGTACAGAGGTTCAGTTTTACAAGATGAAAAGAGTTCCGGAGGTTGGCTGTACAACAATGTAAATGCACTTAACATTACAGAATGCACACTTATAAAATAGTTAAGATGGTAAATTATATGTATTCTACCACAATTTTTTTTTTGTTTTTCTTTTTGCAGTGGGGTCTTGCTCTGTCACACAGGCTGGAGTGTAGCGGCAAAATCTCGGTTCACTGCAGCCTCCACCTCCTGGATTCAAATGATCCTCCTGCCTCAGCCCCCAGAGTAGTTGGGACTACAGGGGCACACCACTATGCCTGGCTAAGTTGTTTTTTTTTTTTTTTTTCCAGGACAGGATCTCACTATGTTGCCCAGGCTGGTCCCAAACACCTGGGCTCAGGTGATCTGTGTACTTCAACCTAAAACATTTTTGTTAATGTATAAAGAGATGAGTAGGGAGGGGAGGAGGGAGAGGAGTAGGGAGGGAAGAAGGGCGGGGGAGGAGGAAGAAAGAATGGAGAGATAGAGATGGTAAGAAGGACTCTGAAAAAGTGAATGAAAGCCTAAAGCGTGTGGGGTGGGAAGAAAGGAAGAATATCTGAATGCCCCCTGTGGTCAGCTCTCTGCCAGAATGGTCCACAGCACACAAAAAAGCAGAAAGTCCAAACCAACAGGGATGGGGTGGGGGCAGAAAATGGGTGTAGCAAGACCAGCCCATCCTGATTTAGCACCCCTGGAGGCCAGAGCTTACCCACTACTCTTAAGTAACTGAGCACAGAGTCCCATCATACTCTTAGCGCTGGAGATGGACTGTGATGGCAATCCCTTCAGATGGGTGGCATCTACCAGCAGACTGCGTTTCCCCAGGAATAAAACAGTCAAGGTAGTTGTAACAAAGGGAGAATCACCCCCAAAAAATCCTTGAAATTCCATTGTTTTGCCTTATAACTGGGGATTAATCACCAGGAAATAATAGAAAACCAAATGTGACCTACGCCACACTGTAACGGGCTCTTTAGGTGAAGGATGTCAGTCGCTGGCGTTTGGAACCCAGGAACCAGAGCAGGCTGGACAGAGATGTGTGTGGGAAGCTTCACAAAATACCACTCACTGTTCGAGAAGCATCACTAAGAGCACAGATGAAAGTTCAGATTCTCGGGGACATTCTCGACACTTCTAACCTTCCAAATAAGCTTGAGTGTCCCGGCAATTAAAAGGGATCTCTGTGCCACAGGGTCTAATCCAGGGTGAAGTGGAGAGAGCGCGGGATTTGGACTCAGGAAATTTGTTTAAAACACAGACTGAAAGTCTTTTAACTCGTCAAAGTCTCAATTCCATGCCTGCAAGCCGGGACAAATGATAGCATCTAGTGTGTGAGAATAAAATGAGATGGTGGGTATGAAAAAAAATGCTTTCTAGACTGCAAAATCCCAGAGGTGGTTTTTCTTTTTGTTGTTTTTGGTTTTGAGACATAGTCTTGCTCTGTCTTTCAGGCTGGAGTGCAGTGATGTGATCTGGGCTCACTTCAACCTCTGCCTCCCAGGTTCAAGCAATTCTCCTGCCTTAGCCTCCCGAGTAGCTGAGATTACAGACACCCATCACCATGCCTGGCTACTTTTTGTGTTTTTAGTAGAGACACGGTTTCGCCATTGGCCAGGCTGGTCTTGAACTCCTGACCTCAAGTGATCCATCTGCCTTGGCCTCCCAAAGTGCTGGGATTGCAGGTGTGAGCCACCATGCCTGGCCCCAGTGGTAGTCTTGATTGCAAGCAAATCCCAGTTCAGAGTTAACTGACACACTCAAGGCCACACAGCAACATTGTGGCTGTTGTCAGCTGGGCACCAGCACTTCCTACTAGACATCCTTAACTCTCCCAACTTGGCCCTTTTTTTCCATTCCTGTGATAGATGAGGTAACTGTACTTTTCTCTTCCTCTTTTCTTTAAGGATTCTTTGAGATGTTCTAATTGCAAATGTTTCTCAGTCTAAAGTAGCAACAGTTACTAAATATCCAAGAAGCAGCTTCACAGATATCACTT
>NW_012101410.1:3869683-3871613 GCF_000951045.1 Mandrillus leucophaeus
AAAGGAAAGGAAAAGGAAAAGGGAAAGGGAAAGGAAAGGAAAGGAAAAGCATATACTATCAAGACTACAAAATCAGAGCAGAAAGCCAAACTAACAAATAATTCCTTAGGCTTTAGGAGAAGTAATACATCTATGGCTTTTCTCATGTTCATTTTTGTGACTGGTTAGCAAGTCTGGCAGGCAGAAAATAAAAAATTAGACTATAATAAAACATTAAAGACCCCATTTAGAAGGCATCTGATATTTAACATGCTCAAAATTGGAAAACAGACACTGAGCTTGATTTTTGGGCAACATTGCGAGGTATTATATAGCAAAAACATTGTTTCCTCCCATCAATCTGTTGACATAAAAATCTGTTATGTAGAGAAGTTTTCAAATGACACAATAGAAAAACATATAAGATGAAGAATTAGAATTTATACTTTTGGTTTTTAGTAACTATAAAGAATATAGGTCTTTCAAGGACCAAGAAACTGAATTTGGTCCTTAATATGGAATGTTCTTACATGTTTTAAAAGCGTGGGCTGAAATATGTACTCCTGCTGACAGCATATCCACACTGCCAAAGGTGAACATGTGGTCATAATAAGAAAAAAATCGTACATTTCTCAGGGCGCACTACTACTACTACATCATATTGAAATTGTCTAGAAGATAAACATGTACATCTTTTTTTCAACAAGCAATTAAACATACATGGAAAACTGATTCGTGTAGTATTTTTACCTATCAGTTACTATGTTCGTAATATGAGGTGAACAGATTTCTTTTTTTCCTCTTTAAATCCATAATGTTCACAAGTCACCATGTGGAACTAAAATCACATGCGCAAAGGCAAATTGTGAAGAAACGTTAAGTATTTCCAAATGCCCACGACGGCGTACCAGAAACGATGCTGTGTCTATAGCACGGAGTTGTTGGAGGCCAAAACTACGGTGGTAGGTGCTACTGCAACTTCCAGCTCTTCACTGCTGCTTGTTTGATGGAGGGACTCAGGTGAGCGGGCTGGGTCTCTCGGGAGGTTAGCCCATCATTTCTGCAGGTTCACTGACCAATGGATCCATCCCATGCTGTCTAACTGCTCAGGGACAGGAAATTCTCTGTCATTACCACCCTGACGAATAAGTATATTCATTTTGGATGATGTGATGCTCACAGTCTCACAGTCTGATGCATCTTCCCCGAGTTAGGTATGTATGGCAACCTTCGGTCTTATTAGTGGAAATTGCTGGTACTCTCCCCATTACCTGGATTTGAATGTCCTTGGAGTTGGTCGCTTCCACAATGCCCATCACACTATCAAACACCCGACCAAACTTCTTACGGTTATCCACTGGAGTGGAGTTTACTTTCCCTTTCATCGGGAGAGTTGATTTTTCACATTTGAAAATGTAAGCGGCATGTTTCAGCTCAGTCTCTGAAATCACAAGGTCATTCCTGTCTTCTTGGTACTCTGCTCTCCATTTACTTCCTTCCAACTTGAACACGAGTGCATGTGTCTGGGAAGGATGAGGTTTGGGAGATGTGGGACTTGGAGTGTGGCTTCTGGGGAGAGATGCAGTTTGCCCTCCGTGAGCCTGCAGGCTGGGATTCTTGTATAGACCTTCTGGTCATCTGTGACATGCCAGAGCCCTGGTTCTGCCAGGTTAGGCTTCTCCTTGGTTAAGCCGGGCAAATAAAGCTGAGCATGAAGGAGAGGACTTTTCTTTTGTGTCTTCATTCTCAAAAAGTGGAGGGGTCCTGGAGGAGGTGGAGGAGGAGGATGTGGAGAAAGGTCAGGCCCTCAGGAGAGAACAGAAAGCGCTGATGTGGGCGCTGCAGGACCCGTTCTGCTCCACAAGAGGCCCGCGGTGTGGTGCTCCTTGATGCATGCTTGAAACTCACTCCAAATGTTCACATGACCTCACCCAATCCACACCCTGTAAAT
>NW_012101410.1:3871663-3873118 GCF_000951045.1 Mandrillus leucophaeus
AAAGAATGCTAAAAAAAAAAAAAAAAAAAAAAAAAAAAACAAAATTAGTTTGACTCATTAGCTTCTCTATTTCATTTAGCTTCATTTTCATTAAACTTTGTCTCAAAAAAAAAAAAAGACTGAGTTAGAAAAAAAAAATAAAATGGTTAAAAAAACTCTGTTAGCTCACCCCTGTCATCTCAGCACTTTTGGAGGTCCAGGCAGGAGGATCACTTGAGCCCAGGAGTTGGAGACCAGTCTGGGAAACATTAAAAATATAACATTTTTTTATTCTACAAAAAATAAACAAAATTAGCCCAGTGTGGTGCCATGTGCCTGTGGTCTCAGCTACTCAGGAGGCTGAGGTGGGTGGATCGCTTGAGCCCAGGAGTTCCAGAGCTGCAGTGAGCCTTAATCGCACCACTGCACTCCAGCCTGGGCAACAGAGCAAGACCCTATCTCAAGGAAAAAAAAAAAAAAAGCTCCATGCAGAATTCTGCAAAGATCCAAAGAGACAGAAAGAGACCAGGTAGAAACCTACCAAGAGTGGCCCATTTCAGAGGCTGACAGTTTACTGAGAAGGCATGACTGAAGTGATCAGACCACAACCAGCTAGGCCCACAAACACGATAACTGAGAGTGTGGCAAGATTCCTCGGAGGGCAATATACCAATCATGGTAAGAAATGGAATTGCTCTGTAAACTTAGCCAAATGTTGAACCTGGAGACTCAACTGATTTCAAAGTTATCAGCCTGTACATAGTTATTATGTGCCCAATACCACCAGGACCCATGAGAATCGGACAGGTGGCAGCTGCTCTGGCACCAGATCTATTGTGCTTATTTTATTTTACTTTTAAACAATTAGAATTTTACTTTATTTCAGAATAAGTTTACAGTTGAAAAATGATGTTTACTATCAACATTATATGAACAAAACTTTTATAGCAAAACCTTGGTATGTGAGCATTAATAATCCAAATACTATACCGATAAAGAAGATATTTTAAAAATGGAAAAGACATACTCCAAAGGCTATAATAGGCAATATATAGGTACATATATACTTGTACTGGGTCCGTAAGCATTATATTATAATTCATTAAATGTGATCCAAGAAGTTGCAGATTTTTCAACACTACGTACTGAAAAGATACAAAGGACTATCATAACTTCTCTTAACATTGAAAAACACATGGGGCCGGGTGCGGTGGCTCACGCCTGTAATCCCAGTTGGGAGGCGCAAGTGGGCGGATCACTTGAGGCCAGGAGTTTGAGACCAGCCTGACCAACATGGTGAAACCCTGTCTGTACTAAAAATACAAAAATTAGTTGGTCATGGTGGTGTGCGCCTATAACCCTAGCTACTCAGGAGGCTGAGGCACGAGAATCGCTTGAACCCAGGAGGCAGAGGTTGCAGTGAGACGAGATCATGCCACTGTACTCCAGCCTGGGTGACAGAGCGAAATTCCATCT
>NW_012101410.1:3874367-3895091 GCF_000951045.1 Mandrillus leucophaeus
CACACTATCAAACACCCGACCAAACTTCTTACGGTTATCCACTGGAGTGGAGTTTACTTTCCCTTTCATCGGGAGAGTTGATTTTTCACATTTGAAAATGTAAGCGGCATGTTTCAGCTCAGTCTCTGAAATCACAAGGTCATTCCTGTCTTCTTGGTACTCTGCTCTCCATTTACTTCCTTCCAACTTGAACACGGGTGCATGTGTCTGGGAAGGATGAGGTTTGGGAGATGTGGGACTTGGAGTGTGGCTTCTGGGGAGAGATGCAGTTTGCCCTCCGTGAGCCTGCAGGCTGGGATTCTTGTATAGACCTTCTGGTCATCTGTGACGTGCCAGAGCCCTGGTTCTGCCAGGTTAGGCTTCTCCTTGGTTAAGCCGGGCAAATAAAGCTGAGCATGAAGGAGAGGACTTTTCTTTTGTGTCTTCATTCTCAAAAAGTGGAGGGGTCCTGGAGGAGGTGGAGGAGGAGGATGTGGAGAAAGGTCAGGCCCTCAGGAGAGAACAGAAAGCGCTGATGTGGGCGCTGCAGGACCCGTTCTGCTCCACAAGAGGCCCGCGGTGTGGTGCTCCTTGATGCATGCTTGAAACTCACTCCAAATGTTCACATGACCTCACCCAATCCACACCCTGTAAATTGTGTGTTTGTAGCCCTTTAAGACTGTTAGTGGAAAAGGTGGCAGCATCACACATCTCGCTGACGTAAGGACCGGATTTGGGGGACACAGTTATGCAGTCAAGGGCTGGGAGGCTTTTGCTGACAGCCGAGAGATGACTAAACACGTTACTCCCTCGGTTTCTCTCTCGGAAGGTGTGGACTTCTGAATCTCTTCTGTTATGGGTTTCAGAAATGCAGCCATGCCTTCTCTTGGGGTTGCTGGTCTTGAGATGCCATCAGAAGGAAAGCCCCGTAACACCCTTTCTGCACGAGTCTCCATGTCACCAGCAAGGATCCTACTGTTCTTTAAAAACTCGGCCACCATGCTGTTCCTCAACTTATCAAAGGCTTCCACAGAGGGTGCCACACCTCCACTGACACTCTTCCTACCCCACCATGCCCAGGGGGCCTGTGGAACTCTGTAGACAACAACTCCAGGTGGCTGACGGCCCACTCCAGCCTTTCCAGCAGTCCCTGCAAGTCTGCCATTCTGCTTTGCTGCCCTTGGGTCCTGTCCTCGGCAATGCAGATCTGTCGCTGGCCACTCATGCCCTCTTCCCGTGGCCCTTATTGCGTTGTTTTAAATATACTGAAGTTTCATCACATTCCCCAAAGCCTGCCATGAAGTTGGGACTTCATTCCTTGAACACTGTTTGCGAACTGCTACTGACCTGCAGCAGGATTTCTTAACCTTAGCATTACTGACATTCTGGATTGGATAATTCTTGTCCTGGGGACGCTACACTGTGGATGGTAAGACGCTCAGCAGTCTTCCTGGACTCCCACACTAGACACCAGTGACACCACCTCATCAGATGTGACAACCAAAAATGTCTCCAGTTATTGCCATGTGTCCACTGGGGGATAAAACTGCTCCCAAATGAGAACCCAGGAACACTGGCCTCAATTTCTCCACTCATCAAGTCCCAAACCTCCCTCTCCACCTTTCAGCAGGCACCGCCACCTCCTCTTTTCTAAATCAAGGACATGCCCTTCCTTCCACCTCCGTTTGCTGGCTCCATTATTTCTGCCTGCGTGTGCATCTTCTTACTTGCCAGAGTAACATCTCTATTACCTTTCTTTTCCTCTGGTATCTTTCCTCCCTCCACTACCCCTTGTCTCTACTCACCTCCCCCTTCCCAGGACTGATGAGTTCTTATCTTAACCATTGCCACACATGAACTGGTGCCCTAGTCCTCCTTCTGGATTCCATTATTCTTTCCTGCACTCACAAATCCCAAGAGCTGGGACCGACAGCCCAGCCTCCACTCCCTCATGTCACCACCACAATCCTCTTCCTGCCAGGGGTCACCTGGGTCCCCCAATTCCCCAGGTGTTATGGTTTGCATGTGTCCCTCCAAAATTCATGTGTTGCCAATGTAACAGTGTTAAGAGGCAGGGCCTTTAAAAGGTGATTAGGCCAGGAGGGCTCCTTCCTCATGGATGGGATTAGATGCCCATATAAAGAGGCTTAAAGGAGGGAGTCACCCCACTTTGCTGCCTTCTGCCATGTGAAGACACAGTGCTCCTCTCCTCTGGAGGGTACAGCGTTCAAGGCCCCATCTTGCAAGCAGCACTCACCAGACAATGAACCTACCGCAGCCTTGATCTTAGACTTTCCAGCCTTCATCATTGCGAGAGACACATTTCTATTGTTTGTAAATTACCCAGTTTGTGACAGCAGCACAAACAGACTAAGACTAGGGGTCACTGCCCTTGATGTCCCTCCAGCCTCTCTCCCCTCTGCACCGCATGACCTCCCGTGTGCACTCACATAAAGAGGCCTCTTTCTGGGTTATATATTTTTGACAATATCTCTCAAAAGTCCTTTCCACCATTAGCTACAGAACACCCTCCTAGTCCGGGTTCTGCTCCTCCCACTCTTCTTTCTGGACAGTTGGCTAGCTCTCTTTCCAGGCTCGGCCCCACCATCAGAGCGTTCCTAGAGTTCTAGCCCTCTCCTCTTTTTCTTCTCATGCTCTTTTCCTAGGAGAATTCATGGAAAGGTTGGGTTTGCCACTTCCCCACCACCGGCTGATTTTGTTTCCAGATGCTGGAGGGTATCTCCAGCGGGCGCTGCACAGAGCAGCTTTCAGCTGCCCCGTATCTGCTCAAACCAGAAGGCAGCTTCCCCGCTCTGCCTTGCTTGCCAGCTCCCAGGGCACGCTCTCCATGCTGCCCAGGATTTATCAGTGTCTGTATTCGTTTGCTGGGGTTGCCATAACCAAGTGCCACAGACTGGGGGGTTTAAGCAACAGAAATTCCTCCTCTCACAGTCCTGGAGGGCAGAATTCCAAGACCAAGGGGTCACAGGGCTGGTTCCTTCAGAGGGCTATGGGGGAGAATCTGTTCCTGGCCTCCCTCGCAGCTGCTGGTTTTGCTGGTGTTCTCTGGCTTGCAGGAGCATCGCCCTGCCTTCATCTTTACACGGCATTCCCTGTGTGTGCAGCTGTCTTCAAATTCCCCCCTTTTCTAAGGACATCATCACATTGAGTCGGGGGTCCACCCCGCTCCAGTGTGACCTCATCTTAACTAATGATATCCTGCAAGGACCTTATTGGAAATACGGGCACATTGGAAGGAAGGGCACATTCTGAGAACTGGGAGTTAGGACGTCAACATGAATGGGGCGGGGGAAAGCACAAGTTGCCCCAGACAGTGGCTATCTCCCTTTCACACGCGGTCTCGCAGTCTCTCCGGGCTACACCGAGACACCTGTGGCTGTCTTTTCCTGCATCCCTAATACCTACTGCAGTGCTTGGAACCTGGCTGGCACAAATGTCTGTTGAGGGAAGTGAAGTTTATCCTTTAATTCAGCATTCCTCAAAGAACAAAAACAGAAGGAAAAAACCGACCCAGCCTTTGGTAATCATCTGGCAAATGCTCTAGTTCAAAATTCTGGAGGCTCTGACACCTTCCCCTCAGCTACGTCCCTGCCTCCAGTCCCCGTCGGGGCCCACGCGTTCTTCCCAAGGGCTCCTGCACTTTCCTTTCCTTTCTGCTTCTACTCCCAGGACTGGGGTCAGCTCAAGTTAAGAGGCCCTCTCCTGAATCCTAACAGGCCTCCCTGCCTCCGGCCTCCCTCCCCACAGCCGGCGGCCCTGCCTGACACCTCAGCAGCCTTCTCAAAGCACAGCATCTTCAGGCGCAGTCCCCAGGGTCTGCCAACTTGGAGAGGTGTCCAGAGTGCCATCGCGGGTGGGGGACTGGTATCAATGTCAACAAAGCCTCTCATTTTTCATGTGTCTCATACACCGAGTTTCCACGTGTGTCTGCATTCGAAGAGTTTGGTGGCTACAGAAATGTGAATGTGCCAGAGGCATCTGAACCACAGCAACTCCATCATGAATAGGGGCTGGGTAAAATGAGGCTGAGACCTGCTGGGCCGCCTACACAGATGGTGAAGGCATTCTGAGTCACAGGATGAGACAAGAGGTCGGCACAAGATGCAGGCCATAAAGACCTTGCTGATAAAACAGGTTGCATTAAAGCCAGTTGAAACCCACCGAACCAAGATGGCAATGAAAGTGACCTCTGGTCGTCCTCACTGCGACACTCCCACAGCGCCATGACAGTTTACAAATGCCATGGCAACGTCAGGAAGTTACCCTACATGGTCTAGAAAGGGGAGGCATGAATAATCCACCCCTTGTTCAGCATATCATCAAGAAATAACCATAAAAACAGGCAGCCAGCAGCCCTCGAGACTGCTCTGTATATGAAGTAGCCATCATTTTGTTCCTTTACTTTATTAATGAAGTTGCTTACACTTTACTCTATGGAATTGCCTTGAATTCCTTCTTGTGTGAGATCCAAGAATCCTCTCTTGGAGTCAGGATCGGGACGCCTTTCCTGTAACAAATGCTTACAGGGCAGGGTGAGAGCCGATCAGTACCGGTGCCCCTCAGAAGCCCTCCTGTTCCTTCCCAGCATGTCCCTCCTGCCCTCAATATGCCACCTGGCACAGGTCTCCAGAACACCCACGCCCCAGAGGCTTCTCGGGCCCATGCAAACCCAGTCTCTCCCTCTGCTGCCTGAAATGCCCTAGACCCGTGTTCTCGTCACCTGTCACAGCTTATTCATCCTTTGAAGTTCAACTCGAGTCCCAGGTACCCAGGACTTACCTTACCTGGTCACTCTCACCCTGCAACCTCTCCCTCCTCTGAATCCTTCTGGCAGATACCTTCTGTGCAGCTCATCTGGGAATTAATTGCACTCTGCAGTGTCTTCCCATTCTAATGCCTTATACCTTTAACCCACAGGTATGTGTGTCTCACCTTACCATGGCAGACGTCACGTGAGCAGAGGCTACCAGTGACTCCTCTCTTAGAACCTGGCCAAGTTCACAACACGTGGAGGATGGCTGTCATTATTCTAAGTGATTCTGAAAAACAGTGGGAATGCTACCTGCACCTCCCACACAGAATGATCTCAAACACTAGATTTTTTTTTTCTTTTTTTTTTTTTTCTGAGGCAGGGTCTCACTCTGTCACTCTGTCACCCAGGCTGGAGTGCAGTGGCACAATCACAGCTTACGGCAGCCTCAACCTCCCAGGCTCAGGCAATCCTCCCACCTCAGTCTCCTGAGTAGCTGGGACTACAGATGCATGCCACCATGCCTGGCTAATTTTTGCTTTTTTTTTTTTTTTTTTTTTTTTTTGGAGAGACGGGGTCTGGCTATGTTGCCCAGGCTTGTCTTGAACTCCTAGGCTCAAGAGTTCCTCCTGCCTCAGCCTCCCAAAATACTGGGATTACAGAAATGAGCCACCATGCCCGGCCAAGATTTTTAAAACATCTCTTATACACAATTAAGTCTCTCACAAAGAAACTAGCCTATAGTAACACATCTTCTTCTACTATCATCATCTCAAATAAAAACTCAAAAATCTTTAAAAATGGAAAGAAAATTATAAATCTCATCATTAATAGTAAGTAATAGATAAGGTCATTTGGATTCCTCTTTTCTGAGATTTCTTGATTCCTTAGGAACAGATAAATAACTAGATGAATACATGTATATTTTTTATAATATGGGATGCAAGTTTGAGTACATACTGAAAAAATTCTGCTTAAAACCACGGCTACAATTTTCGATGCACACAGCTTATGATACATCTCATGAACAGATGCAAAGGTGTTTATCATTATCTTTGTGCTACACAGTTTCTAATTTTACATATGAAAACCAAGGCATCATTCAGTATAAAGTACATTATTTGCATGATATATTTGCATTTGTAAAACACCCACATTTACTTTTACTGCTTAATAGGCTCTGATTTAAATGGGCCACTCTATATAAATGGAGCACACGGGTTCTCCACTCAATGGTGTTGATAAGAAAACTACTCCTTTTAGATGCAAATGAGCCTACTAATCACAATTAGAATGGTGGAGTTGAGGGAGGCAGAGCAGCTGGGCCAGGAGCTCCCAGTCTAGTAGGGCCAGTTTGGTTCTAGCTTCATCTCTGAGGCAGCAGCTTGGGACTTCCCCAGAGGACATCTGCCCAGAGGCCCCAGGGACAAACTCAACATTTCTCAAAGAAGTCTCGCTCTGTCGCCTAGGCTGGAGTGTAAGGGCACGATTTTGGCTCCCTGCAACCTCCACCTCCTGGGTTCAAACGATTCTCCTGCCTCAGCCTCCCAAGTAGCTGGGATTACAGGTGCCTGCCGCCATGCCCAGCTAATTTTTGTATTTTTTAGTAGAGACAGGGTTTTGCCATGTTGGTCAGACTGGTCTCCCAACCCCTGACCTCAGGTCATCCACCTGCCTCGGCCCCCCAAAGTGCTGGGATTACAGACGTGAGCCACCACACCCAGCCTAAACTCATATTTCTAAAGGGGCTGGAGGAGAGGAGAAACAGCTTCAGAATTCCGGCCTGCTGTGCTAGTGTGGATGAGTCTATCCACCGCCTTTGTTATCCCAAACCTGTCCAAAGGGCCAGATATTAAGCAATACAATTCAAACATAAGTGGAGTCACAGGAAGGAGACTAGCATTTTCAAAACTAACAGAGGAAAGGCAAGTAAAAGGAAAAGCTAAGTAACTATATAAGACATTACCCAGACTAATGCCACAGAGGCAGCTCAAGAGACATCCCCTTAAAAGGGTGTAGCCATTGTAAAAAACAGTATGGCGGTTCCTAAAAAAATTAAACATAGAATGCTATAAAAATCTAACAGTTCCGATTCTGGATATATACCCAAAAGAACGGAAAGCAGGGATTTAAGAGATACTTGTACACCCATGCTTATAAAAACATTATTCACATCTGGGTGCAGTGGCTCACGCCTATAATCCCAGCATTTTGGGATGCCAAGGCGGGAGAATTGCTTGAGGCTAGGGGTTCGAGACCAGCCAGGGCTACCTAGAAAGACCCTGATTCTACAAAAAAAAAAAAAATTTTTTTAATCACCGGGTATGGTGGCACACACCTGCAGTCCCAGCTACTTGGGAACCTGAGGCAGGAGGATGGCTTAAGCCCAGGAGTTCAAGGTTACAGTGAGCTATAATCACACTACTGCACTCTGGCCTAGGTGACAGAGAGAGAACATGTCTCTAAAAGAACAAAACAACGAGAAGAAAAAAAGAAACATTATTCACAATAGCCAAGAGGAAGAATCAACCTAACTGTCCCTCAACGGATGCATGGATAGACAAAACGAGAGAATATTATTCAGCCTTTAAAAGGAAGGAGACGCTCACATACGTCATAACATGAACCTTGGGGACATTATGGTAAATGCAATAAGCCAGTCACAAAAAAGACAAACACTGTATGATTCCACTTATATAAGGTATCTAGAGTCATTAAATTCATAGATAGAGAGAGAATGGTGGTTGCCAGGAACTAGGTGGAGGGGAATGGGGGGAGTGGTGGTTTAATGAGTACAGGTTTCAGTTTTGGAAGATGAAAAAAAATCCTGTAGATGAGGGCAGTGCTGGCTGCACAGCAACTGAATATCTTTAATGCCACCGAACTGTAAACTTTAAAAATGGCTGGATGGCGCCACTGCACTCCAGCCTGGGCGACAGAATGAGACTCCATCTCAAAAAAAAAAAAAAAAAAAGGCTGGATGGTACATTTTATTTCATTTCATGTGTCTTTTACCACAATTTAATAAATAAATAATAGACAGATGACAGACAAACAGACATTTCCTAATGGCTGGTCAGACAGTACATAAGGCAGGTGATACCTCTGCTGCTCCACTGCCAGGCTCTAGAAATAACGGCTGGTTTCCCCACTCTCTTTTCTCTCACTCATCCATTCACTGAATAAACATGTTTTTACATTGCTATGAGGACCCTGTGACAGTTACCATCCTGTCCTCCAAGAGGCAGGGACATGGATGGCAAATTAGCTCAAGGATTCTGAGATGTACAGAGAAACCCCTGCAGCTGCCTTTGGATGCTTTGGTTACTATGCCAAGAATAAAACCAGACACTAGAATCTTCTGGACAATGCCCCTCTTGTTGGGTAGAATACACTGATAATCTCTTCCATGAGGCCCATGCTCATTTCTTGACCCTCTAATGAATCTTCTCTGAGCCCTGAAAGTGCTGCTGTGGGACTTTAATGCCAACTGTCCTGCCAGTTCTCCAGCTGCCTCCCTCAAAAAACTATAGATCCTCCAAAGGTGACATCTACCTTCTGGGTGCTCACACCCAGTATGTGCTCAATAAGTGCTGCTATGATCACAGCCTAGAAAGTAGCTGATATGGTTTGGCTGTGTCCCTACCCAAGTCTCACCTTGAATTGTAATAATCCCCAAGTGTCAAGGGTGGGGCCAGGTGGAGAGATTTGAATCATGGGGGCGGCTTCCCCCATACTATTCTCAAGGTAGTGAATACGTCTCACAAAATCCAATGGTTTTATAAATGGGTGTTCCCATGCACAACTCTCTTGCCTGCCACCATGTAAGACGTGCCTTTGTTTCTCCTTTCCCTTCTGCCATGATTGTGAGGCCTCACCAGCCATGTGGAGCTGTGAGTCCATTAAACCTCTTTCCTTTACAAATTACCCAGTCTTGAATGTCTTTATTAGCAGCATGAGTACAGACTAATACAGCAGCCCTTCGATATCTTCTCTTTGGTGCACTCCTGAGGAGCTGAAACCTGGAGGCTTTGCTCTATCCCATGGAATCTCTCCATCTCAGCCTCACTGATTCCCAAATATGAAAGCCAAGTCCCTCAAGAAGCAGCTTGCCTCGGAGATGAAGATGACAGAAGATGGCCCTGGGATACCTTCTACACCTCCCACTCTGGCCATGCTGACCTCAGAGAGGGACCAGGTGGCTGAGTCTGGACTGGAGGGACTCTGAGACTGAGGAGGCCCAGCCACTCCCTCCTTCCTTTGGCAGTAGCTTCACGGAGGTCTTGACAATGGGACAAAGGGCTCCAGTACGACAGGTGGAACCAGCTGAGGACTAGACAATGTTAGTGTGGCTAGAGTGCTTGATCCAAAGACAGTGGCCAAACCTTACCTAAAATCCCCTCCATCAAGAGCAAACATATGGTGGGTAAAAACATCATTTCACCTTGAAGGGAATCACAAGGAAGCAAGAAGGCTGGCCACACCTGCATCTTTTGTCCCAGCACAGCAGTATCATTTTGAGGTGGTGACCAACAACCACACCCTGCCCTTATCTAATGTGAGTAATACAACCCCCTCATTACTCCATGAACTGATACAACATTCAGCGGAAGTACCTCACTCATAAAGACAAAAGTCACTGTGACCTGTTTATCTTTCAGGATTTTAGAGATCAAGAAATGCACTTTTTTTTTTTTTTTTTTTTTTGGAGATGGAGTCTCACTCTGTCACCCAGGCTGGAGTGCAATGGCATGATCTCGGCTCACTGCAACCTCCACCTCCAGGGTTCAAGCGATTCCCCTGCCTCAGCCTCCCTAGTAGTTGGGATTACAGGCACCTGCCATTATGCCCAGATAATCTTTGTATTTTTGTAGAGACAAGGTTTCACTATGTTGGCCAGGCTGGTCTCAAACTCCTGACCTCAGGTGATCCGCCCACCTCGGCCTCCCAAAGTGCTGGGATTACAGGCGTGAGCCACCATGCCCAGCCAAGAAATGTATGTATTTTAATCCAAGTGTTTGACAGTCTGGCTCCTGGTACTTCCTATGATGCTGAAAACCAGTCACAGACAAGAAAATAACCTATTTGTGGAAAAATTGTGATTTCCCTTGATTATTCATTTCCTCCCTTTGAGAGCTAGTCCCATCCCACAGTCCACCACAAAGACGAGAGACATAAACACTGATTTTGGAAAGCTGATGACATAGAAGGGACACCTCGATATAAATGCTGTATCAGGAAGAACTAATCCAGGCACTCAAATGCTAAAGTTGTATGTAATAGTGCAGATGTTTGTTTGCTTATTTGTTTATTTATTTATCTAAGACAGAGTCTCGCTCTATTGCTCAGGCTGGAGTGCAGTGGCACGATCTCAACTCACTCCAACCTCCGCCTCCAGGGTTCAAGCGATTCTCTTGCCTCAGCCTTCCAAGTAGCTGGGATTATAGGTGCCTGCCACCAGGCCTGGCTAATTTTTTGTATTTTTTTTTAGTAGAGATGGGGTTTCACCAGGTTGGCCAGGCTGGTTTCAAACTCCTGACCTCAAGTGATCTGCCTGGCGAGCCTTCCAAAGTGATAGGATTATAGGTGTGAGCCACTGCACCCAGCCTCAGATGTTTATTTTTTACAAAACATTTTTCCTAAGGTTTATTGGATCCATTTATGGTTGGCTTCAAAGTGACAACATGATTTTAAATTTCTAAAACGTAAGACACGCCTGTAATCCTACCATTTTGGGAGACTGAGGCAGGAATACTGCTTGAGCCCAGCAGTTTGAGACCAGCTTGGGTAACATAGGGAGATCCCATCTCTACAAAAGAAAAAAAAAAAAATTAGCCAGGTGTGGTGACATGTACCTGCAGTCCCTGCTACTCAGGAGGCTGAAATGGGAGGATCACTTGAGCCCAGAAGCTTGAGGCTGCCATGAGCCATGATCCAGACTGGGTGACAGAGTGATACCCCATCTTAAAAGAAAATCTGGTGGGGCTCAATGGCTCACGCCTGTAATCCCAGCACTTTGAAAGGCTGAGGCGGGTGGATCATGAGGTGAGGAGTTCAAAACCAGCCTGGTCAAGATGGTGAAACCCCATCTCTACTAAATATACAAAAATTAGCCAGGCGCAGTGGCAGGCTCCTATAATCCCAGCTACTTGGGAGGCTGAGGTAGGAGAATCGCTTGAACCTGGGAGGCAGAGGTTGCAGTGAGCCGAGATCATGCCACTGCACTCCTGGGCGACAGAGTGAGACTCCGTCTCAAAAAAAAAAAGAAAAAAAATCCAAAAAGTAATCTCTTCTGTCTCCCAAGGCAACAAAGTACCGTGATAGGTATCAGCGCCTTAACCATGTCTTTGTCCTGATACTTGCAAATGAGCAAAAAGGCCTGGCCCAACCTCAAAGGTGCCCTGTCTACTCCCTCCTTTCCCGGTGACCTCTGGCCACCTCCTTGTACCAAGCTTTTGCTTGCTTGTGACTCTCTGCTGTTAGCAAACTGTCCCACGTGTCCCTCTCTCAGTCCCTCCCCACATACTGTAGCTCAGGAAAACCAAAAAGGAAATGGTTGGGAAGGCCAAGTACAGTGCTTTTCTTCCACCATTACATGGGCTGGGGCCTAAGAAACTGATTCTTACACACCTAGTACCTAATACCCATTCGATTCTTCAAGAAAAACTATAGAAACATCTATTCCTCTCCTGGAAGTAAACTGAGGCAAACAATGTTGCTAAACTTCCATGACAGCATTAAATTAAAAGAGAACACAGTTTCAAAAAAGTAATGTCACTTCTTGTCCATAGTTATGTAACTATGAGGGTGTGTCCATCAAGCTTTACAAAATGTGGTAGCACACTGTGCCTTCTCAGCACCCTTCTTTCTGGGTGTGTACAGTTAAGTATGATTGTCAGGGTTTTGCTTTGTTTTACTTTGTTTTCTTCTGTGCTTCCCTCTTCTTTCAATTTCTGTGGCGTATAAGAAGGACCACACAACTGAAGCTTTAAACATAACCCGAAGGCCGGGCGCGGTGGCTCACGCCTGTAATCCCAGCACTTTGGGAGGCTGAGGTGGGCGGATCACAAGGTCAGGAGATCGAGACCACGGTGAAACCCCGTCTCTACTAAAAATACAAAAAACTAGCCGGGCGAGGTGGCAGGCGCCTGTAGTCCCAGCTACTCAGGAGGCTGAGGCAGGCGAATGGCGTGAACCCGGGAGGCGGAGCTCGCAGTGAGCCGAGATTGCGCCACTGCCTGGGTGACAGCACGAGACTCCGTCTCAAAAAAAAAAAAAAAAAACATAACCTGAAAAACCTCAGCCTCCTGCAATCTTTGGAGGAAGTTGACTCGTGGCTGTGCATGGGCTGTGCTTCTTGGTGCTGGGACATTGGGCTCACCTTTGTAAGTCCCCTGACCACACACAGGCCACACACTGCTGCCAAGGCTCGCGCCTTCCTTGTCAGTGCTACCTGGCCTGAAAGCTCCTGAAGGAGCTGACTTACCCTCCAAAGCCATCTGCAGAGCCCAGTACCAATCGGGTCTGAGAAAGTATGCTACTTCTCTCCCTTTCACCTGCTCTTCTCTATCTACCTCCACCCTCTTTAAAGGCAATGTTAAAAGGAGTCACAGGCCACCAAGTTTCAGTACTGCTCCACAGCTTAGCCTTCCCAGGGAGGACACTTTATGTGTAGGGCATCCTTTGCTTGCACTAAACTGTTACCACTTCATATACACAGATGCAGGGACTTTTGCTAGCAATGATTCCACTTTAATTTGTGTATAACCCCGTCAATCGTGTGCTCAAAATGACTCCTGGCTCCCTGTGACCTGTGCCACTTCCAAGTTCTTTAGCACTAAACAATTGGCTCCACTTGCTCCAGCTTCTCCTGCCATGCCTTGTCTTGTAGGTTTTTTTTTGCTCTGACAATACCAGGTTACTCATGGTCCCTTGGAGACACCAGAGTGCCTCTGACCTCTGTCATTGCTACTCAATTGCCCCTGCTTGGAATGTCCCTCACTCCCTTGTTTTCTTTGCAAACTTCTATGCAGTCTTGAAAATAGTGCTCCTCCTGTCTCCTTCCTGCCTCCGTCCATGCTCAGAGCAGATCCTATCTGTCTTATGCCGTCTCCTTTCCATGCAACACACCGTGTTATAAGTTATTTATTCATGGAGCTAGACTGTGAGCTCTCTGAAGACACTGACGATCCGATTCGGCTTATGTCCCCAGTAGCTGGCATGGAATAGGTGTTCAACAAACATCTGCTTAAAAAAAAAAAAAAAAAACACTAGTCCTATAAAGTATATAGGGCTGGTATTATGATCTTCATTTTGCAGCTAAGAACACTTAATTCAGAAAGGCAAAGTCACTTAATGAGGGTCGCATGGCTAGTAAGTGACTCATGCTCTCTTCATTGCCATGATGCTTACATAACCACCTCCCGTTTCCTGCTGTCTCTTGAGTTTGGAAAAGAAAAGGAAAACTGAAGAAACAATTCGAACACTTCAAAAGTTTAGTGGATGTTTCTGAGCATCTATACCTCGCCTTCTTTTCAGAACAGACATTGAGGACAGTCCTATAATTCACTATTATCAGTGTATCTACTTTAACTTGGAGCCCAGGCAAGCAAGTGCTAAATTCACACTACCCTCTCTCTGCCAAGGTGATGGGGGACAAGACGCCTTGTAACTTTGAAGAAGAGATGTACACACCCCTGTGTCTCCCACATAAACGGACTCAAGAGCTGCAACAGTGCATATGATCCCTTCTTTCCACTGTTGATAGTTGAAAGCAGCCGTTTCCAGCTTCTTGCCGGCGATCACTCTGCTAAAAATAGCTTTGATGCTGTCACATGCAAACTTGAACAGAACCTGAAAGCAGTTCCCCTTTTAGTTCTGAGCTGGTTCAACTTTAAAAGAGAGGCAGCTGTTAACACACTCCAGCGTGTTTACACGATGCTGAAGTAGTTCAGCTCGTAGTAAAAATACCACTGAAAAGGCACAGGCTTGGGTTTGCAGCCTCTGCTGACGACATTTCTTCCTGCTGAGCTGGAGCCCGGGGAGGGGCCGTAAGGTTAGCAGGGAAAATCCAAAATGTCCAGTTTGAAGGGGAAAGAGGCTGCGGTGAAGACAGGAGAGAGATGTTTGTTGAGACGTGAGATTTCTGACTATGGTAGAGGCGGGGCAGGAGATCATATAGAAAAAAGAGAACGTATACAACAAGGGGTGCTTTTTAAAAATCCTGATAAAAATACCTAAGGGCTGTTTTTAGAAATCAAGGAAACAAAGGATGAAATACATTCAACATCTGGGCCATTCATTTGCTACCTTATGTCGGTTCGCTGGGCAAATGGATGATTCTGCATGTGTTCTGAAAACTGGGCCCAAAACTAAGGATAAAGCAGTGTACGGGCTTGGAAACCAGAGAAAACCTGGGCGTTCAACCCGGCTCCTCCCCGTCTGTCCCCATAAGACTTGGCTTCAGCACTGGTGTCTCCCAAACCTTCTGCACAGAGCTGGAAGTTAAGTGAGAAAATACACACCAAAGTGCCTGGTGGAGCGGGATCCTGACCTGTAATAGAAGACGTCCTTTAAAAACATACACCCACAGGAGAGGAAGCTGACAGTGATCTGGGGACAAATCTGGAATACAGTGTAATTTCTTAAAAAAAAAAAAAAAAAAGTACCAACCAAATAAATAGTGTTTTTTCTTCCTTCTTAATTCTATGTGGCCAAAGCATGACTCACACTGTATTTGCTTATGAAATGAGAATTCATTTTAGGAAGTTGTGCTAGAAAACTTACGCTGAGCCTGGCGGATCTGGAGCGGACGAGAAGAGGGCCTGGCCCGCACCAGGACAGATCACACAGGCTGGGTGCTGGTGTCTGCACCCACGGAGGCCCACTAGGAGATAGGAACTGAGGTCATCGATGGTGAACTCGCGGCTCCTGCTTAAGAACCAGAACCCTGACTTTGGACGTTTATGCTGGAGCTTCACACACATTTCAAAACCCATCATTCAACAAACACCTCAGATTCTTCTTAAGAGCCCTTTGAGAAAACAACGCCTCTATGACATCACTGTCCCACCCGATGAGCTTCAGTACCACGAGCAGATGACATGTGACTCAAGTCTGAAGTGAGCAGGTTCTCTAAACCAGCTATAAATTTCAGCAGCACATGGAGGTTATATTGGCACAGGAATTTATCACTTAAGTTATAGGTTTGAACAACAGAACAGACTTAATATACTGCTGTTTCTTTAACTATCATTTTTCGTTAACAAGACAAAAGAATTTACAGTTTCTGCCAACTGTTTGTTGGCCCCTAATACCACGATTAGCTGTTGCCAGGCAACCATGAAGCATGCTTCCTCTCAAATCAGGAAGACCCACTGCTAAATCTAGACTAATTATAAAAGGGGACAAATATTTAAAAGCTTTATATTTTTGAAGGATTTGGGAGGTGTCGTAATAAGAATGATTCTTATTAAACGGATCTAACTAAACACAATGCATATGTCCTCAGTGCATTGTCACAAGTTATGTAGAACAATTTAGGAAAACGAATGTTTCTGCAACTTTCCTAATTTCCCTCAATACGACACTAAACAAAACCAGGTGTTTATAATTTGTAGAAGCATGTCTTTTGCCTCCTTCTAAGAATAAGGATGAAAAGAAGCAGCTGAGAGACCTAAGCCTTTTAAAATACATATATATTTGCAAAGAAATTCTGAGAACACCAACACCATTTTCACAGCCCTTACACAGCTATGCTCATATAATGCTCAGCAGCTTTCCTCTCAAGTTTCTGCCTTTGTCTGCATTCTCAATTCCCTCTATTTCAAAAGTCCCTCAGAATTCCCTGTGTGCAGAAGAGTTTTTCAGTCCCTGAGGTGAGGCTCCTTGCCATCAGCACTAAACTGCCGGTGGCAGCCTCGAACAACCAGAGTTCTAATGTCTAGAGACCCTGCTTCCTCCTCAAGAGGGGAGCTGAAGAAACAGAAAAGCTCAACACACACACAGAGTCACACACATACACACACACACACACACGCTCACAGACACACAGACACATGCGCGCGCACACACACACACGCTCACAGACACACAGACACATGCGCGCACACACACACACACGCTCACAGACACACAGACACATGCGCGCGCACACACACACACGCTCACAGACACACAGACACATGCGCGCGCACACACACACATTTTGGTTCTCTTTCACATGCAAAGTGGAGTTTTCTCCCCAAAAGAAAAAATTCTAACTACAAAGACAAAGTCAGAACTAGAACAGGGGTTGGGAAATTATGAACCAAACTGTACTAGCTGGAAGCTAAGTACGGCTTTGACATTTTGTAATGGTCAGGGAAAAAAGAATCAAAAGAAGAATAGTGTTTCCTGACAAGTGAAAATTATATGAATTCAAACTTCAGTGCCATAAATAACATTTTCCTGGACACAACACACTCACTTGTTGATGTCTATGTCTATTTTGTGCTAAACAGTTACTACATGACGCTTCACAGAAAAAGTTTGCAGAAGCCTGAAGTGGAAGACAGACTAGTGACATTTTAGTTCTTGAAAAAGAAACTGATTTTGGATTAAGTTTAAACACGACCAAAACAAAGCAAATAGGCCATTTCCCACCCAATGGCCTGAAGCCTAGGTTGCTCTGAATGTGTATTACTCAGTGACTGTACTATCAAAATTTCCAGAAAACAGTCCCTGTGGAATGCTAATATAATTATTATTAAATGTAATAATCATTACTTGGAAGCTTTCTGATTTCACTAACCCAACTCTCTCTCCACCTCCTCACACAAATTCAAAATGTTTTTCTTAGATTGTTTCTCCTCTGTGTTACTAATGGAACAAGCTGAGGCACTCATCAGACTGTCTATGTAAATCTACACCTTTTTTTAAGCTGAAATAATTCCGGTTATTAAAAACAAACATGGGTACTGTTTGTAGATCTGAGAGGAATATGGAATCAATTATATTTTGTGTGTAAATAAGGCCGCCCACCAGATAATGCTGGATGGCTGGTGAACTTTGTTAGAAAAGTGCTGATGCAGATGAAAATTTGGAGAGGCTCTTGTGAAAGTCAGAAACACCAAAGGTCTCTTTGCTTTTGCTACCCTCTCCCTTGGGTTCTCCATTTACCGAGTCACAGTATTTCTTAAAGCTCATTGGCAGCCGGCACCTCTGCTTATTCTTGGGAGACACGTGTTTTGCATCATATTACAACCCATAGTTTTTGCATAACCATGGTGAGAGGAACCATCCTTCCCAATCCCAACCTCAACCAAAGCTTAGAAAAAGTGCCATTCTCAATCTTTCAGAATCACTCATAAGTAAATCCTACAGCAGTCTCTGTTAATGATAATTTAAATGTGTGCCCGATATAGGTAACTTTTGTACATTCTGCACCGACATCAAGAAAAGAACGAAGATCTTCAAGTTTTGTCAGTATTTGCATTTTTGGAAGAAGAGCACGAAAATAACATCAAAATGAAAAATTAGGCCAGAAGCAGTGGCTCACACCTGTAATCCTAGCACTTTGGGAGGCCAAGGTGGGCAGATCATCAGAGCTCAGGAGTTTGAGACCAGCCTGGCCAACATGGTGAAACCCTGTCTCTACCAAAAATACAAAATTTAGCCAGGCATGGTGGCACCCGCCTGTAATCCCAGCTACTCAGGAGGCTGAGAGACGAGAATCGTTTGAACCTGGCAGGTGAGGCTGCAGTGAGCAGAAATAGTACCACTGTACTCCACCCTGGATGACAGAGTGAGACCCTGTTTCAAAACAAACGAACAAACAAACAAACAAAAGAAAAATGACAAAATTGTATATTTCTGCCCCTAATCTGGCAGGATAGAATTAGCTCTCCTAAAATGAGTCCGAATCTTCTGGAATTTGTTTGAGAGGTCCTGCACCATTCTGTGCGGATGCACACACTTACTACAGCCCCTGTGGGTCTCCAGTCTACTCTGAAAATCATCCCAGTGTCTTCAGGCTGTACCTGGGGAAAGCATCACTCTATGAATGAAGACACCTGGTGAACTTGAGGGTCTTTGGGAGCTCCTGGCCCACACTGTCCTTATAACGCCTGCGCCCACATCTGTGGCCACATACAACTGGGAAGAAGCAGAACCTGGCCCCCAGAACTGGACACAAAAGATAAGAGTTCAAGCAACCTATGGCCGACTTGGCCTGGCTCAAAAAGAGGAGCTGAGTCATTCAGAGTCCCCAAGACTAGAATGAACCGAACAGACTCTTTAAGGAGGAGGTAGGGAAAGGAGAAGCTGCTAGGAGGCCAGAAGGCAGCTGTGGCCTGAGCAGATTAACACACTGAACAAATGGAAGGAGGCAGCGAAGGACAGGTAAGCACAGCACGGGAGCCTGGCTCGTGCAGAGGCTAATGGAGCCCAGGCAGTGGAGGATGCAGAGGACAATGAAGCCCCTGGGAGAGCTCTTGCAGCCTGAGGGGTCTCCTGTTCCAGGCACTAGTTCTCTTGAGGCCTGGCCATATGGTGGTCACCCTGCCTGTGTATGGGATTTCCTGGATGACTATAAAACTGTCTTTTTGTTTGTTTGTTTGTTTGTTTTTTGATTTTTTCTTGTGGTAGTTTAAATGCTCCTTATATTCAGAAATCCAAACTACCATACACCAGGTTTGAGGGTCTCCCTTCAACATCACCCCTTACAGGCCATTCAGTCTCTCCAGGGCCTCTCCTCCATTAAGTGTGATGGCTGGACTTGGCGTGCCCTGCAGTCACTTTGGATTAATATTCTAGGACCCCATTTCCAAGCCTCCAGGAGTTATCACCTGCCACCACTTCTCTCTACCCATCAGAACACAGAGATCGGGGTTGTGGGGAGTATGTTCCGGGACTCAACCACAGTCACGCACTGGGCAGGTGCAGAGGGGCACCTGGAAATCAGGTCACTGCTGTTTCCATGACACGGGTGGCCTCTGGTAGTAGAATTAAAAATTTATAAACAAGAAAATGGGGGAAGTGGATTTCACAGAAAAGTCTGTGCTTTAAGCAAAGAAAAAGGAATCTAAACTCTTCATTAACCGGTTATAGCTAACCATCGGAGTAACAGCAAAGCCAAAGCAGAGGCTGAGGAGGAGATGCACTTTAGCCCAGGGGGGTCTCTGGAGTCTGCTCTCTGCCCTCTGGGTGTGCGGTTTAACCCTTCCACAGCCAGCCAAGGCCCGGCCTCTACAGTGGATTCCCACAGTGGTGCGGCGGAACCATTTTCTGGTTTAATACTGAAACGGCAGGTTTGAACCTCACCTCACTCGGTAAAAAGAATCTCACTTAGTGATGAAAACCCAGTTAAGCTCTGCCAAGAGTGACCGATGGCCTTGGCTTCCTTGGGCTCTCAGTCTGCAGTCACAGACCTACCTGAAAGAGGAGTGTCCGCTGCCTTAAGTCACCAAAACTGGGCAAGCCCAGATCTTGAAAAACAGTTCTGTATCTAAGCCTGACAGTATGAACTCTTTTTTTTTTTTTTGAGACGGAGTCTTGCTCAGTCACCCAGGCTGGAGTGCGGTGGCGCGATCTCGGCTCACTGGGTTCACGCCATTCTCCTGCCTCAGCCTCCCGAGTAGCTGGGACTACAGGCGCCCATCACTACGCCTGGCTAATTTTTTTTTTGTATTTTTAGTAAAGACGGGGTTTCATCGTGTTAGCCAGGATGGTCTCGATCTCCTGACCTCATGATCTGCCCGTCTCAGCCTCCCAAAGTGCTCGGATTACAGGCGTGAGCCACCGCCCCGGTTGACAGTATGAACTCTTCTCGGTGTGAAAATAAAATGTCACTAAGGGCCATCCCACTTGTGCGGGGGTGGGGACAGTGACCAATGCTCCTGGCCAGTGAGCACCCATTCCCTCCAGCACCAGCTCTCTAAATTCCCCTGGGTGCCAGCACCCTAGTGCAGCGTGGGCATGATACCAGTCACAAGTCAAAAAATGTACACCGTCCTCTGCTACAATGAATAGCTTAGGGAAGGGGATATGGCTTTGGGTCAATGGCAGTCAGGTCTGAATTTTGTGGGAGGAGATCTTCTCTCTTTTCATTGGACTTACCTGCAGGGACTCACAGGGGGTCGGGCAGCCATCCTGCCTCCACGAGGTGACAGCGTGCCTGAGAACCAAGTCAACACAGAGAAGAGATTCTAACGGGTGGAGGTCCTGGCTCTGCTGGAGCCAGGAAGTCATGGCTTCATGTCTTTGTCTGAAGTTAGATCTATCCTGGACTTTCCAGTTGGATAAAGCTGCCCAATTTTCATTTGCACGAAAGCTACTTTGAGTCAACTTTCTCTCAGTTGCAAAGACAACTACTAACTAATCCACTGATAATGAATTCAAATGGAGGTGAAGCTTAAGGTTACCTCTCCCGCTGCCTTTAAGGAAAGGGTCCATCATGCAAATGGAATTATTACAGACAAGGATGAAAAGAGAAACAGGGATTCTGCTTAAGAAAAGTACCTGCTAGCATTTGGGCACCATACACACCACACTAACTGCTAATAAAAGGACCTTATTACCTAGTCTTATGTGGCGCTGGATGGACTATCAGTGTTCTACACTTGGCAACCCTTTAGTTAGCATCTAGTTGACATGAAAAATCCTTAAATCTTTTGGCCAGGCGCAGTGGTTCACTCCTGTAATCCCAGCTCTTTGGGAGGCCGAGGCGGGCAGATCACCTGAGGTCGGGAGTTCGAGACCAGCCTGACCAATATGGAGAAACCCCGTCTCTACTAAAAATACAAAATTAGTCGGGTGTAGTGGTGCATGCCTGTAATCTCAGCTACTCAGGAGGTTGAGGCAGGAGAATCGTTTGAACCCAGGAGGCAGAGGTTGCAGTGAGCCAAGATCGCGCCATTGGATTCCCAGCCTGGGCGACAAGAACGAAACTCCATCTAAAAAAAAAAAAAAAAAATCCTTATATCTTTTAAAAAATA